>NC_081408.1:110198871-110798871 GCF_030272615.1 Cryptomeria japonica
CTTCAGGCTGAAACAAGTCTTGTCTATATGCCTTTAGGTCTTCATAAGACCAAGAAAAAACATGTTTGTATCTCTTCAATAAATTAATAAGATTAGTTCTGACATGAGGGGGTAATTTCTTTCCAATGTATACTAACTTAGGGGATGATTCAGTCCCCAGGTTTACCTCCTCCAATTCTTCTAGCTTGGTGGTAGACTATTGATGTAAATGACTATCATTGTAGCTGAACATACTCTCTAACTCTACCAACCCTTTAGGTATCTCATTTATTTCCAATTGGACCAAGTCATTTCCGAACACTATTTCCTTGTTGTCAACCACTTCCACCAATGCATTGCAATCAATCTTTTGTCCATCATAATCATCAACACATTGAATGAACCTAAGAATATCTTCATCATCGGCAAAGACTTGTCAATTATACACATTATCAGGGATGGCAGGCCTAGACTTTATTTCCACAGTGGATATGCCAGTTAGTGTTGCATCATCATCTTTCAATGCAACATTAGCTAAAAAATCTGCCATGATATTCTTTGATCTCTCTATCCAATTAATAGAAAATGCACTAAAATGCTCAATGACATCCCAAACTGCATGTTTATATCTCTTTAATCTATCATTTTTGGATGCATATTTGGATCTTACCTGAGAGACAACTAGTTCTGAATCTCCTAAAACTTTTAACAGTTGTATCCCATGCCTCTTTGCAACTTCAAGCCCCAATAATAGAGCTTCATATTCTACAGTATTGTTCATGCACTGAAAGGCTAAGAGAAAAGAAAATTTAAAAGTTATACCTGATGGGGATACAAAAAGGACTCCTGCTCCAGACCCTTCTTTGGAGAAAGCTCCATCAAAATACATCTGCCATAAACCATGCTGTTGTGATTCTAATTCGGTCATAATGGGGTCAGTATTCTTCAACTAAGGTAAAATTGGTTGTAGTATGAAATTATCAAGATCCACATCAATCATACAATTGAGCATATTAGGATCTTCATTTTCAATTACTCTAGGAGCATGTGGTTCTCTGTACAACTTAACCTGATTCCCATTTATTGGGATGGTAACATTTCCTCCTACTGCTACTGCCCACTACCTAGACAACAACATACCATAATGGGGCTTAGTGTCAGTAACAATAACATCCATTTTGTAAGTTGGCTCAGGAAATGCTACTATCTCCACTTCAATATCTCTCATTGTACCTATTACAGGTACTTCTCTATTATCCATAGTATAGCATTTTCTATATACAGTAGTTACTAACAATCCTAGTTCTTTCATAACACCATAAAGCATTACATTAGCAACTGCACCTAAATCTATCATACAATTTTTTATCAGCTAGTTATTCACTAACAAATTAACATAAAAAGGATCTACCTGTGAAGGCTCTTGAGTAATAGTTGTTCCAACATAAACCTCTAGGGTTTGGAACTCTTGATCCTTTCCATTTTTGACTGAAACGGTGGGTAGGACTATGTTACTGTCAGATATATTAGAAAATAGAGATAAGGCAGCTTCTCTATGTTCTTTTATTTTTAGTAACTCTATTAATGGGACAGTAACTTTCATTTGTGTAAGAGCTTGAGCCATGCCAAATGTGGAATTACTACTTAATTCAGTATTAGCTCTAACTCTTTCTGCCTTAGGCTGACTTGCCTTCTTTGTTGTGGTAGCTCCTTGTGTATCATTGGTACTTTTATCCTCTATACTCTTGGATACATCTTTAATCTGATCTTTCTTTTCCTGAATCACTGGAGGAATAGTAGCACTATTTGTTGTCCCCTTTTGAAAAACCTCTTTTATAAACATAGAACCAGGTTCACCCTGATCACTATCCCTTTTGGTGCTCCTGAGGTTGTAATTGTGCTTTTCCTTAGCTATAGCAGCTTTGGTGAGATTTTTCACTTCTTCCTCACTAGGTCTTCTAAGATGAACTTCTTCATCTTCAATGGTTACCACATTCAGTTTAGGATGCCAATCAAATGTTAGTTGTCCTTGGTAGGACCTTTTACTATCCAGCACATCACAGTCACTAAATTCACTCTGCAAAGACTCCTCATCACTTTCTATAACAGTCCCAAACATGTTAATATCAGGCTCAGCCTCTTGTCTCATGGACTCTTCTAAGGCTTGAGCAATTGCACACTGATGAGGGGAATGTGGACTATCACAAGTAGTACACCAAGGAGTGTTCTCTATGTTATGAATATTTTTTCCTTTTAAGGGATTAGAGGTGTCTTGGCTCTGAGCATTCTTAGGCTTCTCAGTTTGAGGTTTACCATCCTTCCAGTTGGTATTATAAGGCATGTCATGATATCTGGGAGGTCTATCTTGCCAGTTATAGTGAGGCTTATCATTTTTATTTACTTTAGTAGTTAGGTCCTTCATAGTAGTGACTAACTTCTCTATCTTATCTTCCTCCTTAGCAACTTTGTTTGGTTGTTGTTTTGTTTCTTGCCATAACCTACCATCAGTTCTTCTTCCCAATTTCCCAGATGCTTTCCTATTGCTCTCCACATTGATAGCAATTATGAATTCATCTCTCAGGTTATGTGGATTTTTATCTCTCAAGATATAAGCCATTTTGGAATCAAATGCATTGTAATAAGTGTTCGGGCACATGTTATCATCTAGCCTCATTACCTGATACAACCTATGCATGGCTTTCTGAAACCTAGCATTGAAATCAGTGACCATTTCATTATTAGATTTTCTGATATTACTAAATTCATTAAGCATGAAACTTACATTTGTTTTGTCACCATACTGCTCTTGAAAGCAATTTTTAAAGTCCTCCCAAGACCCAATGCTACTAACAGGGAGCCCTCTATACCAATCTCTTGCATCATCTATTAGGGACTAAACAAATAGTTTCATTATGACATCTTCATCTATTATCTCATAATCATTTATTAAGTCACCAAAATATTTTAAATGCTCCTCTGCACTAATGGCATTATTTCCAGCAAACTTAGGGAGTCTATCTCTTAACTCAATTGGAACATGGTTAGGATATCCAAGGATTCCATCAAAAAATAGCTGCCTATATTGTTCTAAATTGATAGGTCTTCTCTGGAATGGGTTAATGGTATTGTTATTACCCATGTTCATTCTTACATTGGGGACTTGAGTTTGAGACATCTGGTTATTTTGATTAATAACAGGGGTTTGACTGGCTGTTGCTATATTAACAGGCAAGGTTGGTTTGATTTTAACAGGAGGGAGGGAGGTTTTCTTAGGTGGAGGTTTATTTAGCTCTTTTGATGGAAAGATAATGGGTGGAGCTTTTAGATATCCAATTTTTCTTTTAACTTCTTGGTTAGCAGCCTCTAACTCAGCTTTGTCCAATTCCATTTGTAAGTCTTCTTTTTCTTTCCTCATTCTTTCCATCTCCTTTTCATGTGTTGATAATCTATGAGAGATTTCCACTGTAGTTTTAGATCTTGACCCATCTTCCATGCATTTCTGATAGGCTATGGGTCACTAAGAACCTCCCTATTTGGTTGGGTTACTGACTTATATGCTTGTTTGGGCTTGGGGACTAGAATTTCCCTGATCATAGGACCTTCATCCTCACTCTTTACCTTTTCTTGGGCAAGGACCTCAAGATCTGCAATCTGTCTCAGAAGCCTGTCTCTTTCCATCAATTTGGCTTTAACTTCTCTTTCTTTATTGGCTTCCTTTTGGGTTCTCAAAGAGATGAGATGATGGACTTTTCTATTTAGGTCCTCTATCTCTTGGGATATCTTATCTTCATTGGGGAAAACTTCTTCTGAGTCTGATATATTGACTTGATCAATATCAATCAAGCTAATATTTCCATCAATTGTCCTAGGTACAGAACTTCCAACTATATTTGAACTAGTTCTGTCTCTTCCAGAGGCACTAATGTGAGATATGCCTTGATTTAAAACATTAACATCTTCTAAATTCTTGAACAAACCAGAATGGAAACCAAAAACATCATTTTTAGATTCTCTTGAAGAAGAATTTGATCTAGCATAAACAGGTCTTTCAGATATCTTACCTATATTATTTCTTTTCTGGACCCAAGCAGCAGTTGATGGCTCATGCAACACTAACCTTTTTTGACCTCTTCTTGACTATTTAGGCAATCCTTCCTGCAACATTTCATGAGGATGTTTTTTCATGAAAGATCGAGTATGCTTTCCTCCTTGTATTGCACTTGTTTTCTTTTCAGAATTTTCTTATTTCCAAAAGGACTAGTTAAACAGACAAAGTCACCACCCACAAATCTATGGGAGATATGAAAACAAGTTGGATTCATAGTATGACTCTCCCTAGCAGAGTCGCCACTTTTGTTGTTCTCAAAATATGATTCCCCTTAAGATCCTTATAATAATATGATAAACTCTGTTTGTAGAAGAGAGATCATGGAGAAGGAAACCTTCAGAACAACATATGACATGATTTGATTAACCTTCTAAACTTTGAACTTGTCCAAAGTTCAGGTGGGTATACCTTTTGTGAACTGAATTCACACTTTTAAAAGACAAATCCACAGTAAACCAATCTGAAAACTAGTGGATCTTATCACCTTAAAACCTACTGAAATAAAGAAATAAAACTTGTACTCATGTTCAGTATTGACCTACAAGATATGTAGAAAGACAACCATAATAGATACCAGTGTCTTATCTAGGCCACAGAGTCATCTAAGTTCAAACAATACTCCCACAATCAAACATCTTCACACATCCTGTTAGCTTGGCTTCTACAGATCCCCACATATGCCTAACATACATAAGAATTTATTCAAACCAAACTAAACTACATTTATAAAATTCAAAGTATCCCACAAAGAATTTACTGATAGAAATGATTCTCACATATTTAATTCCCCTCCTGAAGAGAAAAGCTAAGAAGCACATCTACTTGGAGTTACCTTACAACCCATATTCAAAAGGAATAACCCTAGATTACTCATAATGAAATAGTAAATATTTACAAAAAATACTTGAAGACAACACAAAGTTTGAGCTCAAAACTGACGGTCTGTATATTGATATTATTTCAGAAAGTATTACAAAAACTTTTGAATATTCTCCATTAACTTAGAAAAAAGCTCAGATAAATTTCTGCAACATTTTCTTACAATTCCTTGTGATCTCCCTTTTACTAGTCCTGGTATCCATTTATAATAGCATGGATGCATACAAAGCTTTGGACTTTCTTTTAAAAAAAGTTTGTTACAAAAAACTGCTTCACTCAAGAAGCAGTTACATTTCTTTTTCTACATCAATGCCTTCTTTAGTTGGTGGCTCTTCCGCAATATCCTCCGACCATTCAGGAGTGCCTTCTAAATGTTCTGGAACATGTTCCAACTGTTGTGGAGCATCTTCTTCTTGAATCTCCACGTCAGCCACTGCATACGTTTGGGACCATCCTTGGAAAACATCATCAGTAGGCCATGAGTGGCTAGTAATTGTTTTATTCAATTTTCACAACTTTTTCCAGGCGTTCCTCACTTTCCTTACCTTTGAATCCAGAAACACATAATGAGATTTGATCTTCACTATTTCCTCAATTGTTTTAACAAACAAAGAGGTGTCATCTTTATTTATTATCTCATTTACCCTAAAGGATAAATTAGCCTTTAACTCATCTAATCATGCCTGTTTATCCTTTAACTAATTCTAGTTGAGAAAACCTCCAGGAAATAATGCAAATTTATGCTCAGTGTATTCTTTCCTATACAAACTAGCTTTTCTTACCACATTAGCTCTTCCTTTAGCCAATTTTGTTAATCCTTTTTCCATCTTACATGTGGACTTGATAATGACATCAACTCCTTCCTCATCATATTATGCACACATCAGTTCTAAGTCCACTTCCCCGAGCAACCATTTATTCATAATAGGCTCTAAAATAGCTTTATCTTCATTCAACTCACTAAGAGTATCCAAAATTCTTTTCATGTTGATATATAGTGTAGGAGCATCAATAGTGTCAGTAAAACTTGAAATTGTTGCCTTTATCTTCTCCTCATACTTGTTTGCAAATAAGGCTTGGGCCTGTTGCAACTTTTCCATTTCATGTTGATAAGTCTCAACTGGTTGGAAACCAAAAGGCATAGGAGAAGGAGGGAAATCTATAATTGGACTAGTAGGAGGGGGTCTTGCTAGAGAAGAAGCGATCATCAATTTTGAAGACTCACCTTGATGATGTTGACCTACCAATTGGCTCTAGAGCTTAGTGATGATGTTGTTCCTATTGGCTATTTCTTCCTTAGCCTCGTTATAAGCTTTTAAAATAGTTTCCAACTTCAATTGAAGAGTAGCCTTTTCTTGGGCTTCTTTCTCTACTACAACCACATTAAACTTTGCAGTTTCTAGAATAGTACTAGCTGCTTCCACCACTCCTGTGTCTTGAACCCTCTTAACAATCATTCCTCCAAAGAGGTTAGAATCTGAGGCATCTTTTTTCCTCCTTCTCTCATCTTTCTTTAATGATCATAACACAAGAGCAGCATTATCCTTGTTAAAGGTCACACCTTCCATTGGCTTTGTTTTCTTCCTTACTACATCAAGGATCAATACATCAGCTATATCCCATTCAGGGAGAATCAACACACTAGCTTTATCCAACATATCTCTCCCTTTCTCTGGGGTGATTGCTTTTAACTCCTCCATCATTTCTTGCTTAACCTATTCTTCTACTTGGGCTACATCTTTGAGAGGCTTCTCATTTACCCTTTTCTCACATCTGATCTTGAATTGATCAATTTTTCTTTCCAAAGAAACTGTAGAAAATCTCTTGATGTGACGAAGTTGCTGTCAGCTTGGAAATCTTCACTAGCTTGCTTAACAGTAGGGTCCAATTCTTGGCCTTTTAACTCACCATCAGTTAAATCCATTTCAGCATTTGGTGGCTCTTCGGGCATCCCCTCTTGGGTCTCCTCATAGGTATAGGCAATCTCACCAAGACTCCCTAACTACAATAGTTGTTCAGCCACAGCTTGCTCATCTCCAATGTGGATAGGAGACTGAGATGGGGAATATTGAGGCTCATCAATTTCAATTTCTTTTCCCACTCTTTTCCTCTTAGGGGAATCCTGAATGTCTACAACATCTTCAATTTTCCTTTTTCCTTTCGAGGTGGAAGGCTCACCTATCACTGGCATCATTACAGTGTACCTTGGCCTCTTATGCATTACATAGTCACCTGGTGGGATTGCTTTAGCAAAAGAAGGCTTGGCCAAGACCATCTTAACCTTATCAGGATTATTTTGCATTATGGCCTCCCGCTTTTCTTTTAGGGTTTGCATGAGGTCTTCAAAATAAAGAATCAAGAACTTTATTTTCTCCTCAAATGGGGTGAAGCTAGACAAAGGGTCATAACTAGTGTCAAACTGATGAAAAAAATCAAGGGCTTTCTTATATGCCTCCCACTTCTCCTTCCTCAGTTCTTGCTCATCTAGGCTGAACTCATTCCTAATCAAATCCTTTGGAAACTGAAATTAATGAGGACTACCTCTACATACTGCTCTTTTCTTGAACACGCCATTGAGAAAGTCCTCAGGGTCTGCACATCTTGACACTGCAGTTGATAGCCTATATGGCTTAAAGAATTCTTCAAAAAATCTACATCCACCCTTAGTGATTACAAAGTGGTGGGCCATGGTAACAGTTGGGAAAATTGTCCCTTTACCTCTATTAGACAATTCAGCTTCCTGTACCCCTCCAATCTGTCTTAACAGTTCTGCAATCCCTATTTTCAATGGGACCTGATAGGGTAGTAAATAAGGCTTGCCTTTGAATCCAAACACTCTAAAAATAGTAGACACATTGTACAAATAGATGTCTCCCCAATTGTGAGCAATATTGATATCCTCTACAAACTCCTTAGGTCTGATAAACTCCAAAAGAGCCTTAGGGATTCTAGGGTTTTCTCTGCACAAGAGGATTTTGATTTTAGATGTAAAGCATCTATCAAACTTCAGGTAACTTGCATCCTCCCTATCCCATGATAAAAAATTACTCCATAATTGCACTGGCATCTCCTCTTTATCCTTGACCTTAACTAGGTCCATCTCCTTTGCAGAGTAATCAGCACCCTTGAACAAGAACATATGCATTAACATAGAATACCATCCAAATGGTTTGTAAACCTTACCACTCTTGATTCCTATTCACCCTTTATGAATGACATCAGTGAGGTATGAAGCATAATCAAATGTAATGGCCAAGGACAGATTGAAAATTTGGGCAATCATCAGCATATAATGGGTCGACATATTCTTTTTAGCATCTTCCCCAAAGATCTGGCATAAAGCCCAATACATACCCTTAGCTCTCAGGGTGAATAGATTGAGGGAGAATGGTTCCATTGTTCTGGGGCCTACAACTATTAACCCCCCTATCTTTACAAAGAAGTCTCTCAATTGGCCACTCCTAAGATGATCTGTCTGTGTGTTATAAACCTGGGCTAATAATTCAAAGTCAATAGGCTCTAACAAATTAAAGGATTCACTAAGTTTAAAAACTTTTCTAAATTCATCTTCATTGATTTCAATCAAGACTGATCCCTTTATGTTCAGGTCTATATCCATAAAAATACTTGGGACCACAAGCTTTCCCACATCCTGTTCCCATATGCCATTCACAGGAGTTGGGGAATTTCTCTGCCCAAATCCGACTTTGAAATGTCCTAAGCCTGATATTCCTATTTTAGGGTCTCTCAACCAATTACCCTTATCATACAGGCCATCTTCAATTTTCAGACGAGGGTGTTTGGGGATTAGCTCTTTGATCTTAGTTCCAACATTGGTGGACATAGTTGGTTGTTCTAAAAAATGATCACATATGCTTCATTCTTGGTAGTTCACCCTCCTAGTTAATTCTCTTCTTGGTGCCATTTTGGACAAGCAACTACACCACTAGCAACTAGCACAGACCTCTAACAAAGTAATTCAAATGGAAATATTCGAGAACAAATCAGAATTATCAAGAAAAGCACAAAAAACCTAATTATCTGCCTAAAGAAAATCACTCTGCAACAATTTTCTCTGCAACAAAGCTCGATGGAACAATAATAGCAATTAAGTTGATGCGGACTCAAGAAGACAAGTTGGCATTTAAGTTTTAAGAATTAACTCCGCATGCTTTGACTTTCTTTTCAAAATTGAATTCACCAAATTGAATTCAAAACTGGCTCCAACAGGTCATGATTCCTTTGAGTCTTTCCTCTGTTTCTCTCTTTTTGTATTTCACAGAACATAAAACCCATGTTGTTTTCTTTCACGAAGCAACACTAGCCATTAGATCATAGGAACCTGCATTATCTTTATCTCTACTTAATCTCTCTGCTTAAGTTCTGGGCGCTACCTTCTTTTTGCCACTTCACAATCCTTAACAATCAAGCACTTCTCCTTCATGAAGCAATGCCAAGCATTAGATCTAACTCAAGTCACCTGGCCTTTAACTACAACTGGGACCATCGATCTCTTTTACTAATGGTGCCTAACCTTGACGGCTAGCGGTTTTTGCCATTTGGCTGAGGTTAATCTATGGGCATCTTTGGGCCATGAAACAATGAGAATCATTGGATCAATATTGAGATGAATTCCTTTTAAGGGGGGCCCTACATCCGGGAACCACTTACCCCACCTTTTCGCTTGTTAATAATGCCACATGGCAATCAGCCATTAGCCATGGCAACTTGCATGGGTTCCACTCTGGATTTGCCACATGCCATCTTTCATTACTTCTACATAACTTCTGGTTACACTTGGGCGAGCCCTTAAAAATCCTTTTAGAAACATGTGTCACTTGAAATATCTCTATCGAGCTCCACAAATGTAGCAACCTTTTTGCCACGTCTCACCTACGTGTGACTTCCACTTGTCTTTCACGACTTCGCAAACACTAATCATCATTCAGCTTGTGGCCATGTAATCACGAGAACCATTGGATCAAGATAGAGTCAATCAACCTTTAAATTCATGCTTAGCCTGCCCTATGGGCCCACCAGCCCTTTTCGCATCTTCGCAATGAATATCTCACTTGCATCTTATTTTCGCAAAACAACGCAAACCGTCAGATCTCAGGAACTTGCTCGTTGCTTAATCTTGTTTAAAACTGGTAGACAAGGATCCTTTGACTCACCTTTATCCATCTAGCATTTGGTCCATGACGTGTCACCTTCTTACTTGCCACTTTAAACCAACTGGACTACTTACTTGGAATGCCATGTCATTTCACTACTTCGTGAAAGATAACTTTCGAGCACCTTTAATCAACAAAACTACGCTGGCCGTTAGATCTCAAGAACTTGCGCATTTGTTAAGCTTCTTATAAAACTCCTTGCCCGGGCCCATTAACCTTTCACTACTTCGTGAAGAGTAAACCACAGGCATCTCACAGTCGTGAAGCCACATGGACCATCGATCTTTGCTTGACTTGATCACCTTTTAATCGAAGGAAAAATCTTCATTGCTAGGTCCCACCAAACCTTTTCGCCACTTCGCAAAGGATAAAGCACATTGAGTTTGACCTCACAAAGTAACGCCGTCCATCCGATCAGATGGGCCTTGATCGGTTTTTAGCTTTAGTTCGAACCTATGTGTCGGGTCCACCTTTTTGCCTTTTGCTACTTCATGATAGATAAATTGTGAGCACCTTTTGTTCATGAAACTACGTGGACCATTAGATCAACAGAAATCTGCATGATTCTTACAAGGCTCGATGGACACTTAGAAAAAGGGCAGATTTAAAAGCAGAAATTTAAAACATTTGAAGGGACCGCCTAGGTAAAAGACAAAGGGGGGGACACTTTGCACGACTTAAGACCCATTACTTAAGTGAATAAAGTAATGCAGAAATAGAAGCTAGAGGGTTTTATCAGTCATTTGAGTGATTTTAAAGACCTAAACCCTTAACCTTTAAAGATTTAGAATAGATTCAAAGCAACCAAAAGCAAACCTGACTCAAAATTTCAAAAATGTAGCCAATTATGGGAAAGGAAAAACCCATTTCTTAAACAGTGATAACACCATGTACAAACAATATAGTAGAGTATGAAGCATTGGTAACAGGTATCAAAATGGCTATAGAATGGAATATTACACAACTTCAAGTCTTTGGAGACTCTTATCTTGTCATTAATCAAATCAATGATGACTATCAAATAAAAGATGACAAACTCATGCCTTACAAAAAGATGGTGGATGATATCAAGAAGTACTTTTTAGAAATAACTTTTGAACAGATTCCAAGAAATGACAACAAAGTAGCAGACACCATGGCTACACTTGCTTCTCTATTGCAGAATCAGGAAAATCAACAGCGTTATGAATTCTTGGTTGAAGTGTTGTTTCATCCCGCCTTTAATTGTCCCGATTCCCAAACCATCTGTCAACTTATTAGACACGAATCCTCCTACTATGGCCAAACTTACACATACCTGAAAGACAATACCTTACCTCCAGATTTATCAAAAAACCAAAAGAGAAACTTTATTCACCAATCCTCTCATTTCACTCTTGTCGTAGATACCCTCTATAAAGGAGGTCTAGACGATACTCTCTTACGATGTCTCAAACAAGAAGAATTTGAGAAGGCTCTACATGAAGTCCATAATGGCATGCACTGAGTCAAGTGGTCTTACCCTTTTGAAAAAACTCATATGGCTGGGCTACAAGTGGTCTTATGGAACGAGATTCTTTTAAGATAGCAAGAACATGCAAACAATGTCAAATCCATGGGAGCTTGATTCATGCACTAGCACAAGAACTACATGCTTTAGCAACATCTTGGCCTTTTTGTCAATGGAGTCTGGATCTAGTAGGAAAGATAAATCCTTCTTCATATAATGGACACAAATTCATTCTAGTAGCGACAAAATATTTAACAAAATGGATTGAAGTTGTACCTCTCATAAACATCACAAGAAAATAAATTGTTGCATTTATCTTGAATTATATCATCTATCGCTATGGAATACCAATGAGCATTATCACTAATAATAGGTGACCATTCAAGAATCAAGATGTACAAAAGTTTTGTGAGAAGTTCAAAATCAGCACAGATTCTCCACACCATATAAGGAAATGGGCAGACAGAAGCGTCTAACAAAACTATTATGAAAATCCTCAAAAAGACAGTGAACGATGCTAGAAAAGATTGGCATATTCAACTAAACCCTTCTCTATGGGCCTACCACACTTGTATCTGCACAACGACAGGTGCCATACCTTTTTCTCTTGTATATGGATCAGAAGCCATATTGCCAATCGAAGTAGAGATACCCTCTCTATGTGTATCACTAAAAGGTCTCATCTCAGATGAAGAACAAAGAGTATCTAGACTACAAGAGTTAGAACTGATCCATTAACGTAGACAAAATGCCTTTGATCATCTAAAGGTATATCAACAAAGAATGTGTCGGAGTTATAATCACAAGGTTAAATGATGAATCTTTCAAGTTGGAGAAATAGTGCTAAAAGAAAATCTATGCAACCAGGCAGATCAAGAAAAGAAAGGAAAATTTGAACCAAACTGGTTAGGTCCATTTGTGGTCACAATAATATTTGGGTCAGGAGCATATCAGCTATCAACATAGGATGGCAATCAACTTGAAGAACCCATCAATAGCATGCACCTGAAGAAGTTCTATGTCTAAAAAATTAGAAAAATAAAAAATAGTGAAAAATCAGAAAAATAAAAAACAGTGAAAAAGCAGCAAAATCCAAAAAAAATCAAATATTAGAAAAAGTGCAATAAAAGCAGATGGTGAAAATCTGGCAAACATGCACTATCTGTTTGCTAGCTCTTTTGTCTATTAGTTCGTGCATTCTTCCTACTTGCATTCATTCTTCCATCAGTGCTATACATGACCATCACAAGCATTTATACATACATAGCTGCTTTGTTACCATGGTTTGGATCATTGGATATATCATAACGACTTTGTTTCTAGGCTTGGGGCAAAATCCTGCACCTAGTAGGGGGCAAAACTCTTGATCATTTTGAGCTTAATCAAACAAGTAGAACAAACAGTTAGACAACTCTTATCAAGTGAAAACTGGGACACATCCAACATTGAACATGAGATCAAACTATTAAATATCAAGTTATCACAAAATCAATCTAAGCACATCACACACTTTTCAATGGATAATATATTTTTGGATAATGATTGTAACATGATTGTTCAACTTTTCTATAATTGCTTTTCGCTATCATGATTTCCGAGTGCCTCCAAGATGTCTTTCACTAGAGGAACAAGGAAGAAACATGATAGTTTTCTTGTCTGTTGTCTGAAAATTAATCATTAATATGTGCAAATTTGTCTCGGGAAATGATTAATACAGCCTATTTTATGCAAACAACACTCAGGTCATCGCAGTTCAATTATACCTCAATTCTTGTGTTAACTTACTATATCAAAATTCAAGAAATAAGTGCTTAGGTCATCATGATTTAATTATATCATCCATGTTTACACTCACTTCCCACATTTCAAAATGCTCAATAATGACAAAAATGCAAAATAATCTAGTGACTGGTCTGGTCGTAGCTTTGTATTTGCATTTTAGCTTGCATTTCATTCTTGCATGGGATCCAACATGCTCCTCTTATCCAAAGTTAAATCTATCACAGGAATCATCAAAGTATCATCACAAGTGTATACGCAATCAGAATGGTGGACTCATCTTTCTCATGATATTATCGACCCAACCCAAATCTTATGCTATCTCCCTCAATAGAATCAACAATCAGCATATCCAAAAATTTCTGCAACTTGATATCAAGAAACTGTCAGTTCTTTATCTATCAACCTTATCAAATCAAATCAATCAATCAAAACTAATCACTCTATCATGTCTTATACAGGATGTATCCTTCCTAAAACCAGATGAACTAATTCTAATCCATGTCTTATACAGGATGTATCCTTCCTAAAACCAAATGTTCTGATCATGTCTTATATAGGATGAATCCTTCCTAAAACTAGACGCTTTGATCATTGTTGTCTTATACAGGATGAATCCTTCTTGAAACCAAACTGAATCTCGATCTTATCAATATAATCAATCAAGATTTGTCAATCTTACCAATCTAAGCAATCAAGCTAATCAAAGAACTTGTATTTTCATCAACCACAGTTGCAGAAATCAAATCAAATCTATCAGGATATCAATCTCACAAAACTCCAAAGCTCAATTATCTCATTTGATCTCCTGAGGGGGCATCATCATACCAGAATTTAGCAATCAAGAGCTAGAGCAATCAAGATCTGGGGCAAATTAAAATAATATCATCATCAAAATGAGATTATTCTTTGAATCAACGCGTCATCACACCTTGCTTTAAAGAGGGGCAAAATGTATACACCTAAAAATGGTCTGAAGATAATTAATTAAATATGCAATTATTTAATTAATCTCCCTCCCCAATTTAATTGAATTCACTAAGTAATTTGATTAAATCCTTCCTTTTCATCTACTTATTAATAAATCTAAGGATTTATTAAATAGGTTCATTTCATTTCACCCCTTTAATTAATTAATTCAAATTAATTAATTCCCCAAAATCATTTCTTCTAATCCTAATTAATTAAAACAAATCAAATCCATGAGTTGCTGAGATTAATTAGCCTTTTTCATATTATTTGAATTTTTAAATTCAAATTCTCCTAACTTCTACCACTCCTAAACCTAACCATTCTTAAACTTAACCCATTCTACCTACCACCATGTCCCCTTTCATCCAACCTCTTTTAGAACCTTTGTGACACTTGTCACAAAGTATTCCCTTTCATCTAACTCCTTCTAGAATCCTCTTGACACTTGTCACCATAGAGATGACAGATGTTCCCTTTAATCCAACCTCCTTTGCCAACCTCCTCCAATTTAACCATTGATATCTTCAAATCAATCTTGACCGTTAATTCTTGCCACCTCACCCCTAGTCTTGAAAATCCTATAAATAAACCTCATTTTGAGCAATATTGATCCCATATCATTTTCATCTTATGCATTGTTATTATAGGCATCTAGCTTCTATTTTATCATTCTTAGGAATGTTATCATGCTTAATCTTAGCTTAATTGCATCTTAATCTTAGTTCATTTTCTAGATCAATCATGAACTCATATAGCTTAATCATGCTATTCTTGCTAGATCATGCATTTTCATCATTCAAATCTTCCATCTAAGTGTAGTCAAGTCACTGGAGTATGCATAATCAAATCTGAGAGAATTTTTCATACTCACATTTACTAGGAGGCAATAAGTTTATTAGCTATGATTTTGTCTTTCATCGTTTCAATTTACTAACCATTTCTTGTAATGATTTATTGAGTGCATTGTGGTTGCAGGTACAGGTACACTTCACAGAGCATGACACCAGTTAGAGTTAACCACTATCAACGTGTAAACCGATTGTCCTCCATTTGCTTCTTTGATGGTCTCTATTGAATCTTTAGGTTGGTGTCAAGTCATTCCTGCATATATCAGTTGTCTACATGTACTAGTTTGACACTCTCTAAAACATCATAAACCAAACTTCCAATACCGGTTGTAATACAAGTAACTTTAGAAGTAATATCAGTAGACAATGTGAACATATGTGTGTGTGTACATGTTCCATCAATGACAAAATATCAAGTCATTCATTACAATCATCATCAAGCCAACAACAAGAAGAAGGAACATCATCGTGGGATGATGGTGTTTTTGGAATAGTAGATTTTGTTTTCTTAAAAGAAATAGATTTTGCAAATGAAACAAAACCCACCTTAAGGGTATTAGATTTTGATTAGTAGACTTTATATTCTCAAATAAAGGAAGGTATTAAATATAATGAACCCCAATCATCACCAAATATGACACTCGTAGGTGATTTATAATTGTTATCCACTATATTGTTATCAACAATAGGTGGTGGGTCCACTTTTCTTGAAGATACAATCAAAGTGCTAAGAGTTATGGATATAGGAGGTTGACCATCATCCTCTTGTTGTAAGCAAATAATCATATTAGTATCAAACTTAATTGTATAATTTAAATGTTACATATAAACATTATATTTCAATGAAGAGTAGATAGAATTTCCCCCATGGAATGAATCCATGACATACCAATAATAATATTGTATGAAAGAAAATTAGGCAAAACATGTAAGAGTGTAGGTAAATTCATGGTTCATACCTTAACTAGTAGCAAGATTATACCTAATGACTATCTACTCACATAATCAAATCCATGAATAAAAAGAGAATTAGATTTGATGATAGACATATCTATATTGATCTTACGTAACAAGTTGATGCGACAAATATTAAGAACTTATCCATTATCGATTAGAGTACCTATTCCATTTTAATTAATGATAACAATAATCATGATAGGATCATATTTTTGTTGAGATTTAAAGGAAGGCAACTCACATTGTGAGAAGACAATGTCCAAACTTGTCGCATGCATACAATCTAATAGAGTTGCTACATCATTTGGTCTAATAGAAGGTGGGATAACTATGTTTTGTAAGGCCTTCTAGAGAATTCCATGATATGTAGGTGAATTTTTTACCAAGTAACAGAGTAATGTCTTAACTAAAGTAGCACGAAGCTACTAAAAAAATATCATACTCATTACCAACATGTTGATAAATATGAGGGGGGGAGAATAAAGGGTTGAACTGGAAGAACAACTGATGCTTGTTTATTTTTCTTGTTGTTACGATTATTGTATGTGTGAGTGACCAAATGGTAATGAGGTGGCTATGATACATTTGGATTAATTTTATTGTTTTGAGTAAGTTTTCCAAAATTTAGAATATAACCATGAGGTTAAGATGGGTTTTGAATACCTTGAACGTTAATAATAAGTTTAGTTTATGGTTGAGGTGCACTAGAAACATAAATTGTGTTGATCTTGTTGTTTTAAAAATGATGTTTTAGGAGTTGTAGAGGATGATTCTATTGAGATAAAGTTATCAACAACTCCATTTATCATAATAAAATCATCACTACTAGATGGCTCATCAAATGCATCCAAATTTTTTAGAATGAGATCTAACATGGTCAAAAATTCCTACTTTCTCCAAAATTGTGTAGATATAAGGGAAGTTTAGTTTATGTTTTTGATTTCTACTCGAAGAAAGAAAATTTTGAGTGATTTTAATTTATAAATTATAGCATATGTTGATAAACACATGATAGGACTGAGGGGGGGGGGTGTGAATCAATATAGAACTTCAAAACAAATTAATTATAAACAACATCAAGTAACTTAGGAACAACACATTAAGCACCAACCATCAACACATGAACACCAAATTTACATGGATAATTGAAACAAGAAAAAACCACGGTGAGAATCTCACTCATAATATGAATAAGAATGATTACAAATTTTTAGGCTTACTGCTAAGGAAAAAAATAGCTGAAATACTTGCAAGGCTAAGACACACTGCCTTAGGGAAAGATACAAGGACTTGCACAATCATGGCTCACTACTTCAGGGAAAGATAAACACTACTATCGAAGGACTTAGTATCAATCAACAACAAAGTAAATAATGAACTGAAACTGAGAAGAATTCTCCTGAAAATTAAATTGTCCTTGAACAACTAAATCAAGAGACTAACATCATGGCAAACATCTCTGATAACCTCTACTATCACAACACACTATCTTACTGAATAGATCACCTTCAAAGCTCTTCTTAATTTGACTTTCACACATTCACAAACTCAAATGTTCTTGCATATCATTTGCATACACTTTTCATCAATTCACACACAATCTAGTACTCAACTCATCCATCCACACATCTTAAATATGAGATAAATCATTGATAGTTTAATTTAGGGCCAACCAAAATAGAATAAGCAATATTACACAATATAAGCCACCTAGACCAAAAATACTCAGAACGGTCCACTCTAGGAGAAAGAGGGAACCAAAACATATTAAAATATATCCTTCCAAGATTAATAAAATGATCCACACATGCAAATACATTCTCCAAAGTCATCACCAAATGTAATGTGTAGATATAGCAATCAGTTGGCTGCAAAATATCTTTGAATACAAAATAGTTCATGCAGATATCCACATGCCATGATGAGACCCATAACAAATTCTCAATACAACTTCCAACTCAAATTTGGACCAAAAGAATATAATCCAATTAGGATAACTTAATCAGACACATTGAGTCATCAAATAACTAAATATCCCAAACACTACATCCACTAAACCACAACACAATTTGTAACATATCTAGAGGATGTCAAAAGATTCCTAGACCATTCTAATAGAAACACTTCCTGCTAGAGAATAGAGATAACTATTCAAAACAAAATGCCACAACCAACACCAAAAAAATTGAACTCAATCTGCAACACAAAACATAACTGCAACAATCAAGAGCATATTTGGACCAACATCCATCGTAATAATCAAGTTTAACATCTATGAACACTTAGATGCAACACTTGAACAACTTTAACAATTCTAGCAAATCTCACAACTCTCTCTCCAATTTCACAATAACTCTCTCCAATCTCACATCAACTTTCTCTCCCCCTTTGACATCAATGACAAAGGGCATTCCATAACATATTGACCAACACACACCACTACGCCCCTTGAGAGAATCAATTCATGAGATAAGGATAAGTGTTAAATCTTCATTGGAAATATGTGCCACTATAATGCATCTAGTTAAAAAAAGAAGGGGAGTAACCCCTATTTGCTATCTAAGATACACAATAGTATCCTTTGCCAACGCCTTAGTGAAAATGTCTACTACCTATTATTTTGTACAAATGTATTCCAAACTAACATCATTCTCTGCAACCTTCTCTCTTAAGAAATGATAATAGATTGACATATGTTTTTTTCTTGAAAGCATAACTAGACTCTTTGAAATATTTATAGCACTAGTATTATCACACAAAATAGGAATAGCTTCATGATATATCACTTTCATATCCTTAAGAGTCTACTTCATCCACATAACTTGAGTACAACAAGATGTTGGAATGTATTCTACATTTGTAGTAGATAATGGCATTGATTCTTGCTTCTTAATTATCCATGAAACCAATCCATCTCCCAAAAATAATGTACTAGCACTCATACTTTTCTTATCATCAATACTTCTAACCCAATCAACATCTATATATGCTTTCAAAATGACATCTCCATCCTTCTTATACCATAGACCAAAATATTGAGTCCCTTTCAAATACCTAAAAATTATTTTCACTTCTTGTTGATGAGTTTGTTTAAAATTAGCCTAAAATATTATAACCAAACATAGAACCTGCATAATATCTAGTCTAGAGGTAGTTAGTGTTATTATGAGGATCTAGTTATTACTAAGAGCGGGGGGTGAATTAGCAATAAAACAAATCTGCAACACTTCACCAAATTGTACTAGTAACTACTCAAACAATCTTCTAAGATTATTTAACAAACCATTCACTCAAGTTTTCATCAATATGTAAACAAAGTAAAGATATCAAATGCACAAATCAACAATTCATCCACCACATTGACACAAATATTTTTGACATGGAAACCCTGTTAGACAGTTTAGATAACCGGAATACAACTGAGAGGGGGGGTGAATCAGTTGTCACAAATTATCGGAAGCATTAGAAATTTAAAATTTATTATCGGAACCCAAAACATCAATACCAAAATAGTAGTTAATCCAATTAAGCATAAACAATAATCACAGAATAAAAGCCATCCACACAACACCAAGATTTGTACATAGAAAACCTGGTAAAGGGAAAAACCACGGTAGGAAGCCTACCAGAGTCAAATAATACTTCTGCAGTAAGTATGTGAATTACAATGAAGGGGCCTGCACTTGCAAGAAGGCCAATAGCCTAGAGCACACTGCTCATCATAAAAGGAGCCTCACTGACTACATATAAATCCAGACTATAATCCAGGGAAGTGTTAAACTGCAAAAGATAGCATCTCATATGCCTAAGTATAGTTTCGATTAAGCTCAATATTGGAGGACTAAATCCTCTTACACAAACCCAATTCGATCTCCAATGATCGACCAACTCCTTTGCTTGAATGATATTACATTCTTCACACATTACATTCCTTGATCATGACCTCTTACATTAACCATGATGATCTACAATAAGATCTTACATCTATTTATACAAACCCTCGACCATAAACAATCAGGTTAGCCATCAGACAATAAATCGATTACATAATTAGAAACCATGTTGGCCCTAGACCAAAAAAGTAATAACAACACATAAGACATCCTGGAAATACAACAATAGGTCCTATCCACACATTACATTAATTTCGGTCCATAACCCAGATCAATCGGGACCAAGTATAGGTCCACACGCTTCAACAATGATCTTCAACAACCAAGTCTCGAACATGATCACCAATAACATCTTGAAACTCCATTAGAAGCTGCACCAACACCACTTATGCAATTCATCAAAGATCTCCACCAAAATCTCTACTAGTGAAACCCTCGCCAGAACTAGAAACCAATCTCCTAAGAAAGCAGGATAGCATCCAATCAACGGACCAAAAGCAACTAACCAAATATGAGTATAAGTATTATGAACAAGCCAATTCCACTACTAGATTATACCGGAGACTATCAAATCATGTCGAAGCCAAGGTAACTAGAAACCACTCATCCTATGAGGACCAGAAGGGTGCTGGTAAAGCATCCAAACAGCTAGTTTTGACATAAATGACAAAACATCAATACAACACATAATCAATTTCACCAAATGACCAGCAAACCCAGCTAAGAAAACCATGGTGGGAATTAGCACCCACAATATGTATTTGCACTCTTTAGGAATGCATCTGGTTAAAGGCTTAGCCTAGTTAAGAGCTTACAATATGCTCAGTTAAGAGAAGACCCTATTAGGAGTCACCCAGTCAAGGGATTTCTCCTCAGCCTTGTTTGGAGCTCTACATTGTTAAGAGTAACCTTGTTAGAGGATTTCTAACTCAATTTAATGAGTCAGCCGATGAAGGGATTTACAATATTAGACCTATTAGGATCTACCCGGTTAAGGGATTTCAAACTGATGTAACTATTAGGGAACAACAGAAAAAATGATCTGATTACATCACTTCCTTGCTGGCTAGTACACATCCATTTCAGCACAACTCTGCTACACACATGTATAAAATTATAATTGGTTTGACAATACCTTCTTCTTAAACCACCAACACCAAATCTCTTCTCCAACTATCCCTAAATACACTTTTCAGTTAGGGCAGCTACAAACCCTAATTACATCAACAAGATATAATGAATTTACATTTAGTGTGCTAAAACACTATGCTAAAATACATTGCAGATCATTACAACAAATTTATAGATGATTTTTGCCATTGAATGATCACTGCACATTGATTTGGTAAGCAATCAAACCCTTGTTTCATTCTTCTAAGCACTTTGTTGTTTCCCAAGAAATTTGATCCTTGTAGGTGCTCAAATACCATATTATCATTCCACACGGATTATGACACATCATCACTAAGTTACGATCATGATAAGATCCACCACCAAACCTTAAATCATTACTGGTTAAAGATTTGATACCGATATTAATTCTTCTTCATAGAGTTCATAGCAGTCAATTAAAAATGTGCTTTTCAATTCACCAAACTTGATGGGATTTCAATCACAAACTCATGCCAATGTTATGAACATATATTCTAAACTGCAACAATAAATTCTAATCGCAATGCATGATTCATCTTATCCTTCTCTCCTCTACTAGTTTTGCATCTGGTCAAACTAGTTTACATCAAGGACAACATATTACCGATCATAGCAACTTTACCGGTCATCTTCTCATCTCATCATCATCTCCATCAGTTATGCCAACAATCTCCCCCTTTGGCATTGATGAAAACACTAAATCGCACCATGCAAAACTAGAACTCTAACTGTTATGACTATTGTACTATTCTTTTCTTCTTCTATTCTATTTCACTTGTTCTTCTCCCTTCTATTGGCATGTTTGGCATAACTGATGAAGATGAGATGACGATGGATGACTACACTAGTAGAGGAAAGATGACATGATCATTTATTTGTGTTTTCATTGATGGCAACTAGGGTCAACTTATGTTTGATGATGTTTATAGATGGTTTTTGATGATTGACTTGTTGGCTAAGTGATTTAGTCTACCAGAGATAAGAGTTTGATAGGGTTTATCGACAAGACTGAGAATTAGGACATTAACCGATAAAGCAGATATGTTTTGATGGAATCGGGTAATTGGTGATGTTTGGTGACTTGTGATTTGAAACATAAGATTTTATGATGGATTTTAGTATGTAACCTGAACCGCATCCTATGATGATTACTGGAAGGCATGTTTTAAATTTTTGTTGATTTTTTGCCAGGGTTTAAGGACCAGCAATGATTTTTGGTTTGGTAGTTATCTACATCAAGTTCACATGTTGATGATATCACAGCACAAACCATGTGATGTGTTTGAAAGATGTTTTGGCATGTTTGGAGAGTGAATTTCTTGGGTATGTGCAAAGTGCTTAGTGGAATGTGCTAATGGTTTGACTTTGTTCCAGATCGACTTGCTGTGATGATTTATGATCATTCAATGGATGATATTGATTTGTAATTGTAGACAGCTAAAATTGTCATGTCTAATTAAATAAATATTTTATTTATTTAATTATCAAAGCCTAATTCTTCTATTAATTAAATAAATCTTTATTTATTTAATTAATTCATTTATCCTCTTCTAGCCTTATTTCTTATTTAAATAAATACCTTTATTTATTTAAATTACCCTTTTCCTATATTAAATAAATATCTTATTTATTTAATTGATCCCACTTCCTCTATTAATTAAATAAATATTTATTTATTTAATTAATTCATTAGCCTTTTCTACCCATGACACATGTCATTCATCTCTTAATTCATACACTACCTACCCCTTTCATTATTTTATTATTTCCTTTACCTACCCTCTAATCATAGCTGACCTCTTTTACACCTCTCAATCTTATCCCTCCATTTCATAGTGTCTTCTATATAAGGAGATGCTTCCTTCATTATCAAACCCTGGCTAATTAATTTATACACTTGACTACACTACGCTTTTCATATGAGATCCTACTTGCAACCATATTTCCGTTCTTTGTTGAGCTCTTGTGCACATAAAATATGAGAGCAAATATATCAAGCAAGATCAATGGAGATAGGAAGAATGGAGATCCAAACCTTATTGGACATGTGATGGTATAATCTTTGTGATTTCATTTGATTTGCATTGTCTTAGGTAATCTTCATATGTTATGGTGGATCTTTGTTGTTGTTGAGCTAGGGTTTTGTGGTTGAATCCATTTAGTCTTTCAATATTGTTGTTATCCATTTTCACCATATACAGTAATTGATTCTAATAATCCATATGATGGTCTATGTAGTAAGTCTTAGGGTTTTGATGTCAACCTAGTTGGAAAGGCTATTTATGTCAGTAAGGTTGATGTTTTGTAGTGTCGGTGATTTTGAGAAGTGTGTGAGAAGATCTACCAAAGTGATGCAGACTTAGAACGTAATTGGATCTGATCAAGCAAGTACTTGAGTGTTATACATAGATAATTCATTGTTATTCTCTAACAATTAAAGTAGCTAAAATCCCTTAACCAAGTAGGTCCTAACATGCCTCACATTGTAAAATCCCCTAACAGGGTGACTCAATATTTGAGTTCTAAATCCTCTTGCGAGGTTGATTCTAACAAATCAAAGCTCCTAGCAAGGCTAAGGTAAATCCCTTAACTAGGTGACTCCTAACAGAGCATCATTGTAAGCTTCTAATTGCGCTTGGCTCCTAATAGGGTGCATTTTGAAAGAGTACAAAATATTTCTGGGTACTGATTCCCATCGTGGTTTTTCCCTATTTGGGTTTCCACTTGAAAATCATGGTGTTCATGTGTGGAATACTTTTCTTGTGATGTTCATGTTTTATTTTTTATTACCGATTAAGACAGTTTATGTTTGTTTATCAGAGATCTCAAAGTGGTTACTAGTATTTATGGTTAAATGGTTGATGACGCATTCTGATCTATTAATAAGTTGATAATAGTGTTTGTTGATCTGATATTGAATTGATGGCTAATCTGATTAATAAGTTTGCATAAGTGGAAATGATTATCTAGATCTAATAAGGAAATATGTTATGAAGAATTGGTTTAAGTGTTGAATGTTTTCAGATCTGAGATAAATTTGTTTTGGTGTTGAAAGTTTCAGTATTTGTTAATACTGATTCACCCCCCCTCTCAATATTAACTGGATCTTCTAAGATTAACACCTTCATCAGTTCTTCTCTTTCTGCTCTTCACTATCCTTCTCCCCCTTTACTTTTCTTCTCCTCCTTTGACAACAATGCCAAGGGTGCAAAGTGTGAAATTCAACTTCTATTGCTATTGCTTTCTTCATCTTTATTGCTCCCCCTGAGGAGTAGCCCTTTTCTCATCAATCCATAGTTAAAGATCTTTAATTAGTTCACTAGATTGATGTTGCAATAGCATCTTAGTTGACCTTTTGTAGGGGTATAACCCCTAGCTTGCCCCTAAGATACTCAAACGTTGCTTTAGGCAATGGCTTAGCAAAGATGTCAACCAACTACTCCTTGCTTGACACATGATCTATACTGACTTTCTTTTCCTACACTCTTTATCTCAGATAGTGATACTCCAGTTTAATATGCTTTGTTCTATCATGCAATACAAGATTTTTTGAAATGTTTGTTGCATTTGTATTATCACAATATCTAACCACTGGTTATGTCATAATCTCTAGCTTGAATCCTTCTAATACATGTCTCATCCATATTGCTTGAGTACAGTTCATAGATGTAGCCACATACTCTGCTTCTGCTATAGATTGAGAAATGAAACTTTGTTTCTTACTAGTCTAGGATACCAGTCTTCCTCCTAGAAATAATGCACCACTGAATGTGTTCTTTTGGTCATCTACATTACCTGCCCAATTAGCATCTGTGAACACCTTCAAAGAGAAGTTTCCTTTGCATGGATACCATAATCCATAATCAATATCTCCTCTAAGATACCTTAAAATTCTCTTCACTACCACCATATGAGTCTCTTTAGGAATTTTCTGAAATCTAGCCACTATACCAACTGCATGAGCAATGTCTGGTCTTCTATGAACAACATAGTTTAGTTTAGCAATCATTGATCTATACTCAATTTCATCCACTAGATCTGAATCACCTTCCTTGGATAATCTACAACTAGTGACCATAGGGGTTCCAATCAGTTTAGAATCTTCCACTCCAAATGTTTTCAATACCTCCTTCACATATTTGGATTGGCTGATAAAGATTCCCCCTTTCATCTATTGGACCTGCAAACTAATGAAAAATTTGATTTCACCTATCAAAGACATTTCAAATTCCTTTTTCATTTTTTCCGCAAAAGTTAAACTCATGTCATCATCTCCTCCAAATATGATATCATCTACAAATACTTCTGCAATCAATAACTTTTCTCCTTCTATCTTCAAGTAAATGTTGATGTCCTCACTAATTCTTTGAAATCCAATCTTTATCAGGTGTGGATAGAGTCTCTCATACCATGCCCTTGGAGATTTATTTAACCCATATAAAGATTTATGAAGTTTGCACATCATTTCCTTGTCTTCAGTCAATGCAAACCCATCTGGTTGTTCAATGTAAACCTCTTCTTCTAGAATTCCATTCAAAAATGTAATCTTGACATCCATTTAGTATACCTTGAATCCTTTGAATGCTGCAAATGCAAGTATCATTCTTACTCCTTCAAGTCTAGCAATCAGTGCAAATGTTTCTCCATAATTCTCACCTTCTTCTTGTGCACATCCTTTTCAAACTAGTCTAGCCTTGTTCCTAACCACTTCACCATCTTCATTCAATTTTTTCTTGAACACCCACTTAGTACCAATCACTTTTTTATCAGCTGGTGTAGGGACAAGTGACCAAGTGTTGTTATTCTCTATTTGATCAAGCTCCTCCTTCATAGCCTTTATCCAATCATCATCCTTGAGAGCTTCCCTCATTGTCTTAGGTTCAATTATGGAAATAAGATAAGCACTTTCTCTGATCTTTCTTCTTGTTTGTACTTCAACATTCCTGTCTCCAATTATTTGATCTGTAGAGTGATTCAACCTTACATATATAGGTATAACTAGTTCCAGTGTAGAAGCCTCTTCTTCTTCTTCTTCTTCCACTGACTGAGCAACATCCTCCGCAATGTTCTTCTCAACATCATTTTGAACTTCTATTTCAATGACCACTAGCTTCTATTCATCTACTACATCAAACGTGTTGGCATCATCAAATTTGGCAGAATACTCATCAACTTTCACATTAACACTTTCCAGAAGTGTCTTGGTTCTTTTGTTAAAGCACTTGAATGATTTTCTCTTAGTTGAGTAACCAAGGAAAGTTCCTTCATCACTTTTAGGATCAAACTTTTCAGTATACTCATCTCTCTTTAAGTAACACCTATTGTCAAAGACTTTGAAATGACTAACATTAGGAGTATGACCATACCATAATTCATAGGGAGTTTTGTCACTACCTTTATTGACCAATATCTGGTTCATTGTGTATACTGTAGTGCTAACTGCTTCTCACCAAAAAAAGCTAGGTACATCCCCTTGTATCAACATTGATCTTGCTGCTTCAACTATGGTCCAGTTCCTCCTTTCTGCAATCCCATTTTGCTGTGGTGTCCTTGGTGTAAATAGTTGTCTCGTAATTCCATTCTCATCACAGTATTTCACAAATTCAGCTGATGTAAATTCTCCACCCTAGTCAGATCTTAGACACTTTAGGTTCTTACAGGTTTCTTTCTCCACTCAGGCTTTGAATGCCTTAAACTTGCAAAAGCTACAAACTTCTCCTTCAAAAATGTATCCCACATCATTCTTGAATAATCGTCACTAAATATCATGAAATATTTATCACCTAGAAAACTCTTAGTCCTCATAGGAAAAAATAAATCATTGTGCACCAAATCTAAAATATTTTCCAAAAAAAAATGATTTCCTTTTGAAAGAGGAAGTAGTAATCTTACCCAAATGACACTCCTTACAAATCACATTGTCTGGTTTGAGTAGTTGTGGCATACCTCTAACCATACTTGACTTGCTGACCTTGACCAAATTATGAAAATTTACATGGAAAAATCTTCTATGCCATATCCAATTGTCCTCTACTTTTGCAACCAAACAACTATTAACATTAGTGTTCAGATGGAATAAGTTAACTTTTGCATGTTTACCGGTAGCAAACAGTTCTCCTTTGCTTCCTAAAATCTTGCACACTCCTTTCTTTAACTCAAGATGATAACCTTTATCATTTAGCTGACCAACACTCAACAAGTTATGCTTCAATCCTTCAAACCAATACACATCATCAGCATTACTTTTTCCATTTAATGAAATTGAACCTTTACCTTTTACCATGCATGGTGTATTGTTGCCAAATCTCACTACTCCACCATCAAATTCTTCAAGTGAGATGAACTTCTTCTTGTCACCGGTCATGTGGTGTGAGTAACCACTATCAATGACCCACTCATCACTACTATCAATATGGGACACTAAAACTTTCTTGCCAAAGAGATATTCCTTAACTACAAAAAAAAAAAATTCCTCATTATCTTCATTCTCCGATTCCTCATCGGTAACACCTTCATCTACTACAGCATAACATTGTTTCTTACCTTTTCCCTTAAACTTTCTAAACTTTTCTTTCTGATTTCTATTATGACAATTAGCAGCAATATGTCCTATTTTGTTACATGAGAAGCACTTAAGAGGAAGATTGCCTTTGTACTTATTGGTGCCTCTAGGAAGTTTCTTTGCCAATAAAGCCTCAATTTCCATCAAGTTATGTTCATCATCCAATTCTTTATTACCACTGCCATGATGACTTGACCTATATTCATGGTTATGATAGACATCCTTTTCTTTTCTTACCAGTGCATTAGATACTAATGCTTTGAAAAAAGATTCTACTTTAGGTACAATATTGTCAAAGCTATTCAATTCAAAAGCAGTAAGCTTGCCTATCAATGAATCAACTTTAACTTTATCTTTGCTGACTAACCTTAATTCTTGGATAGCATATACTCTAATAGCATAAGGAGGCAGTAAATTTTTAAGCATTTTACTTACCACTGTGTCTTCTACTATGGTTCCACCAACACTTTTGATTCCTCCAACTACTTATTTTATTCTTAGTCTGTACTGGGTGATGTTCTCACCTTCCATCATCCTCATGTCATCAAACTTGCCTCTTAGACTTTCTTCTTTATCTTTTTACACATGCTCATCTCTATCATAAATCAACTTCAACTTTCCCAAACTTCATAAGCAGTTTCTATACCATGAACATCAATATACTTAGAATCAGAAAGAGTACTTACAATGGCTTCCAATACTTGAACATTCTCTTGCTGCTCCTTGAGTTGATCTACAGTCAGAGTACCGATAGGAGGTGTGTATTGATTAATAACATGCTCCCAGAACTGTGGCCCCACACCTTTGATGTAGATCTTCATTCTATCACTCCAGATTCTGTAGTTATCCTTTGTGAGCTTAGTACCCTCCTTCTTCATCATCTTGGATCTTTACCTCAAGTGGTTAAGATTTTGCACAAAGAGGACCTAGGGCTATGATACCAATTATTAATAGGAGGATCTGGTTATTACTGAGAGGGGGGGTGAATCAGTAATAAAAAAAATCTACAACACTTCACCAAACTATGTTGGTAACTACTCAAACAATCTTCTGAGATGATTTAACAAACCATTCACTCAAGTGTTCATCAATATGAAAACAAAGTAAAGTTATCAAATGCACAAATCAACAATGCATCCACAACGTGAACACAAAGATTTTAGACTTAGAAACCCAACTAGGAAAACCATAGTAGGAATTAGCACCCACAATATGTATATGCACTCTTTAGGAATGTGCCCAGTTAAAGGCTTGGCCCAGTTAAGAACAGACCCTATTAGGAGTCACCCGATCAAGGGATTTTGCCTCAGCCTTGTTAGGAGCTCTACCCTGTTAAGAGTAACTAGTGTAGGAGCACCTAATCAAGCTAATGGAGCACTTCATCAAATTTTCGTTTGAAATGGCCTATGTTGGTCACAATTGAATAATGGAATTTTTGTATGTCCAAAGGGTGTGTTTAGTGTGTTTAAGTGTCCTTTTTGTCTTAGTTTTGTTGTTTGTGGAGTTTTTGGTCTATTTTTGACCTTTTATGCTTTGTAAGCCTAGAATGGGCAAAATGTGGAAATATGGTTAAAACTCCTTATAAAGCCTTGTTAGGCATTGAAATATGTTTGTGTGGTTCTAGGAAACCATTTCACATGGTGGAGTTAAGTCTGTTTGGTTCACAAGTCAAAAATGCTCATTGTACCAAAAAGTGTCAATGTTGTCAAGCAACATTTTGACAATATTTGGACAAATTTGTAAAACAAAAAGGTGGTTATTGGTCTGTGCCTGGGCATGATTTAGGTGGTGAATGACTATTTAAATCCTCCCACAAATTTTTATCTGGTTGGCATTCGAAGAGAAGAGAAACTCAATACAAAAACTCAAAATTTTGTCCTTTTTCTTGCACTTTTTGCTCCATATGGTATAGCAATCCGTACGTTCTAAGAATTTGGTCATACTGTTTTCATTTGGGAAGTTGTGCCATGCTATATTGAAGCTCTTTCACTTGGGCTTGTGTGTTGGTGTGGAGTTTTAGCATCATAACAAAATTCTTTTGCTTTAACCCTGCCCTCGGTTGAGTAAAAGTTTGGCTTCATGATGGAGCCAACTTGATTTTCTTTGGCTCTTTCTCCATGGCCTCTGAAATTCAAGTTTGTGTATATATTCTTCTTGTACATTCAATTTTTTGGCTGATTGGCAATGATAAAGAAAGTGGTTTTTGTTGCTAACTAGGCGAGGTCCTATAGCCCGGCTAGTGAACCTTCTTGGTGAAAAACAAAGTTTCTTTACAAACCCTCACCAAGTGAACCTTATTTTGGTTTCCCAAGGTGAATTGAATTTTGGATAGATCTTTTAGACTAGTTGGAAGGGTGTTTCAGTGAATAATTAGTTGGGAAATGTATTTTGAGCAGCCAAAGTATTGTAATACAATGGTTTTTGAGCATTTTTTCCTCTTGAAACTTGGTTGCACATCAAGTGTTTGTATTTATGCTTGTAGGATAGGAAGTTGGAAGGCTTCATAATGATGTTATAAACCTTATCAAGAGATTTGGTGGTTTGAAAAAGTGTTAAGGTGTTAGAAGACTTAAAACCCTTGAAAACCCTTGTTTTTAGGCACATATATAGGACAATGGTTGTACGGTCCTGTTAGACCTCCTCATAGCAAAAATTCAAAATATCTCCATAGAGGGTATCCATAAATGCAAAGGTTTTATGGGGTGTTCTATCAGTATGTGGAGTTATAAGAACATTTGTAGTTTTAGAGGGCTAATTGGGGCCCTTTCCTTATAGCCATGTTTTGAGCTTTTCTTCAAATTGGGTAAGAAGGCAATTGGAAAGACCACCAAACCAAGTTGAAATAAGCCTAAGAGGATGTTAGTTAATTTCCTAGATCTTCTACAACTCTTGGTGAGTGATTTGGGTGATTGGAGTTAAAGTGGCAAAGTCTCACCTTTGTGAGACTTGAGAGCAAGTTTGTATAAGAACAAGAACTAACATGGTAGGAAGATCTTAGGGTTGGTATGAAGCATGGAGAGGGACAACACCAAAGAGATAGTACCTAAATAAGTGAAAAAACCTTCAACAATCACCCTTGAAGAAACTTGCAAGCTAATTTGATCACAAACCCACAATTTGAGCCAATTTTTTAGTATCTCCCTATCATAGTGGTATCAGAGCAAGAAGTAAGTCTTGGGTAGAAGTGAGTAGTTTCAAGATGGTGACCAATGCTAAGTTAGCCAAAAAGGTAGAAGACCAGGAAGAGGAAAATAGAGCACTAAGGGAGAGATTGGAGAAGCCAGAGATAAAACTAGTTTCAGTAGAGGTCAGGACTAGAGAAGTGAGTGATAAGGTGAAAGATAATAGAAAGTTGGTAGCAATAGAAGATGAGATCCCTATACCTAACCCTGTTCTTGAACAAGAACCTTTCTTGAAGGCCTTGAAGGCTTTGAGTGGAAAAACCTTAGAAGGTGTAGCTCTTTTTAGTGGAAAAATGGATGTAGATTTAGTCATGGAGTGGATTGAAGGCCTGGAGAATCACTTTGAATGTGATGGGATGACAAAGGCCCAGAAGGTGAAGGTAGCTAAGTCTAGGTTGAGAGGGGTTGCATTAACATGGTGGAAGTTCATTCAAACTGAGAGAGAAAAAGAAGGGAAACAACCCATACAAAAAACCTACATACCAGATGATTATGATATCCAATTACATAAGAAGAGGCAGAATTTGAGGCAAAGGGAGTTAGATGTGAGCAGCTACACATGGGAGTTTCAAAGACTATATTTAAGGTCAAAGGTTGTGGAAGATGAGAGCATAAAAGTTTCAAGATATCTCAATGGCTTGAGATGGAATATACAAGAAGAGTTGAGTTTTTTGTGCCCTAATATAGTGCATAGGTGCTACCAATTGGCACTCAAAATGGAAGAGAAAAGTAGGAAGAAGCAAGAACAAAGCAATAGAGGTAGAGGTAGGGGAAGAGATGGTAGAGGCAATAGAGGAAATTTTGGTGGAAGAGGAGATGATCAAAGGTCCCAAGGAGAGTCCAAATGTATAGAGAAAAGTGGGGATTCTAATAGCAAGAGAAGCTATAGAGGAAGGAGATCTAGCAACCCAGGTAGAGGTAGATCTAGTGGACCAGGAAGAGGGTCCTACTTCTCCACCATGAAGTGTGATAATTGCCAAAAGTTGGGTCATCCCATCTATAGATGCCCTGAGAAATCTTCATCATCCCAAGGAGGTGAAAGAAGAGTGACATATGTGCAAGAAGATGTAGCAAGCAGTAAGACACAAGAAGTGAGCTTAGCTTCAGAAGATGGGGAAATTTTAATGATGAGAAGAGTCTTGATTAAGGAGCCAATCAAAGAGGAACCAACTCAAAGAAGATCTTTATTTAGAATCAAGTGAAATATCATGGGTAAAATTTGTAGAGTGGTGATAGATTCAGGGTCTACAGACAAGATTGTGTCAAAGGAAGTAGCAAATAAACTTAGATTGGAGAGATTTCCACATAGTAGTCCATATAAGGTCACTTGGCTCAACAAGGAGCAGCAAGTGGTGGTGAATGAACAAGCTTGGGTTGAGTTCACAATAGGGGGTTATAAGGACAAAATATTGTGTGATATACTCCCAATGGATGCTTGCCACCTAATTCTGGGTAGGGCATGGAAATTTAATAGAAAAGCCATTCATAATGGTGAGAAGAACTCTTATTCTTTTCAAAATGATGGAGTTACATATAAAATTCAGACCTTAAATGATGAAGGAGAGGGTAGCAAGTCCAAAAACCCAAATGCCTTGTTGGTGAGTGAAAAAGAGTTCATAAATACTCTTGAAGAGGGTGAAGGAGTGGGGTTTTCTCTCATAGTGAAACCAAAGGAAGAAAAGAAAGAAAAGAAGGTTCAAATACCTCATGAAGTGTAGAAAATACTAGACAACTTTAAAGAAATCATAAGTGATGGAGCACCAGCAACCCTACCACCTACTAGAGCCATAAGCCATCAAATTGACTTCGTTCGTAGAGCCTCATTACCAAACAAATCACCCTACAAGATGACCCTAGAATAGAATAAAGAAGTGGCTAGGCAAGTACAAGAGTTGTTAGATCAAGGTTTGATAAGGAAGAGCATAAGTCCCTGTTTCGTACCTACAATGTTAGCACCAAAGAAAGGAGGCACATGGAGGCTATGCATAGATTCAAGAGCCATTAAAAAAATAACTATCAGATACAGATTCCTTATCCCAAGGATTGAAGATTTGATGGATTGCTTGGGAGGTGGAAAGTGTTTCACAAAGATTGATCTCAAGAGTGGTTACCGCTAGATCAGGATAAAGGAAGGTGATGAGTGAAAAACAACCTTCGAAACTAATGAAGGACTTTATGAGTGGCTTGTTATGCCATTCGGTCTCACAAATGCTCCTAGTACATTCATGAGACTCATGAATGAAGTGCTTAAAGATTTTATTGGTAAATTTATTGTTGTATACTTAGATGATATCTTGATTTTCAATACAACTAAAGATGAACATCTAAAGCATCTTATATTTGTATTGCAACAATTGTATGATGAGCAACTAACAATAAACTTGGAGAAGTGTGAGTTTATGAAGCAGGAACTAGTCTATCTTGGTTTTGTAGTTTTAGGTGGAGACTTGAAAATGGACACATCAAATGTTGAAACCATCACCAATTGGCCAACACCAAAAATAGAAAGTGAAGTGCGAAGCTTTCATGGTTTGGCACAATTCTACAGGAAGTTTATAAGGGGAGTCAGTGAGATTTGTGCACCCATGCTAGATACTATTAAAGGTGGAGTCAAGAAAAAGTTTTAGTGGACCAAAGAAGCTAATAAGTGGTTTGAACTCTTGAAATAAAAGGTACCTACACAACTAGTACTCATTCTTCCTAGTTTTGATAAGTTGTTCACTATTGAATGTGATGCAAGTAACATAGTAGTTGGTGTTGTTTTGAGTCAAGATAATAGACCGGTAGCTTTCTTTAGTGAAAAGCTCAATGATGCAAAAAAGAAGTATTCATGCTATGATCTTGAATTGTATGCTCTTATCCAAGCTCTTCGAAAATGGAGGCACTATTTGCTGCCCAAAGAGTTTGTTATTTACACTGATAATTAAGCTCTTAGTTTTTTGAATTCACAGGACAAGTTGATTCATAGACATGTTAAATGGGTTGAGTACTTGCAATCATATACATTTTCGATTAAGCATAAAAAGGGCCAATGTAATAAAGTAGCAGATGCTTTGAGTAGAAGACTACTAACAGTGCAAGAAGTGCAAATTCAGAGTATTGGAATTGATTGCTTCAAGAATTTGTATCCAAATGATGAAGATTTTACAGCCATTTACAAGGTTTGTCAAGAATTTCAAAACTATTTTCATAGTGAATATGCTAACTTTACCTTGAAAAATGGTTTGTTGTTTAGAGGTGGATAGTTGTGTATTCCCAAAGGCTCTATGAGGGAAAATCTGATCCAAAAGAAGCACAATGGGTGTTTGAGTGGTTATTTTGGTCTAAATAAGACATTGGAACTTGTGCAACATTTCTACTATTGGCCAAGAATGCAACGGGATATCAGGAGGTATGTTGAGAAGTGTATGGTTTGTCAAAAGGCAAAAGATACATCTACTAATGTTGGTCTTTATCAGCCATTACCCATTCCTACAGGGCAATGGGAATGTGTGAGTATGGATTTCTGGTTGGTTTACCCAAAAAAAAGCTTGGTTTTGATAGCATTTTTGTTATTGTTGATAGATTCAGTAAGATGGCACATTTTGCTCCTTGTAAAACTACTCATGATGCTAGTCACATTTCACACTTGTTTTTCAAAGAGGTTATTTGAATCCATGGTTTGCCTATTAGTATTGTTTCAGATAGAGATGTCAAATTCCTTGGACATTTTTGGAAAACTCTTAGGAAAAGATTGGGCACTAACTTGTCTTTTGGTTCATCATATCATCCCCAAATTGATGGCCAAATAGAGGTGGTCAATAGGACACTTGGTAACCTCCTAAGGTGTTTGAAAAAAGAGTATGGACAGATTTGGGATTAGATTCTTCACCAAGCAGAGTTTTCCTACAATGATAGTGTCAATAGGTCTACTGGTAAGAGTCCTTTTGAGATAGTATATGGTATGCACCCAAGGGGTGTTATGGAGTTGAGAAACCTTGGTAATGTGTAGCAAAGAAGTGGTCAAGCTGATGATGTAGCTCGGTCTATGAAGGAGATTCATGATCAAGTAAAGCAAGCTCTCCAAGATGCCTCACAAAAGGTCAAAGCTAGAGTTGATGCAACAAGGAAAGATGTACAATTTTCAGTTGGTGACTTTGTGATGGTGCACTTGAATAATTCTAGACTTCAAAAAAGAATTCCCAGCAAACTAAAAATGAGGAGGATAGGTCCTTGTAGGGTTTTGGCTAAGTATGGCTCTAATGCTTATAAGATTGATTTGCCTAATGATGTTTCATTGTCTCTTATATTTAATATTGCAGATTTGGTTGCATACAAAGGGAAGCTTCCCAAGGAGGATGAGAGAGTTTTAGATGTTCACCAATCACTTTTAGACCTTCCTTTTCCTTCTACAACCATGCCTCAAGCTGAAAAGGATTTGGATTCTAGGATTCTCAAAAAGACTCAGCACCAAGTCTATATGGAGCATTTGATCAAGTGGAGGAAAAAACAAAACTCTGAGGCTACTTGGGTACCTAAATTAGACTTTCTTTAGTCTGTAATTGATCCCTCATTTCTGCCAAATAGGCTCACTTGACTTCTTTGTCTTTGGGGGAGTATGGTGCAGGAGCACCTAGTGAAGCTAATGGAGCACTTCATCAAATTTTGGTTTGAAATGGCCTATGTTGGTCACAATTGAATAATGCACTTTTTTTATGTCCAAAGGGTGTGTTTAGTGTGTTTAAGTGTCATTTTTATCTTAGTTTTGTTGTTTGTTGAGTTTTTGGTTTGTTTTTGACCGTTTATGCTTTGTAAGCCTAGAATGGGCAAAATGTGGAAATATGGTCAAAACTCCTAATAAAGCCTTGTTAGGAATTGAAATATGTTTGTGTGGTTCTAGGAAACCATTTCATGTGGTGGAGTTAAGTCTATTTGGTACACAAGTCAAAAATGCTCATTGTACCAAAAAGTGTCAATGTTGTCAAGCAACATTTTGACAATTATTGGACAAATTTGTAAAACAAAAAGGTGGTTATTGGTCCATACCTATGCATGATTTATGTTTTGAATTAATATTTAAAGCCTCCCACAAATTTTTATCTAGTTGGCATTCAAAGAGAAGAGAAACTCAATACAAAAACTCAGAATTTTGTCCTTTTTCTTTCACTTTTTGCTCCATATGGTATAGCAGTTTGTACTTCCTGAGCATTTGGCCATACTATTTTCATTTGGGAATTTGTGCCATTTTTTATTTAATCTCTTTCACTTTTTTTTGTGTGTTGGTGTGGAGTTTTAGCATCATAACAAAATTCTTTTGTTTTAACCCTGCCCTCAGTTGAGTAAGGGTTTGGCTTCATCATGGAAGCAACTTGATTTTTTTTGCCTCTTTCTCCATGGCCACTAAAAGTAAAGTTATTGTATATATCCTTCTTGTACATTCAATTTTTTGGTTTATTGGCAATGATAAAGAAAGTGGTTTTTGTTGCTAACCAGGCGAGCTCCTATAGCTCAGCTAGTGAACCTGCATGATGAAAAACAAAGTTTCTTTACAAACCCTCACCAAGTGAACCTTATTTTGGTTTTCCAAGGTGAATTGAAGTTTGGATAGAGATTTTAGACTAGTTGAAGGTTGTTTTAGTGAATAATTAGTTGGGAAATGTATTTTGAGCAGCCAAAGTATTGTAATACAATGGTTTTTGAGCATTTTTTCCTCTTGAAACTTGGTTACACATGAATTGCTTGTCTTTATGCTTGGAGGAAAGGAAGTTTTAAGGCTTCATAATGATGTTACAGACCTTATCAAGATATTTTGTGTTTTGAAAAAGTGTTTGGAAAGGTGTTAAGTTGTTAGAAGACTTCAAACCCTTGAAAACCCTTGTTTTTAGGCACATATATAGAATAGTGGTTGTACGGCCCCTGTCATAATTCCTCATAGAAAAAAATTGAAAGATCTTCATACAGGGTATCCATAAATACAAATTTTTTATGTGGTGTTTTGTTAGTTTATGGAGTTATAAGCACATTTGTAGTTTCAGAGGGCTAATTAGGGCTCTTTCCTTGTAGCCCTGTTTTGAGATTCTCTTCAAATTGAGTAAGAAGGCAATTGGAAAGACCACCAAAATAAGTTGAAATAAGCCTAAGAGGATGTTAGTTAATTTCCTAGACCTCCTGCAAATTTTGGTGAGTGATTTAGGTGATTGGAGTTAAAGTAACAAAGTCTCACCTTTGTGAGACTTGAGAGCAAGTTTGTATAAGAACAAGAACTAACATGGTAGGAAGATCTTAGGGTTGGTATGAAGAATAGAGAAGGACAACACAAAAGAGATAGTACCTAAACAATTGACAAAACATTCTGTTATCACTATTTTTAAAATTGGGTTCTTCTTTTCCCATAATTGGCTATGGTACTTTGAAATTTTTCCGAATGGGGTGTAGTCCCAAGTGCTTCAGCTTTGTTCTAAACCTTAGGGGTTTAAGGGTTTTTGAGTTTTTAGACCTTATCTTTTTGTAATTAAACCCTCTGGTTTCTAATCTTCCGTTACTTTATTCACTTAAGTTATGGGTCGCGGGGTCGTAGGAAGTGTCCCCCTTGTTATTTACCTAGGCGGTTACGTTGATTATTTGAAAATTTAACGCCTTGTATGCTTTCCTTCTAAAGTGTCGGGCCAGTAAATGCCGATCAACTTAAGAGATGATCCGATGGTCGGCGCTATTTTGCAAGGGTAAAATGCTCCCCTTTTAAGCCCGCGAAATAGCGAGAATGAACGAGGGCCGTCCATGTGTCATGACAGAGGAAGTAAAAGGTGTAGCTGTCAGAGGTAGTTGGAGCCCCGTGGTTTTCTTCTGGCATATTAAAAGGTAGCACGTGGCACAAGTCACCACAGTTAGCGGGTCAGGATTAAAGGTTCAAAAGTGGGCCCCAAAGATGAGTCGGGTCGTAGGTGGAGATGACTTGGCAGGTACAGTTGTTAACAATTTATTGAGACCCTATGGTTTCCTTCCAGCAAATGATAGAGTGACAAGTCAGCTCCAAAAATGACAAGGCACCAGGTGTCCATGACGGGTCAGCGGGCCCACATTTTATGAGAGCCTTTTCAGAAGATTAAATACCGATCAACTTAAAAGGTGATCCAACGGCCCGTGCTATTTCGCAATGGTAAAGTGCTCACTCTTTATGCCCGTGAAATAGCGAGAATGAATATGAGCCGTCCATGTGTCGTGATGATGACGTGAGAGGTAGACCACTTGAGATGAAAGTGGGGCCCCTCATGTTTTCTTTTGGGGAATGACAAAGTGGCAAATCAGCGCTGCAGGTGACTGGATGCCAGGTGTTGGTGACGAGTCAGCGGGCCCACCATTCCTAGGAACTTTTTTAAAAGGATTAATTAGTGATCAACTTGAGGGATGATCCAACGGCCTGTGCTATTTCGCAAGGGTAAAATTCTCACTCTTTAAGCTCGTGAAATAGCGAGAGTTAACGAGAGCCGTCCACGTGTCATGATGATGACATGGTCAAAAAAGAAAATGTGGGCCTGTCACAGTATAAAGGGAGACACACGGTCAGTATCAAGTGGAATGTAAAGGGATTTTTAAGGCCAATGGTTGGGTACCGCTTGGTATTATGTAGCTAATAGAAGAACGGGACCCAGACTAAAGAAAAAGCCGTCAAAAATGAAAAGGTAACAGTGAGACACTTGCAGGAAGGTTGCGACCCGTTGGAGCTAAAATATGAATTCTCGTATGAATTCAATTTTGAAGGGACAGCCGAAGCATGCGGAATCAATGTTATAGTTAAGGCCCAGAGTACAAGTATTTCATTTCCTAACAACCAAGTGAAGATATCTTTTAAAAGATTTTGCAGAGGAGCGACGCAGAGTTATCTTTTTCAAATACAGAGCAGGCGGTTCAGTTGCAGAGTGAAATTCCTTCGAGCAAGCATCAGGTTCTTTCATATCTTGTAGCAATTCTTGTGTGGTATCTTAAAGTAAAATCATTCTCATGTTGCAGGATTGTTTAAGAGTGTATTCATTTTCTTGCATTTTCCAATGGCTCCTAAAAGGGAATTTTCTGGCAAGGTTGATTATTTAGAAAGAAGTGTATGTGATGATTTTTTAGAACAGTTGACGTTGTCAACTAACCAGGCATCAAAGGCCAAAGAGTTAGTGCCTAGGGCTCCCCGTCTGAAGATAGGAGAAGGATTGTACGACAAAGGTAATTGGTTGAGAGACCCACAAGTTGGACTGTCCGGGTTGGGGCTGTTTAGAGTCGGATTTGGAATGAGGAATTCTCTTGCTCCTCAAAATAGCATTTGGGAACTAGATGCCAGGAAATTATTAGTCCCAGGGGTATTCATGGATACAGACTTGCTAACCCAAATGGCATTGAACTATGATTCAGTCACAAGATGCATCCGGGATGTAAATGGGAAAACCCTTGTGGAAATCAATGCAGAAGAATTAAGAACAGCATTTGGGCTCAATGAGTTCACAAACTTCCTAGAACCCATAAATTTCACACAATTAGACCAAGTATACAGTGCATAAAGGAATCATCTTAGGAATGGGCCTCTTAAAGAACTTTTTCTAAAAATAGGAGGGTTAGCAGTTGTAGGGCCCAACACACAAGAGCCTTTTTCATTAAGTATGTTTACCTTGAGGGCTAAAGGAATGTATTGGGCACTTTGCCAAGTTCTAGGAGAGGATGCTGAAGCAAATATGCCAAATCATTACTTGTTAATGATTGTTCAGATTTTGAATCCTTCTCTTGCTATCACATTTGATTATGCTTCTTACATTGCCGATGCTATCCATGGAGGGTTGATAGGAATAAAAAATGGAAAGGTGGATAGGCCATTTAGATGGTATTCACTCTTGATGCACCTTTTTCTCTTCAAAGGTGGTGATTATTTTGCCAGTGGAATGGACCTGGTAAAAGAGAAGGAAGGAGAGAAAATGCCAGTACAACTATGGAGTACTGTGTTGTCATGGGACAGAGAGGATGCTAGTTTCCTAAAGTTCGATAAATATTTTGCATCTAAAATAAGGACTCTCCTTTGCTCTGATAACCCAAGAGTCCCCAAGGTTCTTCTGGAATTCCTAAGGCCAAAAGAATTCGTAGAGAACATCAAAATTGTTCATAACTGGGGTGACATGTACTTATATCTAGTCTCCATGGTTTTCAGAGTTTTTGGTTTCAGGGGTACCCCATTTTTGTTACCTTACCAGGTCCCTCTCAAAGTGGGAATAGCTAAGATCCTTAGACAAATTGGTGGCCTACAAGAGGTAGAGTTAACAGGTAGAGGTAAAGGGACCATTTTCCCTACAGCTACCATAGCCCACCAATTTGTAATTACAAAGGGAGGCTGGAATTGTTTTGAGGATTTCCTCAAGCCCTACCATTTATCCACTGCAGTGTCCAGATGTGCTGATCCAGAGGACTTCTTCAATGGTGTGTTTAGGAAGAAGGTAGCATGCAGAGGTAGGCCTCATCAATTCCAATTTCCTGAAGACCTCATCAGGAATGAATTTGATTTAGATGAGCAGGAGTTGAGGAAAGAAAAGTGGGTGGCTTACAAGAAAGCCTTGGATTTTGTGCATCAATTTGATGCTAGCTATGACCCATTGTCTAGCTTCTTCCCATTGGAAGAAAAAATAAATTTTTTGATTGTTTGCTTTGAAGATGTAAAGCAAACACTAAAGGAGAAGAGGGAAGCTGTGATTAAGAGTAACCCTGAAAAGGCTAGAATGATCATGGGCAAGTCAGCTTCCACCAAAGCAATCCCTCCTAGTGACTACACCCTGCATAAGAAATCAGGTTACAGTGTGTTGGTGCCTACAAAAGGGGAGCCCTCTTCATCCAAAGGAAAAAGGAAAGTACAGGATGTCATTGACATCCAAGATAGCCCAAAGAAGCAAAGGGTGGGGAAGGAAGTGCAATCAGATACACCCTTGTATTCCCCATCCCAATCCCCCATCCACATAGGAGATGAATAGGCAGCAGCTACATACCTCTTGCAGTTGGGTAGCTTGGGGGAGATTGCATACACTTATGATGAAGTGGAAGAAGGGATGCCAGAAGAGCCCATTGAAGCTGAAATGGACATTACCTCAACTGAACTTAAAGGCCAGGAGTGGGATCCTGAGATAAAAAAGGCAAGTAGTGCCTTTTTAGCTGATGACAACTTTGTCACATCTGAAGCATTCATGCAATTCATTTGGAAGCAGCATATAGATAGATATAATGCTAGATGTGAGGCAAGAAAGGTAGAGCAGCCCAACAAAGATCCAGCCTCAGTGGAGGAAGAAATAAAACAGGAGATGATGGAAGAATTCAAAACCATCACTCCTGAACAAGGAAGAGATCTAGTAGCACAAGCTGGAGTGCTCATCTTGCCAGAATGGAATATTGTTGATGCTCTGGTACTGGATATAGTGAGAAAAGAAACTAAACCCATGGAAGGGGTTACATTCAGTAAAGATAATGCTGCACTAGTTATGTGGTCCCTTAAGAGAAATGAGGGCAAAAAGGGCAAAGACACTCCAGGATCAAGCCACCTTGGTGGATTGATGGTAAAAAGAGTGCAGAGTATAGGGGTAGTAGAGGCTGCTAGCACTGTGCTAGAAACTGCAAAATTTAGTGTTGCAGTGGCTAAGAAGGAAGCCAAAGAAAAGGAGGCCCTCCAAATTAAGTTGGAAATAGTTTTGAAGGCCTATAACAGTGCCAAGGAGGAGGTAAGAGGTAAAGATAGCATCATTGCCAAATTGCAGAGCCAGCTGATGGGACAACACCAACAAGCTCCCAAATAATTGTAACAAACTCTCCTCGAGAAGTCCGAAGCTTTGTGCATCCATGTTGTTATAAATGGATACCAGGACTAGAGGGAAAGGGGATCACAAAATTTTGTAAGAAAACGCTGCAGAAATATTATCTGAGCTTTTCCAAAGTTTAATGGAGAATCAGAATTTCTTGTAACATCTCTTCAAATAAATATCAATATACAGGCCATCAGTTTTGAAAAAGCTTTGTGTTGTCTTCAAGTTTGTTCACAAATTTATTTACTGTTTTCATTCTGAATAATCCAGGATTTTTCTGTTTGAATGGAATTGCAAAGCAATCTCAGTATAAGTGTTTGTTAGCTTTTCTCTTTAGGAGGGCAATTAAATACACGGGATCACTCATACCAGTAAATTCTTTGGAAGGAACTTTGAATTTTGAGGACCAGAGCTTAGTTTGAGATGATTAAATTCTTGTATGTGTCAGGCATATGCAAGGATTAGTGGAAACCAAATTGATAGGAAGCATAAAGATATATTGTTTTAGGAGTTTTATTTGAGTTTAGGTGACTCTATAACCTTGGATAAAGCACTGGTATTAATCGAAGTTGTTTATTGCATGCTTTGTTGATCAAAATGCTGAAGTTAAGTATCGTTCCATTCTTTGTTTTCAGTTGATTTCAAGGTGAACAAATCCACTGGTTTTCTAGACTGGTTTGCTGTGGGTTTATTGTTTAAAAGTGTGAAGTTAGTTCACAAAGGTATACCCACCTGGGCTCCAAGGAAGCCCGAAGTGTAGAAGGTTTAATCAAACCTTGTCATATGTTGTCTCTGAGATTTCTTTATCTTTGATGTCTCCTCTGCACCTAGTTTAGATCATATTACTCTAAGGACATTAAAGGGAATCAGATTTTGAGGACAACACATTCAACAATCACCCTTGAAGGAACTTGCAAGCTAATTTGATCACAAACCCACAATTTGAGTCAATTTTTTAGTATCTCCCTATTAGTAACCTTGTTAGAGTATTTAGAACTCAAGTTAATGAGCCATTCGGTGAAGGGATTTACAATATCAGACCTGTTAGGATCTACCCGGTTAAGGGATTTGAAAGTGTTGTAACTGTTAGGGAACAATAGGGCAAATGATCTGATTACAACACTTCTTTGCTTGCTAGCATAGATCCATTTGAGCACAACACTTCTATGCGCATGAAGACACTTCAAAATGGTTTGGCAATACCTTATTTTCAAACCACCGACACTAAATCTCTTCTCCAACTAGCCCTAAATACACTTTTTAATTAGAGCAACTACAAACCCTAATTACATCAATAAGATACAATGAATTTACATTCAGTGTGGCAAGACACTCTGCTCAAATACATTACAGATCATTACAACAAATTTTTAGATGATTTCCATCATTGAATGATCATCGCACATTGATTTGATAAACAATCAAACCCTTGTTTCATTATTCTAAGCACTTTGTTGTTTCCCAATAAATTCAACCTTGTACACACTCAAATACCATCTTATCATTGCACATGGATTATGACATGTTATCACTAAGTTATGATCATTATAAGATCCAATGCCAAACCTTAAATCATTAGTAGTTAAAGATTTGATACCAATATTCATTGTTCTTCATAGAGTTCATAACAATCAATTATAAATGTTCTTTTCAGTTTACCAAACTTGATGTGATTTCAATCATAGACTCATGCCAATGTAATGAGCATATATTTTGAACAGCAATAATCAATTCTAACCACAATGCATGATTCAACTTCTCCTTCTCTCCTCTGCTAGTTTTGCATCCAGTCAAACTAGTTGACATCAATGACAACATATACCTGATCATACCAAATTTACTGGTCATCTTCTCATCTCATAATCATCTCCATCAATTATGCCAACAATTAGATATAGTAGTTCTCCAATCATAGATCTATACTTTTGATCAACATCTAGAGATGTATCATCTTTACCTAATTTCCAACCAATAGCTAAAGGGGTAGTAAATGGTTTACACTTCTCCATATCAAATTTCTTTAACATTTTTGTGATATATTTAGCTTGAGAAATAAATATTCCATCATCCAATTGAGTAACTTATAGACCAAGAAAGAATGATATCTCTCCAAAAATAGACATCTCAAATTCCTTTTGCATCTCTTTTGTAAATTCTTTACATAAACCATCACTACCTCTAAACATAATATCATTAACATAAACAACAATAATCAATAACTTATTGCTTTCAACCTTAAAATGAAGATTTTTGTCTACAATACCTTTCCTAATTTTTTGTTGTAACAAATATTTGTGCAATCTAGTATACCAAGCTCTAGGAGCTTGTTTGAGTCCATACAATTCCTTCTTTAACTTGATAACCATATCTAGATCCTCTAAAAATCTAAATACATCTAATTGATCAATATAAACTTCTTCTTCCATTTCTCCATTCATAAAAGTTGACTTAACATCCATTTGATATACCTTGAAATTATTGTAGGAAGAAAAAGAAAGAAACATTCTTATAGCTTCCATCCTAGCTACTAGAGCAATTTTTCCTCAAAACCAATACCTTCTACCTAAGAGTAGCTTTTACATATCAATCTCACCTTGTTCCTTGTGACCTATCCTTGTTCATTCAATTTGTTCTTAAATACCCACTTAGTCCTATCACATTTTTGTCTACTGGTCTGGGTACTTGCTCCCAAGTTTGATTCTTATGAATCTGATTCAATTCGTCTTCCATTTCTTTTACCTAGCTTTCTTCTTTGTTTTCTTCTTCATATGATTTAGGTTCTATTAGTGAAATAAAACAATAATTTTCTTTCTCATTTACCTTTGTAACACTTCTTGTCTTGACTCCTTTATTTTTGTCTCCAATTATATGATCTTATGAATGATTCCTTTGCACGTATTTTGAGGTCTTGATTGCTTGTTCTAGTTCTTCTTCTTCCTCTTCAATCTCATCTATCTTATTCTCATTGTTTGTCTTCCGAATCTATCTTCTCTTCTGTAGCAACATGAATGATCTCAAATTCACTCTTTTGAATAGGTTCAAGGGCAGTCTGATCCCATGTCTCACATACTTTCACATTTGTACTTTCCACTATCTTGTTCAATCTATTATTGTAATACCAGTAGATTTTTTTGTTCGTAGGATATCCCAAGGATATTTCCTCAACTGCTTTGGTATCAAACTTTCCAAGATCATTTTCATCTCTTTTAATATAGTAGGAGGTCTTCCATTTCATATCTCATCAAGTGTCTTACTATGATTTACTCTTATCTATACTATGTTGAGAATGCAAATAGTAGTATGCACAATTTTTTTCTAATACACATTCACCAAGTTAGCATCCTTCATTGTAGTTCTAGCCATCTCAATAATAGTCCTATTCTTCCTTTCTACCACACCATTCTATTGAGGAGTTCTTAGAGAAAAAAATTTCTTCTAATACCATATTTCTCATAGAAATTGTCAAATTCATTCAAAGTAAATTCTCCACCTCTATTAGATCTTAAACACTTGATTTTCTACCATTGACTTGAAAACTTTAAACATTTTAAGAGATTCAAAATTTTCTCTGAAAAATGTAACCCATGTCATCCTAGAATAATTATCAATAAGTAACATGAAATACCTTTCTCCATAAAGTCATTTTGTCCTTGTAGGTCCGCACAGATCGATATGAATCATCTCCAAGGGATATGAAGTAGAATACTCCTTGTTCTTGAAACTTATCTTTGTTTCCTACCCTAATTAACATTCATTGCACACAGTATCAGTAGGCTTGATAATCTTTGGTAAATATCTCACTATTTTAGTATTTTTGATCTTTATCATACTACTAAAGATAACATGTCCCATCCTTTTATGACATAACCAACTTTCACTACTCTAAGTCAGAAAACATCTTCCTCCACTCTTGTCTTTAATGTAAGAAACATTTCCAATTGTTCTGAAACCTTTTGCTACCATTCTTCTAGTCTTTCCTTTTCTAGTTATACATCTGATCTTACTAAACACAAGTTTATAACCCTTGTTACACATATGACTAACACTCAACAAATGATGTCTCAAACCTTTTACATAATAAACATCATCAGTTTTATGCTTACCATCAATCGAGATACTTCCTATTCCACAAATAGGTGCAGCTTCCTCTCCTACAAAATTTACTGATCCAACATAATACTAATTGATATTAATGAACTTGTCTTCATCCTTTTTCATGTGATTTGAACATCCAGAGTCAATGATCCAAGATATTGATTCAACCTTAGCATGCAGTTTAGTATTCTTTTCCAATTTTCTGATCCTATCCTAATTCTTCTCTTCTATATCCAAAAACAAAGATTCTTTATTTGATTTATCGCTATCTTCATCCTCGGATGAATGTGTCTCCATTGAAAAAAATCTCTTTTTCCCTTTATCTCTATCATATGTCCTTTTCTTAAAGTCATATCTTCAATATCTACTTTTCTTTTCATCATCATCAATTTTTTTGTATTAAATGACCAATTCTTCCACAATTAAAGCATTTTGAGGGTAACTTACCTTTGAAATTTCCAATTCCTCTCTTTAATCTTCTTACAAATTTTTCCTCAATCTCATCTAGGTTCTAACTTGATTCTTGTTCATCTCCTAATATCATTAAAACACTATATGTAGCTTCTTTCCAATAGGATTCTATGTCATCAATCTCTCCAATTTCATAGGCAGGCAATGTTCTAATAAGTTGATAAATTTGATACTTATTTAGATCATGACATTCTTCAATAGCACATTTCTTCAATTTGTAGGGTTTGATTAATGTACAGAGGATCTTTTTGATAACATCACTTTCTTCTAAAATTCCACCAACGTCTCAAATAGCCCTAGTGGTATCATTCACTCTATGTATGTAGTTCTCAACACTCTCATTATCAACCATTATAAAGCCTTCAAATTTATAAGTCTAGCTTGCAAGGTCTTTGTATCACCTTCATATGTATAACATAACTTGTTCTAGAAATATCCCTAGCTTCTTTTAATCCTTTTACCTTATCAAATACTTCCTCACTCAAACAACTAATAAGTATTGTTCTAGCCTTTGCATTTGTCTCTTGAGCCTTAATCTAGAGTTGAAGGTCAATTATGAGGTTGTTCATAACCAATCTGAATAATCTCTCAAATTCCACTCACTCATGTCTCTAAGTAAGATTCCTTTATTTCTTTTCAATAAGAAATGTTTGTTTCATCAAACATTGGTGCTTGAACATAAAGTTCCTTTGTCATTCTAGATCTACCTCAAGTAGTTAATCTTTCCAAAGAGGAAACAACACTCTGATACCAATTGTTGAACACTCAAAAAGATTGAGAGGGGGGTGAATCAATCCAAAACTTTGGAATATATTAATTATAATCAGTATCAACTAACTTAGCAACAACACATTATTCATCAACACATGAGCATCAACCAATAACACATGAACACCAGATTTATGTTAAAAACCCAAACAAGGAAAAACCATGGTGAGAATCTAACTCACAATATGAATAAGAATTATTACAAAGTTGTAGGTGTATTGCCAAGGAGAAACAACACCTAAAATACTTGCAAGGCTAAGACACACTACCTTGGGCCAAGATACAAGGACTTGCACAATCAAGGATCACTGCTTTAGGATAAGATATACATTGTTGTTGAAGGACTCAGTGTCAATAAAAAATAAAGGAAATAGTTGTTGGATATTGTTGTTGCTAAGATATGTTGTTGTCATTGATGTCATCATATTCCTATATTGTAGAGAGTTGTTTTGTGATCCATTGATTGTAGTGAGTTGATATGGTTGGCTTATCTATTTGAGATATTGAATGAAATAGAGATACTTCATTCTTTCTTGATTCCATAATGCTATGTGGTGATTTGATCAAGTTGTGGATTTCAGTATGAAGACTATTCTTTAGTGTCTGGTATTGCAATGATTGATTCGTTGTGCTCCAATACAATCATATCTTAAGTTGCAGATTGGGAGAGTGTTTTGGATGTTCATGTGCATCTTCATTTCAAATGGTTTGTGATTTGGTACTCTGCAAGTTTTCTTTCTAGTCTGAATTATTGTTGATTAAGTATTCTTGTGTGTTAGTGTGTTGATCGATGAAGATTTAATTAAGTGGTATTGGTACAGCTATTGCAGGTGGTTCTAATTCTCTTGTTGGTGTTTCTTGATCGTGTCCTATTTGTTTTGGTGGTCCACATTGATCACTATGTGAGTTATTGAAGATCTTTTGGGTCTGATGATATTCTTTATGCTATTCGGTATTTTCGATGGTGTAGTGTATTGCAGTTGATCTTGGCAAAATTTATGGTGGTATTGCGTGTTCGAGGATTTGACTTGGGTCCATGTTATGTCATCTATGGTATTGTATTAGTCTAGTGTTTGATTTATGTATTGCGGGATGTAATTTTGTATCTACTATTGAGGGTTTGGCCGACCTTGTAGTCAAGGTTGATGATTTGTATAAATAGGTGTTATATTCACGTAATTTGGGTATGGGTGATAGTGTCTGCATTATCAGAGAGTAGTGTGTGTGTGCGCATAAGATAATTTATCCTTAGATATGGTGTATTAAGTAGAGATTGTTATTGGAACTGTCATCAAGCATTAGGAGATGCTAATCTTTCAATTCATCCTAACCAGATTGTAGTCCAAATGTTATTGTAAGGTAGTTTACCTTCCCTAAGGGTTGGAGCCTTCTAGGTCATTGTATTTTGAGCAGTGAGCTCTAGGCAGTGTTCTTGAATGCATGTGCATTTCCCATTGTAATATTTACACATACTACTAGAGAGTATCATCTGACTATGGGTAGGTTCCCACCGTGGTTTCTCCCTTAACAAATTTTTCCACATCAAAATCTTGGTGTTATGTGTGTTTTTATTGTGTTCATCTTTATTATTGTTGTAGTTGATTAGATTTGAGATTGTGCTTAAATTGTTTAATTCGGTGAAAATTGATTCACCTCCCCCCCCCCCCCTCTCAATTTTCACTCATTATTGTTGCCAACAATAGCTTAATTGAAAATGAGAAGGATTCTCCTGAACATAAAATTTTCCATGAACAACTAGATCATGCGACCATCATCATGGAAAACATCTTTTATAGCCTCTACTCACAACATATTGTCTTACTAAATATATCACCTTCAAATCTCTTCTCAATTTGACTTTCTCATATTCACAAACTCAAATCTACTTGTATATCATTCACATAAACTTCTCATCAATTCACACACAATCCTCTACTCAACTTATCTATTTGAACATCTTAAATATGAGATAAATCATTAAAAAATTAATTTGGGGTTGGCCAAAACAGAATTACCAATATCACACAAAATAAGCCACCCGAATAAAAAATACTCAGATTGGTCAATTCCAGGAGAAAGAGGGAACCAAAACATATTGCAATACATCCTTCCATGATTAATCCAATGATCCAAACATGCTAATACATTCTCCAAAGTTTTTACTAAAATTAACATTTAGACATAGCAATCAGTCGGCCACAAAACATCTTCCAATAAAAAATACTTCATATTGATCTCCACACGCTATGATGAGACCCATAACAACTTCTCAATACAACTTTGAACTCATATCTGAACCAAAAGAATATGATCCAATTGAGATAACTTAATCAGACACACCAAGTCCAGTGAAATTTGTAGTGCCTAATATTCGCCAATTGGCTATTTTTTGAAATTTGGGAATCACAATTTGGCTAATAAGTTCAACTTTAAGGTGACCCAAATCACCACATTTTTACAGATTTTTATTTTATTGTTATTTAAATTGCCAAAGAATTTATTTTATTAATCTTTTTAACTCAAAGAGTCACCACAATATTCGATATATGATTGGATAAAATTTTCCAAATTTTATAATTTATTGCAGAAATCTAAATTAATTTGCCAATAATATCATAATTATTATTTACTTTAGGGTTACATCAACAATCTTTAGTTGCCACCATTGATTTAAATATAATCTAATTACCTTCATTGTATTCCATGAGGTAAATTTGTACCTACAAGTTTTAATGCTTGTGGGGTTTGAAATTGCTCTTGAATTGTTGACCTCAATGAAAATCAATGGTCTAAAAGCAACATTTGACCCCATGAGTACTACAAAATGTTGGTACTTTTTATCTCACAAAATAAAAAGAGGGCTATTAGATTATTTTAAGTTAATGATTGAGATTAAATAAAGTCTACCCCTTAAACTCATTAATGATTTCCACCTTGAAGCCTTTACTTTTCTATAAAAAATTTGTTTTTTTAAATGAAAGGATTTGCAATAGTAATTAATGAATAGTCTTATTATTTTTCAAGATTTGCCAATATTTTCTACAAAAAAAAATTATTTAAAAATTTGCCAATAAAATTAATATTTTTCTTTAAAAAAAGGAAGGATTTGCGGATAAAAATTATTATTATTATTATTTTAAATTAAATATTCGCCAAGATTTTATACAATTTTTTGATAGGGGGTTTCTTAAAGTTATCACCAGGTTTTTGCAAACCTTGAGGCATTCCTTTGGGTGGACAGATTGTCAATTGGAGGCAGGTTGTGCGTGTGTTCAAAAGATTGCCAAGGAGAGGCAATTGAAATCAGTAGTCAGATTGCTAAGTTGAGGTAGTTCACCGAAGTGGAAGAAGAGATGTTGCCTAGAAGGACAAACCCCTGGAGGGTAGAGAAGATGATGGAGCACTTCAAGAGTGAGGTAAGGAATGAAATCTAGAATGCATTGGTTGGTTTATAGAGGAACCCTGAATCAGAGGATTAGTATGAAGGAGCTGGTGAAGAGCTTGAAGTGGAAGACGTTGAAGGACTAGAAGACAGAAGAGAGGAAAGATTCCTGAGAGCAGTGGCACAAGCGAGTAAAGTTCCTAAAGTGGAAGTTTCAAACTTTTTCAGAACGTTGAACCTAGAGGATCTGATTGATTGGATCAGAGAGTTGGAGGATTACTTTGAGTTTGAAGATGTCAAGAACCCACAAAGAGTCTGGTTGGCACAGACTAATTTGAAAGGGCATGCTACCTTATGGTGGAAATAATTACAGAAAGACAAAGTGGAGAGTGGTGAAAAGAAGATCACCCAGTGGAGACACATGGTTGCAAGATTGAAGGCCAATTTCATGCTAAGAGACTATGAGTTGGAATTGTTCAAAAAGTTGCAGAACCTGAAATAGAGAAACATGATTGTGAAAGAGTACATTGAGGAATTATACAAGGTGATGATTAGATCTGGACATAGAGAGATGGATAGAGAAAAGGTGGCAAGGTACATAAATGGACTTGCATTTAACATTTAGGATGAGACGATTATGTTGAGGGTTTCCACAATTGAAGAAGCTTATCGATATGCTTTGAAGGCTGAGGAGAAGATGAGAATAAGACAGTTGAATAACCCTAGAGTGAAGGAAAGATTCAAGGGGTAAATGAGTATAGAGAAGAAGAATGTTGAAGAAGAACTAAAACCTAAGTGGAGTAAAGAACCAAAACCAAAAACACTGAGGAAAAGCAGTGGTAGTACCAGCAGAGAATTTCCCAGCAAATGTTTCAAGTGTGGAAAAACCAGACATAGAGTTTATGAATGTAAGTAGGGAATGGCAAGAAGTTGTGTGGAAAATGAAGAACCAAAAGGATAAGTTATCAAAACTAATTGTACACTAGAGCAAGGAGAATCCCTTATATTCAGAAGAGTTGTGATGGAGCAGAGCAGTGAAGATACTGGATCTACTCACAGAAAGAGTCTTTTCCGGACTGTGTGCAAATCAAGTGGTAAGTGTTGCAAGGTTATTATGGATTGTGGAAGTGATGATAATTTGGTATCTGAAGAGATGGTAGTGGAGCTTCGGTTGAAGAGGCTTGTGTTGGTATTTTGGTATGGTTTTGTCATTGATGTCAACACCTACTAAAACACTAGCACTTTGGAGATCCAACAACATTCACTAGCAAGCAAGTGACTCATGCAGAGTCACCGGTATCTGGTACACCGGCAAGATATAATGATCACCGGCACTTGGAATGATATGGAAAACACATGGTTATGTCGAAAACATCATTTGGACATCTTGTCCTGGAGTTTTGTTCATTGGTATATTCATGGTTTCATATTTATTGTTACCGACAAATAGGTCTAGGGTTACACCGGTAGGTTTATCTTTTCCAGATCAGCATGGCATGCTATGGAGATGATTAATTATTTTTGTAAATGCATTAAGCTGACATGTTCAATTAGTTATTACATCGGATATTATATTGTTTTTAAAATGTTTTATTGTAATATCTTGTAGAGACAACCTACTAAAATTGGTCTTAGGTTATGGTATAAATGTAAGATCTTATTTGTAAGATCAAATGTGGAATGAGAAGAAGGATTGTGTGAGGGTATATGCGAGATTAAGCAGAGCTATACATGCAAACATCATTTGAAGGTGAAACTAGGTTTTTGTGAAAGCATATCAGCATTACACCGGTACTGAATCCAACATATGAAGATGCTATTTTGTGCAGTACATTCTTATTGGATTTAACCATCCAACTATAGTCAATGTGACTCCCATTTTGTGATTGAGCAGTGAGCTCTAGGTTGTTGGCCTTTCTACATGTGCAGACCCCATTTATGTACACTTACTATCTGCAGTAGTATCATCTAATTGTGGGTAAGGTTTCCTACCTTGGTTTTTCCCCTTACAAGGTTTCCACATACAAAAATTGGTGTTATGTGTTGTGGAAGACTTTGTCTTTTATTTTCATGCATTAATCTATACCGGTATTGCATTTATCTGTTAATCTATCCAGTGGTATAACAGACTGTCTTACTGGTACTAAGTAGTAATTTGTTTAAGTTGTTTTCGGTTTGTAATTATAAAACAACTGATTCACCCCTCCCCCTCTCAGTTGTCCTCGGGACCTAACAATTGGTATCAGAGCTTAGTCCTCTTTTTGCAGAAGTTTAACAGCTTGATGAGATCCAATGTCTACTAATTATTTCAGGAAGGACAGTCCTAAACTTGATGGAACCAACTATGGGATATGGAAGATCGGAATGGAGACACATCTAAATTGCATTGGAAAAGACATCTAGGAAGTTACAAAGAATGGCTATAATGCTATTGTACCAGATCATCCTAGTCCAACTAACTTGATAAAAGATGAGGAAAATGATTGCAAAGCAAGAGAAGCACTTTTGAGCACATTATCAGATCAACAAATCATGGGACTATCAGATAGGTCTACTGCTAAAGCTATTTGGGATGATTTGGAAACACTGAATGAAGGAGATTCCACAATCAAAATTGCAAAACTTGAAAGCTTCCGAGTCAGGTATGAACATCTGAAAATGGAAGAAGATGAAAGGATTTCTGCTTTTATAGAAAGAGTGAATGAAATTGTTTTGGGTATTAAATGTTGTGGAGGAACCTTAAGTGAAGATGAAATTGTTTCAAAAGTTTTAAGAGGATTGCCACCAGCATATAAAATGAAGGCTATTGCTATAAATGAGTTAAGAACAATGCCTAATACATCAGTTACTAGGGATACATTGATTGCGAAACTTTCAACTTTTGAAATTGAAGAATTTGGTCCTGTTGCTACTATAAAGACATATTTGGCCTTTAAAGCATCAACATCATCTACTCCATCATTTGACAAATTTGATTGGAAAGCCTTTTATGCAAGAGAACTTGAAGAAAGTAGGAAAGAAAATGAAGAAATTGAAGAACTTGAAGCACTATTTGCAAGGAAAATGCCTAAAGGTCCAGTTGGAAGTAAGTTTGAAGGTAAAGTACCCTTTAAATGTTTTAGCTACAATAAGATTGGTCATATGGCTTCAAGATGCCCTGATAGACATGCTAGACTAAGAGAAGAAGCTAGAAGAACATACAAGCCTAACCCTGAATATCAGAGATACAGATTTAAGAAGAATAAAGACAAATCTTGTTACATTGCTGATGAAGGTGTGACTGATGATTCTAATGAGGATCCAGTAGACAATGGATGGGTTTTTGTTTCTATAATAGAAGATCAACTGACACCTACTACTCAACTGGTAGTATAGGCCCTGGCAGCTAAAGTTGAAGTAAAGGGTGAATGGATCATTGATTTAGGATGCTCACATCATATGATAGGAGACAAAGGTAAATTCTTGAACTTTCAAGAATACAATGGAGGCTTGGTGAGATTTGGAGATGACAAAGCTTGTTCAATCAAAGGTAAGGGTACAATATCTCTTGATGGTAAGCATAACACTGACAATGTTTACTATGTTGAAGGATTAAAGCATAATATTTTGAGTGTTGGTCAATTAGTTGAGAAAGGATTTCAGTTACAATTCAAAAATGGAAAATGCAAAATCATGAATAGAACTGGTTTAGAAATTGCAACCAGTAATCAGACTAGAGGTAATATCTTTCATTTGAATAACAGTGAAAATACATGCTTAATTGCACATATAGATGAAAGTTGGTTATGGCATAAGAGACTCTATCATGTAAACTTTGATTGCATGGTAAAGATTAGTACTACTAAGATAGTTAGAGATTTACCTAAAATTGTCAAACCTCATAATACAGTATGTAAGGAATGTCAATTTGGAAAACAAGCTAGAGCTAGCTTCAAAAGTATTCCAGAGAAATCCAATAATGCTCTTGATTTGATTCACACTGATTTATGTGGTCCAGCTAGAACTAAAAGCTTACAAGGTGATAGATAGTTCATGCTAATTATTGATGACTATTCTAGAATGTGTTGGGTTACTTTTCTCAGAGAAAAATCAAAAGCACTTAGAAAGTTCAAACTATTCAAAGCAATGGTAGAAAATGAAACCGGTAAGAAAATCAAATGTTTAAGATCAAATCAAGGAGGTGAATTTGCATCTAGGGAATTTAATACATTCTATGAAGTAAATGGAATCAGGAGATAGCTATCAGCACCTCGAACACCACTACAGAATGGAGTTGTTGAAAGGAAAAATAGAAGTATCTTGGATGCAGCAAGAAGTATGTTATCAGAAGCAAATTTACCACATATGTATTGGAGAGAAGCAGTCAGTACAACGGTCTATAAATTCAACAAAGTTCACATCAAAGGTGAAACCAGTAAGACCCCTCATGAACTATGGTTTGGTAATACTCCTACTCTTAAGTATTTCAGAATTTTGGGAAGTAAATATTATATCAGAAGCTATGAGTATATTGAAAAATTTGATCCTAGAAGTGATGAAGGAATATTTCTTGGTTATTCATCTAAGAGAAAAGCATATAGATGTTTTAACAAGAGATTGCAAAAAATTGTTGAAAGTACAAATGTAAAGATTGATGAACAATTCAAAGAAACTTCAAGGTATATAGACTCTGAACTGACAACAAAAATTTTGAAAAATGAACCTACTCTAAATCCACTGGTACAGAATGAAGATCCAGTTACCCCGATATCATCTGAGGATTCCACAGTAATTGAAGAACAACAACAAACAAAGACACCCCAGTATGTAAGACTGAATCATTCTGAAGATCAGATAATTGGAAATAAGTTTAAAAGAGTTATGACAAGAGGAAGATTGGAAAATGAAGAGGTATATCTTATTTCTCAAATTGAACCATCATCAATTAATGAGGCACGTGAAGATAAATTTTGGATTAAAGCTATGGAAGAAGAATTAGAACAAATTGAGAAAAACAACACTTGGACATTAGTTCCCTAGCCTAAAGATAAAAATGTAATTGGAACCAAATGGGTATTTAGAAAAAAAACTTAATGAAGATGGTAAGGTTGTCAGAAATAAAGCAAGACTAGTGTGTAAGGGATACTCTCAGAAAGAAGGAGTTGATTACAATGAAACCTTTGCACCGGTAGCTAGAATTGAGGCAGACAAATCATTTTTGGCTTTTGCAGCACACAAGAACTACAAAGTTTATCAAATGGATATTAAATGTGCATTTTTGAATGGAGATCTTGAAGAGGAAGTATACATTGAACAACCTGATGGATTTTCTTTGACACATGACAATGATATGGTTTGAAGGTTAAGAAAAGCTCTGTATGGACTAAAACAAGCTCCAAGTACTTGGTATGCAAGATTGGATAAGTATCTTTTAAAGATTGGTTTTACTAAAGGAAATGCAAACAAAAATTTATATTATAAAGTAACTAATGATGACATCTTAATTATAGAAGTATTTGTTGATGATATAATATTTGGAGGAGAAGATGGATTATGAAAGGAATTTTCTATTAAAATGCAGCAAGAATTTGAAATGTTTATGATTGGAGAAATAAAATCCTTTTTAGGATTGCAGATTTCATAGACTAATAAAGGTATATTCTTGAGTCAATCCAAATACTTAAAAGAGTTACTAAAGAAATCTGGGATGGAGAACTCTAAACCAGTAAGCACACCTATGACAACAAATGACAAATTATCACAAAGGGATGAATCTACACCTATTAATCCAACTAGATACAAATCTATGATAAGAGGTTTACTGTATTTGATGCAAACTAAACCTGATATTATGAATGCAATATGTATTGTTTCAAGATTTCAAAGTAATCCTAGAGAAAATCATGATTCAGCAGTAAAAAGGATTTTCCGGTACTTACAAGGTACTATAAATCTTAGATTATGGTATCCTAGAGATGAAAACTTTGAATTATGTGCATACACAGATGCAAATTGGGCAAGAGATGTGGATGATAGAAAAAGTACCACCAGTAGAGCATTCTTTCTTGGAAACGGATTAGTTTCTTGGCTAAGTAAGAAACAAAGTTGTACATCTTTATCAACAGCAGAATCAAAATATGTTGCAGCAACAACTAACTCTACACAGGTACTATGGCTTAAGCAAATGTTGAAAGACATAAAGGTAAAATGCAAGGAACCTATTACTATATATTGTGATAACATTGCAGCAATTGATATATCTAAGAATCTGGTATTACATTCTAAAATCAAACATGTTTCTATCAAACTAAATTTTCTAAGGGAAAATGTTGAAGCAAAGGAGATAAAACTAGTTTATGTGAATACTAAAGAGCAGATTGTAGATATTTTCACTAAACCTTTGCCTAAGGAGACTTTTGAATATCTCAAAGATTAGCTTGGAGTCATACCATCACCGGTAGAGACTTAGATAGTTGATGATTGTCATCAACCGACAGAATTAATAGAGAAATCTTTTATTCTGGTCTTTGATGTGGAAGCTACTTCTCAGGGCGAGTAGTTGGTATACTGAATTGATTGGTATTTTGTATATGAACTTGGTTTTATTGTAACTTTGGCATTTGATGTCAAAGGGGAGAGATATCTATGGAAAAACACATTATCTTTTGGAGAGATTGGTATTGAAAAACTATGAAAAACACAAGGAAAACTCATGTTGCTCCCAGGGGGAGAGATTTTTGTTTAGGAGAGATTATTACTCTCTGATTTCTGGTTATGATCTTTTGGAGATTGTTGGTTTTTGATACTTGGCATTTCTGTTTTGGCACTTTGATGGTTTTTTCATCTTGTGTTTCCATCAATGCCAAAAGGGGAGATTGTTGGTATTTTGGTACAGTTTTGTCATTGATGTCAACACCTACTAAAACACTAGCACTTTGGAGATCCAGCAACATTCACCAACAAGCAAGTGACTCATGCATAGTCACCGGTATCTGGTACACCGGCAAGATATAATGATCACTAGCACTTGGAATGATATAGAAAATACATGGTTATGTCAAAAAAATCATTTGGACATCTTGTCCTGGAGTTTTGTTCATTGGTATATTCATAGTTGCATATTTGTTGTTATCAGCAAATAGGTCTAGGGTTACACCGGCAGGTTTATCTTTTCCAGTTCAGCATGGCACGCTATGGAGATGATTAATTATTGTTGTAAATGCATTAAGTTGACATGTTCAATTAGTTATTGCATCGGATATTATATTGTTTGTAGAATATTTTATTGTAATATCTTGTCGAGCTGACCTGCTAAAATTGGTCTTAGGTTATGGTATAGATGTAAGATATAATTTGTAAGATCAAATGTGGAATGCAAAGAAGGATTGTGTGAAGCTATATGCGAGATTAAGCAGAGCTATACATGCAGACATCATTTGAAGGTGAAACTAGGTTTTTGTGAAAGCATATCAGCATTACACCGGTATTGAATCCAGCATATGAAGATGCTATTTTGTGCAGTACATTCTTATTGGATTTAACCATCCAACTGTAGTCAATGTGACTCCCATTTTGTAATTGAGTAGTGAGCTCTAGGATATTGGCCTTTTTGCATATGCAGACCCCATTTATGTACACTTACTATCTACAGTAGTATCATATGATTGTGGGTAAGGTTTCCCACTGTGGTTTTTCCCCTTACAGGGTTTCCACATACAAACATTGGTTTTATGTGTTGTGGATGACTTTGTCTTTTATTTTCATGCATTAATCTTTATCGGTATTGTATTTATCTGTTAATCTATCCACTGGTATAACAAACTGTCTCACCGATACTAAGCAGTAATTTGTTTAAGTTGTTTTTGGTTTGTAATTATAAGAAAACTGATTCACCCCCTCCCCTCTCAGTTGTCCCCGGGGCCTAACAGCTTGGGCATGCTTGTCCTTACAAGGTAAGTTGCTTACAAGATAATCAAAAGATAGAAGTAAAGGAATAGTGTTTAGTGAATCTTAATATTAGACATTTTAGGGATGAGGTCTTGTGTGATGTTGTATATATGAGTGCTCATCATGTATTGTTGGGAAGACCTTGGCAGTTTGATAGAGGAGCTATTTATGACTGTAGAAGAAACCTAATCACTATTGAGAAAGATGGGAAGAAGTTCACATTGACTTCTTTGAAGTTGAAAGAGAAGGATGTGAATAATCTGAGTCTTGAGAAAAGTTGCAGTACTGAGAAACCAGTTGTAGACGTTATACCAAAAGATGGCATGAGTCTATAGAAGGATCTAATAAGTAAGCCTGATGGACAGATAGAACTAGATGGCAGAAAGCTTATGGTGATAAAATGGATGAAGTCTTGTGGCAGAAACAAATTAGAGTTGTAGAAGAAAGAGAGCAGTAAGAAGAGACCATGTGCAGACTTGAAGTAAAGGAAGAGAAACAAAAGGAGTCAGGGGTTAGAGAAGTCGATTGAGGTGTTGAAGGAGCTAAAGAAGAGGTTTGCAGATAAGGAAGATGTTTGGATAAAAAATGAGCATGGGGTCTTTATTCCGAATCCTTTTCGATGTTCATGAGTTGCCTCTCATGGAACATCTCTTTCTACCTAGGGTATTTGATGCAGGAGCATCCCCGATCTATGAGCAGTCTTGCATCAACCAAAAATATTTCTTTCAGTTTAGTTCTTGTTCAGTTCAGTGTACAGTTTTTTGTTCCTATCGGTAGGTGCCAGTAGTTCCTTTCTTTTCATTGCAAATCCCATTTTCAGTCTCTAAGCTAGTTCATGTGCTTAATTCTAGATTTTCAGTCCATTCAGATTCTTTTCTGGCTAGTTATCGCTCCCGGTTGACTGTTTCTGGGTTTTGGGACAATTCTTGTGCTTACCAATTGGTTTTCCTTCATTTTCAGAGTGGTTTCTTTGTGTGTAGATCAATTTGGGGTCTTGTCTGATGTTCTTTGGCATGTGGCCGACCTTCCTGTTGATTCGCTCTTCTTGGTTGTTACTTTCTGGGAGAATTTCTTTCATTCTTAGGGCCGACCTAGTTACACATTTCATTTTCCTGCATGGGTAAATATAATTTTTGTGGCCGACCCAGATATGTTCCGGAGGGTATATATAGGGTATTATGTAATCATTTGTAGGACAGAGGAAGTATAACTCAGAATAAGGATTTAGATTTGTGATTGGTGATCTAGTTGACTCTAAGAGTCCTGGTTGGATTGTATCTGGCTTGTAGCCTACATGTAACTGGTTGACTATCGGATGTTCTATGATGATGTATGATGATAACCAGTTGGTTGCCAGAGGTTCTAAGACAATAATAAGATCTGTTTATGTAATATTGCTATGTTTTCTTGTTGCTTTCATTGTGTTATTCTTGCTACATAAGCCAATCAATTCTCTTTTGAGTGTTTTACCGGTTATGGCTGCATCAAAATTCACCATGAATGTGGTTGAGAATATACCTGACCCATTCATCTTCATTGAAAGATAAAATCCATGAATTGGGTAAAACCCTTCCTCTACAAATGTGCATATTTTGGCTTCAATTGATTGTTGGTGATTAGGTGCTCAGTAAATATACAGGATATTTCATAACTTCTGATCTCCTCGATGTCGTAGTGAATATATGCCCTAATGTCTTCAGTGTGAACAACACCATGGAAAACACACAAAAATGCTCCCAATGGTTCATCCAAAAGAGATTTAAAATGACGTTTCTTAAATTTCAAATGGGGACGATTCTTAATTTCCACTACCAAAGTATCAAAATTTGATGGCGATGCCATGATAAATATATAGGGTTTCTACAAATAGTAAATACCTTAAGATCTTGTCGGATGATGAAATGCTTCCTGAATGTAGATGCTCGCACAAATTACCTTTGGACTCTTGAAATTCTCTAGAAATAACTCTCTAGAATTCTTGATCATTGTGTGAAGAAATGACTTAACTTTTTCCCTTTTATCGCCATTAACCCTAATTTTCCACTGTCATAAATGCTACCGAAGAATCTCAGTGGATCACATAATCTCCATATAGGTTCTTGTAAATGCTTGAAATCACCTGAGTATCCATCTGCATTCAAAATTCCCTAACTATAGACCTAATCTAGGGTGTTTGCATTATTTTCAATGATTTGCCTATCCCTAAGGCAGAGTGCCTTATTTACCAGATGAAGTTCCTACATCCGATGCAGAACTAGATGGCTCTACCGATTGATCTGTTAGTGGAGTATCTAATTTCCTTACCCATCTTCTCTCACGCTACTTTCTCTTATTTTCAACCTTTGTCTTACCTTTCTCATCTACATTTCTATCAGTTACTGGTGGATTCTTACTCCTACAATACTTAGCAATATGTCTAATCTTGTTGCATGCATAACATACAATATTGTTCTCCTGAATTTCTTTGGTGTACCCTTGATTTCCTTGATTTCCTTTTTATCTACATTAGTTAGCCATATGTCTAAATCTACTACATGCATGACATCTGACATTTCCAAGACTGGTGGATGATGCATTATTTTGATTATTCCTATTTCTGCACTGACTTGCTATATGAGCATATTTATTGCAAACAAAGCATGTACCATTGAATTTGTGATAATTAGGCTATCTTACTGATGATTTCTGGTTCCATTTGTTGGCATGATTCTTCTATTGACTAGATGATTGATCTTATTGTCCAGTACCGAAGCTTTCTCCTACTTCATATCCAAGACCTCTCTTGTCATTAGCATCTCTCTGGCTCTTCACAAATTCATCGTCTTGCAGAGCTGGCTTTGAATTTGTCTGTGTACTCATTTTTAGTGGCTAAATCATCTCTCATGATTATGATCTATCTCTCAAGTTCCTGTTCAGGATTTAATCAACTAAAGTTTCAACATTTCATTCTCATGTATCAGTCTATTGCATTCATCTAATCTATCCTTCAAATCTTGAGCTAGGTTTTCTTTATTCTTCTTCTTGTCTTCAATGTCCTTGCACATTCTCATAGTTAGGGCTTGCATTTCATTCTTCAAGGTAGTATTCTCTTGAGTGAGTTTCTGGCATTGATCTTATAAGGCATCCTCCTCATCACTACTCTGATTTTATAGTTGATCATAGAGTTCCTTCCTCTTGGCTTGAATAGTAGATAGGTTTCCTTGTAATGAAATAATGTTTTCTCTGGCTTGTCTTAGTTCATTCTTCAATTTATTATTTTCCACCTACTCATTATCAAGATCCTCAAGAGCAAGTTAAAGTTGTTGTTGCAAACCAGTATCCATTAATTCCAATTCTTGGATCTTCCTCAAGTTGTTAAACTTCTTCCAAGGAACTAGGCTCTGATACCAATTGTTGGAATCCAAGAACACTGAGAGGGGGGTTGAATTAGTGTTGTACTAGTAAATAAATTTTTAAACTTATTTCTTATGAACCGGTTAATTGAAAATAAAATTAAAGTGCATAAACCAAACAACACATAGAGCAACAATACCAGAACACCAATATTTATATGTGGAAAACCATGGTGGGGCTGATACCAACAATATCTATATACTTGATCAAGGTATACAAATATTACATAGAGGGGATTGCTCATGCAATCAAGCTCAACACCTAGAGCTCACTGCTCCAAAAAAAGTCTCACTGACTTACACAACATTACACATTGATTTCATATAGAGATGAACTTATAGGATGTATCTGACCATGTTGGATAAGTTTTGGTTAAAGCTCTGTCAACCTTCTCTGAACCAGTTTATTGATACTCTATTCTACTACCGATTGGGACTGCGCACGTGAAACTACACACAAAATCTTCCACTTGCTAACCAAATCACATACCATCAATCTCTAACTAATTTGCATCACAAATCGTATAACCACTCACATCAAATCCATTGCTAAATGATCTCCCTTAAATACCTTGGTATCTTTTCACCATGTCAGCCTTCATAGGAAAATAAATTTGTCAACTGCTCAATCACAAAGAATAATATGCATTATCCTGATGATCATATCTGATGTCAGCCTATACATTACCATAAATTCCACAAGTGATTTTATCAGGGTCCCCAAATACCTTAACCGGGTTCTATACTTAATTGGGTCCCAAATATATGTTACTGGTACCAAGACTAATTGGTTAACAAGAATAAAGCAAAGTGTGTGTATACCAGTTGGCCGAATCTATGCAAAATGATAAGATGTTGAATCTAGATGAGAAATACTAACACCTGAAGATGAGTTGCCATCAATGACAACCCTAAATGTAATTCACCTTACCAGATGACTATCAATTGCCAATAGTATCCACTTTACCAGAAGGTATTTTGGGTTTGGTCCCATCCGGATATGATGAATGCATAATCTACAAGGTGAATTTGGATCTGGTCTTATCTGAACATATTGGAGGCGTGTTCAACAAGGCATTTTTAATCAAGATTGGAGTTGACATCTTATGAAGGCATTTTGTTGTTGTGTGTGAGCCAACTTATCAGAATATTTGGTGTGGATATATATAACCATCAGTTTTGCAAGTTAGATATATGGTTGTTGAAAAACAACTATTGTGAACATATTGTATAATCAAAAAACTTTATGGATGTAAATGTTGTTATGTGGTGTATGTTTAGTGGATATAAAAGTTATTTGTGTACCTCAACGAAACTACATTTCATGCATATATTAGATGCAATTATAGCAGTTCATTTTTGTATTCTAGTTGTAAGCCTATTATTCGGTAGTGAGCCTTTTTGTACTTGGGCAGTGAGCCACCCCTTTATATTGTGTAACTGGTTACATATTAAGATATCCTTGAGAGATCACTATCTCCATTTTTTTTCCCATATTGGGTTTTCCATGTATAAATCTGGTTTTATGTGCTTTGTGTTAATTTCCTTTTCTGCATTTAAATTATGTTATGTGATTGGTTAGTTAGAAGTTCTAATAAGTTCAAGGGAATACTGATTCACTCCTCCCCTCTTAGTATTTCGGATATTCAACAATTGGTATCAGAGCTAAGTCCTTTGGAAGAGTTTAACCACTCAAAGGAGATCCGAAAAGTTGAACTTATGGATTTAAGAGAACATATTAGGAATTCTCTTGAAGATCTTGAGGCAGTAGAAAATGAAAACAAAGATCCAAAAGAAAATATCCAGCTAGAAAATGAATGCATTGAAAAGTTAGAGAGCAAATCTAGAAGTTTAAAATAAGGCATATAGAAGTCAGTGAAGAGCTTAAGCAATAAAATAGCACTATTAAAGATCTAAAAGTTAAAAGAGAAGATAATGAGAAGACAAAGGAATACCTGAACAAAATGGTAAAATGCAAACCAGAAGAGTGCAAAAAGCTAAAATAAGAAGTAACATCTCTAAAGGTAGATCTAGAGATAACAAAGAAACAAGAGAGCAAATCTGATTTCGGTCTCTAATAAAATGATAGATGTGAAGAAATCGTTGGAAGACAAAAAGGATGCAAAACTTGAATCTGGAAAATTTTCACAACCCAACAAAAATCACAAGGAAGATCCACTTCCTAAAAAAGTAACAGAGTCCAATAAATTCACCAAGGAAGATAAAGGTAAGTCATTGGTTGAGCAACAGGTAAGTAAAAGGAACACCGTGTTTAATGGTTCTTATTATAAATGCAATAAAGTAGGTCATAAGGTAGTAGAATGTAGGAGTACCATGAATCAAAATTCTAATTCCTTCTCTAGTAGATGTTATACATGTAATAAATATGGTCGCAAATCTAATCAATGTAAGAATCTGGTTATAAATCAAAATAGACATAATCATTTTAAAGGTAAATGTTATACATGCAATATTTTTGGACATTAAGCAACCAGTGTAGGTCAAGACAAGCTTCGATAAATATTAGATGCTAAAACTGCAACAAATTTGAACACATGGCAAGGCAATGCAGAAGGAGCGAGATCTAAGCCCCAAATAAACCAACAAAGGAGATTAATGTAGAAGATGTGAAAGAAAAGATGAAGAATATCTAGAGGAAGAAAGAAACTATGGATACACCTAGCTTTGGTGTAGGCACTTCATGTAGAAACTAAAGGACATAAGGCTTTGGCCCAAGGGGAGTAATCAAAGAAATATTTTTTTCCCCTACCAAAGAAAGTGAAGTCGCAGTAATAACATAGCAGAGTGTGTGGAGGTCCGACTAAGTGTATTGAAGTCATAACTCATCATAGAATTCTAGTATTTCAATACACAATTCAAGGCAAGTGGATGATAGTGCATAAGTATTTAAGGCAAGGTGATGGAAGAAAGGTTAAAAGGAGGATTTTTTGACAAATCTTATTTCATCGTGAATCGAAGATGCATTGCAAGTGTTGAAGGTGATCAAGGCATCTAGGGTTTCCCAAAAAATCAGTCTGAGTTGAAATTTATTGAATCTGTGACCATGGCCACTCCTTTTGTTGTTGATGTTGCAATTGAGCCTTCTCCAAAATTTGAGAAAACTATGTATAAAGCAATGGAAGTCAATCCAGCTAGCGCATTCTTGAATATACCTATTAGGATTGTATTGGATAAAAACATTTGATCTTTCATTCATGTTAAGCTTGACAAATTTAGTCATCATGGGAAGATGTTTGATCTGTGGACAAAAAAGATGATTGAAAAAGATGGATAGGTAAAACCTTAATTCAAAACCCTTGTTGACAACAAATTGAATACATGGAAACATTTTTCAACTTTTTTCTATGATGAAGAATGGGTTAGATTAGCAATTAGTAGATTTCACAATGAGTTCTTGTGTTTAGATCAGACCCATCTCATCACCAAGGATGTAATAAGGGCTATTACTAGTTTGAGTGATTTCAAAGATATTCCTACTCTAAAATCGACAAGGAACAATGATGTTAGGGATCTGATAGGAGCAACTCCTCATGGGCATTCTATGTCCATTTCTACCATCAAGAATGTGGCAGTAAAGTACCTGGAAATGATGATAGGAAATAAAATCTGCTATACAAATAGGGATATTCCATTTTGGCTACGGGAGTGAATATGACATACAAGATAGATGAGCTTGACAAGGATTTCAATCTCTATGAAATCATAAGGCAACAATTCCTAGAGAACTTAGTGCAATGCAAGAAGAAGAAGCACCCATTCAAGTATGGAACCCTAGCTCTATGTATCCTATTTTATTTTCTACAAGAGGTTCCTGGTGAAGGAAAAGTACTTTGGTCAGCAACTAGACTGGTAGGTTACCATATTGCAAATAGGTTGAGAAGATTCATCAACAATACTGCAATGGAAGATGCATTCACCACTTATTTCTTCGTCTTCTAGCTAAATATGCAAAGAAGGAAAAGAATATCTAAATAAATGATTGAAAAATACAAAGATGATATCATGTTTGTATTCACAATTGACAAGTGTTATATGGAAGTAGTCGTACCAAGAAAAATCTAGATTCCACCTTTCGGCTATGAAGTCACTAAGGAAATGATTAAGGGAACAACTTAAGTATTGTTGAAGACCCCTATGGATGAAACTAAAGAACGGTTCAGGATTGCAGCTGAAAAGTCTTTGAAGGTTCACATGAAACATTCAAAGAAGACTCAAGAGAAGAATGTGAAGAAATTTGTACATGAATCTATGACTAAAGAAAACTTAACTAAAGAGGAGGTTACTGAGTATAGACATTCGGAAGACTTGTTGGTTCATCCAGGGCCTCTAAAAAAGAAAAGACCACGAAGGAACTTCCTTCATCCAATTCCTTAAAATGGAAGAAGCCAAAAGAAGGAAAGAGGAAAATAGTAGTAATTGAGTCCAAGGAAGAAGAACCTAAAAAATACTGGATACACATCCGGAAGCCAAAGACCAAGAAATTCAAGAGACCTCTTAATGCAGAGAACCTATTGGAATTGCTTGCATAAGGAGAAATCCCAAATGAGGTAGGCAATATCTAAATTGAGGCCAATGATGAAGATAAAAGTTTTATAGTAAAAGCTTTTGTATTGTATTTTGTTAAATTAGATGTTGTTGTAGAATAGTTTAAGAATGATATTATAGTTGAACTATATGAAGATTTTAATACAATTAGGCAAATTGCTATAGAGGAAGAACAAGTTATTAGGGATCAGGTTTTTGAGTTTGTTGGTTCTGCCCTTTCTAAGGAAGATAAAACTAGTCTTATAGAATCCTATAAGACTAAACTAAGAATAAAGAGAGGTCTAGGTAATCTTATGTTAGGATAATTTGATACCAAGGAAAACCTTAAGAATGAAATCATAGAAACAATAATGTCTATTGCAAAGAATCATGGTATGTTACCTACTAATGATTCCAGTACCCCTACCAGTGAGTCTGAGAATGTGGATGATAATCTTGTTGATAATGTGTGGGTAAAAGTACAATACGATGTCACATTTCAGGCCAACTTATCAGCACAAGTGAATTCAAGTATTTCTAAATAAAAAATAATTTGTCAAACATATGGTCTATATAGATTCATTAAAGCTATATATGGGGCACAATTTTTTTAATGGGAAGTTGTTGGCAAGAGAGAGTGTACTAGGCTTTAGCTTTTTTCATTGATAGAAACAACCCAAGTTAGAGATTCTATCTGCAGTGTGTGATTTGATCCTATTGAAAGACAAACTAAGCTTTGGTGAGGTCTAGTGAGATAGAACGGGACATTTGGTATTATGTAGTATCTTGGTTGGCGCTTCATTTGTATTGAAAATTTTGTGTTGTGGATCTTGAAGAAGCATAATGGATGTGTTATCTACTATATTATAGGTTTTTGGCCTTCAGTAATAATTCTTGAGTGAGTTAGAAGATTTGGTATACAGGGTTTTGGATAGAATGGTGTTCTTTAGAAGTCTAATGTGGATAATCATTATTTGGATCATGTGGATTTATTTTGGTGCTCAAATTGTGATCGTGGCATGTTGTTAGATAATTTTGGTAACATGTTGACAATTATTTTGGTATGCATGATTTTTTTGGTTTGGATTTAGCCAACTTGGTATACATGGTTTATTTGTGTGTTATGCATTTTTGGGCTGACATGTTGAAGACCTAATTTGATGTTGCGGATATATAAAAGCAAATGATATTGCCATTTTTGGTATCAGTGGTGGTGTGGAAAGTTGGTGTAGTCACGGTTTGAAGAGACCTCAAGGAGATCAATCTGGATGATGCAGCAGGAGTCAACACAATGAAAATAAGACAAGATGATGGAGACAATACAAAACTAATTGAATTATATCATCAAAAGTGACTACAATCTATCAGCAACATGCAAGCTACCACAATTAGCTCATAGGCCTGATTATAGTATATGTGTGTTATGCAACATCCGACTCAAGAAGGTGAGCCAACTCTGAAACAACTAGTCTTTAGATTTATCCTATATATCCTCATCACTCCTATTACATGCTAGATTACATTGATTTATATGATCTAGAGGGATCCGCATTGGCCCAAGAAGAATCAAATGTCGATGAACAAGATGAAATGTGTAAGACCACTAGGTTGGCCTCTACTAATGAAAATCCTCTAGAAAATCTAAAAGGATAAGTGCAGACCAAAGGGAAGGTTAGCCACACACCAAGGAACATTGGAACAAAGAATGGGAGATCCACAAGTTACAAAAAGGATCCACAAGATCTGCCAATAGCAAATAGGTCCAAGAGGTTTTGGTGTTCTAAGCTAGAGAACTATCTCAGAATCCAGAAGTGATAACTTGTTAGAAAAACAACCAAATGTCCCGTGAACATGGGGTAAGGAATATCATCATGTCCACAAGAAAAATCTAGCTTCGTAAGATCCAGTGAGAAAATGCAAGAAAATTTAGAAAGAAATGTTTTTGGTTGATGCAAGATTGCCAAGAACCAGAGATGCTCCTACATCAAACATTCGGGGTTGTTAAAAAATAGTGAGTCCCTCACTTTGTTGGGGTTGGAGGGAAACCAAGGCGGTCTTGCTTTGCTTGAGAAATCCAAGATGAATCTTCAACCAGTATGTCCTATTTCACAAGATAATCTTTGTACTAGATGCTCTGGATGCTTTGAGTGCTATGCCTAATCCTACTATCCAAAATGTCTTCAATCTGATTTGGTTCCTTTCAAGGTATCTTCTTCTTCAAGTCTGCAATACCGGCTGCACTAAATTCTAATTCATGATACTAATGTAGATTTACAATGTTGAATATGGATGAAATACACAAACTATTTGGTAACTCCACTTCATATGCATTTTTGGAACTAAATCTCCTCAAGATCTTGCAAGGTCCAAACTTTCTCATCTGCAACTTGTTAGAGGTTCCAACTAAAAATCTTTCGTTTCTCAAGTACACCATCACTTCATTGCCAACTTCAAATTCCTTATGTCTTCTCTTCTCATCTAATTTCTCCTTATACTTGATTTTCATATCCTCCAATTGTTGTTTAACCTAAACATGTAAGGCCTTCATGTGATCTGCAAATTCTTCTGCTCCTATACTCCTCTTGTCTTCCTTACTGATATCTCTCAATTCTGAAATACATCGAGGGTGTACTCCAGTAATAATCTCAAAAGGTGTGGTGTTCTTCTAGTACTCATGTTCACTGAATTATTGTACGCAAACTTGGCTTGTGCAAGAATCAAATCCCAACTTCCGGTCTTCCCTCCAACTAAGCATCTCAACAAATTTCCCAAGCTCCAGTTTACTACCTATGTCTGTCCAACAGTCTTTGGGTGAAAAGTAGAACTAAATTTCAATTTTGTTTTCATCTTCTTCCAAAGTGTCCTCCAAAAATAACCAACAAACTTAGTGTCCTATCTAAAACTATGCTCTTAGGTAATCCATGTAATCTCAATACCTCCTTCAAAAATAAGTTAGCTACATGCACTCCATATGATGTCTTCTTACAAGGTATGAAATTAGCCATCTTCGAGAATATATCCACCACCACAAATATAAAATCATTCCCTCTATGTTTCTTAGGCAATCCAAGTATGAAATCCATGCTTATGTCCTCTCAAGGTCTCTCCAGAACTTTCAAAGGCTTATGCAATCCAACACTCTGACTACTACCTTTTGCAAACTGACAAACTCTACATCTTTGCACAAATTTCCTAACATCCATATGAATCTGGGGCCAAAAGTAATGTTCACTCACCAATGCCACTGTTTTGTCAACACCAAAGTGTCTGACTAGTGTAGACACCTAAAAATGTCTCATTGATCATGTACTAATTATTCCTCTAATTGATTAAATAATTATTTAATTATTTAATTAAGTTAATTAATCTTATTCTGAAAGGAAATAAAAGAGCAAGGAAAGGAAAATTAATCCAAGAAAGTTTATGATGAAGTAATTGTTACCATGAGAAAAGCAAAAACCTTGGAGCATCACCCAAATGTGAAGAAGGAGGCACAAGAACTTTTGACAGGGGAAAAGCAAAGAAAAACCCCTTGTGATATTATGAATGAGGCAATGCCTAAAAATGAGAGAGAGAGAGAGAGAGAGAAAGAATCTCTTTACAATATTGTCATTAAGAAGAAATGAGAGAGGAGACATCTCTTAAATAGAGATGAGGAGAGGAGTTACAAAGTAACTCCCAAATCTATGAATGCCACCATTCATAAAATGTGTGTGCCATGTGTCCACATCCTCTTATGGAGGAAATCTAATATTCCTTAATAAAGGAAAATAAAAGAAATGACTTGTCCTCACACATGTACTAGAGGACAAATTACATGTAGGAATTCCAAAGGAATATCCTAAACTAAATAAAAATAAACCTAGGCTAAGTAAAGATTAAATATTCTAACACCCCCCCTTAAGCTTTACTTGGGGAGCTTACATCAAACCCTTCAATGGGTTGTAATCCAAGATTTTTACAATGAAGTTGGAACTTTTCTTTACAAAGTGGCTTGGTCAAAATATCTGCAACTTGGTCTTCCCCCTTGCAATAGAGGAGTGAAACTTGCTTGTCTTCAATTTGTTCTCTAATAAAGTGGTGTTGGAGAGCAATGTGTTTTGTCCTTGCATGGAAAACTAGATTTTTAGCCAAGGCAATGGCACTTTGGTTGTCACAATACAATGGAGTTGGTTCATGTTGAGGTAGACCCAAATCTTCAAGTAGTCTTCTAAGCCACAAGACTTCTTTGGAAGCATTAGTGCATCCTTTGTACTCAGCTTCAGTGGATCCAAGAGAGGTAGATTGTTTCTTTTTACTATTCCAAGAAATTGCTTCTGAACCAACAAAAAAACAATAACCACAAGTAGATTTCCCATCATTGGGATCTCCACCTAGATCAGAATCAGTAAAACCTTTTAAAGTAAAGTCAGAATTTGCATCATAAAACAAACCTACATTAATAGTTCCTTTAATATATCTTAAAATTCTTTTAGCAACTTTAAAGTGTGTTTGTTGAGGTTTAGACATGAATCTAGAAACCAAACCAACACTATAAGCAATATCTGGCCTAGTAAGAGTTAAATAGTTCAAACTTCCAACTAATTGTCTATACAAGGTAGGATCAACAAGAGGAGTTTGCATATCAAGCATTAACTTAGTGCCTAATTCAATAGGAATTGAAACATGATGAGCAACATTCATTTTAAACTTATCTATGAGATCTTGAGCATATTTACTTTGAGATAAGAAAATTCCTTTAGAGGTTTTCCAAATTTGCATTCCTAAGAAATAATGTAGAAGACCTAGATCAGTCATTTGAAATTTTTGATTAAGTTGAAACTTAATATCAGAAATCAAAGTATTGGAACTTGAAGTAAGAATCAAATCATCTACATACAAGATAATAATTATAATATCATCTTCACTATGTTTAATATACAAGTTAGGATCATTTTTACTTCTAATAAAGCCTTGAGAAAGAAAGAATTCATTAATCTTTGAATACCACTCCCTAGGAGATTGCTTTAATCCATAAATTGATTTCTTTAATTTACAAACTAAGTGCGCATTACCTTCTTTAATAAAGCCAGGAGGTTGAGACATATAAATTTCCTCATGTAAATCACCATTAAGAAAAGCACTTTTAATATCCATTTGGTGAATAGGCCAATTCATTCTAGAAGCTAAAGCAAGCACAAGTTTAATTGTAGGCATTTTAGCAACAGGAGCAAAAGTTTCTGTATAATCTAAGCCTTCAATTTGAGAAAAACCTCTAGCAACTAATCTAGCTTTAAATTTACTAACTTGATTATTAGCATTCAATTTAGTTTTATAAAGCCACTTGCAAGAAACAAGATTTTTACCATGAGGCAAGGGAACTAAATCCCAAGTTTGGTTAGAAGTTAAAGTATCATATTCTTCCTTCATTGCTTTTTGCCAATGTGGTTGATTTTTAGCTTGATCAAATGTTTTAGGATCATTAGAATTCATAATAGTAGTCATTAAAGCATAATTACAATAATTAACTCTCCTAGCTTGAAGTTTATCCATTCTAGCTAAGTATTCATCACTATCTTGAATTAAAGATTTAAACCATTTAGGTCTTCTTTTAGAAGTAATGGATTCATCACTAGAAGAAGAGTCATGAGGAGTAGAGTTATTATTATCATCATCACTATCACTAGAAGGAATAGAAAGAGATGCATTAGGATTAGGGTTAAGAGAAGGAGGTTGGTCCTCCACAAGAACAACTTTGGTTTGACCAAGTTCATCATCCTCCACTTTAGAACAATCATGAATGCCTTTTTCTGCAATACAAACATCTCTTGCAACTTTTACCTTGTTAGTAATAGGATTGTAAACTCTATAACCTTTAGTATTTTCATCATAACCAACAAAAATAAAAGGAGAAGATTTAGCATCTAATTTTTTTCTTTTCTCCTTAGGTTTGTGAACATAAGCTATGGAACCAAAAATTCTTAAATTCTGCAAATTAGGCTTTCTACCAGACCAAGCTTCTTCAGGAGTTTTATCCTTTAAGGCTTTGGTAGGTGTTCTATTAATTAAATATGTTGCACAAGCCATAGCTTCAGCCCAAAACTTGTAATCCATATTTTTAGCATGCAATAAACATCTAGCCATTTCAACAATTGTCCTATGCTTCCGTTCTGCCACACCATTTTTTTGTGGTGTATAAGGAATGGTAAGCTCATGTTTAATTCCAAAAGATTTCAAATAAGCATTAAATGCATTATTGACATTTTCTCTTCCATTGTCAGTACGAAGAATCTTAATTTTAGAACCAGATTGCCTTTCTACAAACATATGAAATTCAGTAAAAACATCAAGCACTTGATCCTTACTATGAAGGAAATATATCCATGTTCTCCTTGAAAAATCATCAACAAAGGTAAGTGCATACCTTGAACCTTGGATGGAGGGATTCTCCATGGGACCCAAGATATCACTATGAACTAGATGCAATTTAGTATATGCCCTCCAAGATTGACCATGAGGAAAGGGTTCCGTATGCATCTTACCACTCATGCAACCATTGCAAACAATTTGAGAAGGAACAATACTAGGCAATCCATCAACCATATTTGCTTTTTGCATCAATGAAATATAATCAGAATTGAGACGGCCAAGTCTTTCATGCCATATAGTAAAATCAACAGTAGTGAGCAAAGAATACTTTGGAGGAGCAAATTCATAGAACTTGAATAAGTTATCACTATCCATTTTAGTAGTAGCAATAACATGATTAGTGTTTGGATCAATGATATAACATATGCCCCTATAAAAGTTAATCTTATAATCTTGACAAAGTTTAGGAACTGAAATCAAATTTGATTTTAATTCAGGAACATAAAGAACATCATGTAATTTCCCATTAGGAACATTCACATCACCAATAGCTTCAACTTTACAACTATGATTATTAGCTAATTGAACAGGAATATTAGAAGTATCGGGATGCAAAGATTCAAAACATTCTTTATGAGAAGTAACATGTTGAGATGCACTAGAATCAATAATCCACTCAAGTGGTTGAGAAACATTATAAGTACATGTAAATGCATGATGTGATGAATTACCATTGTTATTACCTTTCTTATAATGAGGTTTATGTTGATTATTTTGATTATTTTGATTCATGGGCTTTTTACCATTTTGTTTCTTAAAACAATTATTAGTAATATGTCCATCTTTCCCACAATATGTGCAATGGGGTCTTGTTTGAGAATTATTCCTTTGATTATTGTACGTATTATTATGATTATTATTATGAGAATTGTTATGATAGGATTTAGAATGAGATTGATAATTAGAAGATTTGTGATTATTATTATGATTATTATTATGATTATGATTATGTTTATTATTATTGGATCTAAAGTTATTATTATGATTTTGATTTTTAGACATAAAAGCATGTTCACTACTTTTAAGAGTACCAAATTGAATTAATTTAGCTTCCTCTTGACGCAATAAATTACGAAAAATATCATATGTTAATTGAGTAGCTAAGCTAGGAATAGCAAGTTGAGCATGAATATTCGTAATAAATTGTTGAAATTGACGAGGAAGACATTTTTTAAGAATAAGATGAATTAAACGTAAATCAGCTAGAGTAACTCCTAAACCAGTTAATTGACTACTAATAGAATCAAACTTTAATAAGAATTCATCCATAGTTTTAAAATCCGTATACCTTAGATCTTCAAGTTGATCTTGAAGTTGAATTTTTCCGGATTCATTTGAGCTATCATAAGTTGTTTTTAAAATTTCCCAAGCTTCATGCGCTTTTGTACAATTTCCAATTAAAACATACAAATCAGGAACCATTGAAATACCAATTAAACCAAGTGCTTCCTCATTTTGAGCCTTCCATCTATCTAGGTCGGCTTGAGGAGCAGATGTAGCGGGTTCAAATGTTTTATCAGTCGCAACATCCAAAAGGTGTTTGAAACGAAAAATAAACGAGATATGTGTTTTCCATGAATGATAATTGGAACTATTTAATTTAATTTCTGGAATTAATGTAGACATGATAGTAAAATAATGATTCGAAATAAAAAATGCCCCTTTTATTAAAAAAAATAACTACTTGAATAAAAAAAAATTAACCTCCTTAATTAAAATAACCAGTTTTGATTTAAAAATATTATAGATCGAAAAGTATGTTTTTTGTTTAAAATAACAATTTAAAAAAAACTATTTAACAAAAAAATATTATTTTCAAATCCTAAAAAACTTTATATTAAAAACTTTAAATATTAATATTAAAACAATTTTATATTTACCAAAGAAAAAATTATATTCAAACTTTAATAACAAATTGAAATTGATTTTTTTAAAAAAATTTATTTAAACAGATTGTAAATCTTAATAACTATTTTATATTAAAAGCTTTATTAGAAAAACTTTATTCAAAGACTTTAATTTATTTGAAATTTGAAAAAAACTCTATAACTAAAATTTAACTATTTAAACTTTTTTTTAAAAGTTAATAAACTTTCTAAAATTTTTTGTATATATTAAATACAAGAGCAAATGGCGTTACTATGCAGAGGTGCAGAGACGTTAAATGACAAGAGAATTATTATGATAGGCAGGGAATCTACAGTGCAGAGACGACAGAGAGACGTGGAGCAATAGAACACACATTACCTTAGGTTCTACCTTGATGTCTCATGAATCTCTTGAATCAGATGTGCACCTTCACCACAGAGCAGTTGTGGTTGCTAAAGAACTGGTAGGAAACCTTGGTAATCTTGTGCGGCAACTATCTTTGGATCAGTTTGAGAATGAAGGGTGGAGAATGAGCCCTTGGAATATGGACAATGGACAAGGTGCTAAAAGACTGCTTAACAGACAAAAATCTCCTGTTGGCCTGCATAAAAAGGTGATTGCTTCATTGCTTAAGCCTCATAACTGGAAGCCTCCTGCAAATAGGTGATTCTTCTTGGATTCCTACGAAGTGGGTGAGCTTTGTTATACTGCAGAACAAATCTATATGCAGGAGCGGACAGTTTTAATAAAGGCAATGGGAGCAACTTCAAGCAGATTTAAATGGTTTTGAACTAGCCCAGCAAAGATCCCGTTCAAGATATATTTACCGCGCAGACTCAGGTTCGACTATAGCCACTCGGCATTGAAGGACGAGACGTAAAAATCGGTACTCTCTAGTATGATGCACCAAGTTGCTGATGACTATGGATTAGAGGTTTCTGTTGGGCTTCCAAGCTGGTTCATAAGCAGGGGAATTTCTCAGACAAATAATGATGTATTGTTCTGCTTTTATCGGATGTCTCCGAAGTAAGACAATTTCTAGCTATCAAGTGTGCTGTGTTGTGTACTTTCTATATTCAGATGCATTAGTTTGAGAACAATTACAAAGAATTAAATTGTCAGATCTTTATCGGCACTGGTAAAAGCAATAATAAACTTATTTTATTTAACAATAAACCATAAAATATCTAAAACAACTCAAAATGATAACCACGGTATGGTTGAAAGGGACAATAGAGTCACAGTCCAATGACTGAAAAACAAAACAGATACAATCATACAAGAAGAACAAATTTAAGTTTGAGTTTAATCCTCAACAAATTTAAGTTTAAATAAAGATTATCCTTTTTATTTATCAATAACACCTGCAAATAAAGATGTTAGGACTGAATGGCAGATCTAAACAAATTGAATCAGAATAGTTGTAAGCAAGAAAAAGGTTAAAATCTGCAAGTGAATCAGAAATGAAGTTTAATGATAAATTAGTTTTAGCGGCAAGCCGACCAAATAAATTAAGGAGACTAAGTTTGGCGGTAAACCTTCCAAACTATGCACACTAAAAAAAATAGAAACTTTGGCGGCAAGCCTTCCAAAGATACAAATTTAAACTAAAAAAGGAGGAACTTTGGCGGCAAGCCTTCCAAAGCCCTTTTTTTTAATAAAAACTAACTAGAATAGGAGATTAAACCTGCAGACAAACTTGTTAACAAGTTTGAAAAAAAATTAAAATCTGAAACCAAAACCTGCACAATAGAAAATATTAGAAAAAGAACTTCTTCTCCTCTCAAGAATGCCTCCAACAAGGTGAACTCCACAGAATGGTAACCTTCATCAATGTTAACTTAAAACAAGGATTAGAAACCTGCTCTGATACCATGAAAGGAAATAAAAGAGCAAGGAAAGGAAAATTAATCCAAGAAAGTTTATGATGAAGTAATTGTTACCATGAGAAAAGCAAAAACCTTGGAGCATCACCCAAATGTGAAGAAGGAGGCACAAGAACTTTTGAAAGGGGAAAAGCAAAGAAAAACCCCTTGTGATATTATGAATGAGGCAATGCCTAAAAATGAGAGAGAGAGAGAGAGAGCAAGAAGCTCTTTACAATATTGTCATTAAGAAGAAATGAGAGAGGAGACATCTCTTAAATAGAGATGAGGAGAGGAGTTACAAAGTAACTCCCAAATCTATGAATGCCACCATTCATAAAATGTGTGTGCCATGTGTCCACATCCTCTTATGGAGGAAATCTAATATTCCTTAATAAAGGAAAATAAAAGAAATGACTTGTCCTCACACATGTACTAGAGGACAAATTACATGTAGGAATTCCAAAGGAATATCCTAAACTAAATAAAAATAAACCTAGGCTAAGTAAAGATTAAATATTCTAACATATTCTTCTAATTCTTCTATTTTTTCTATTTTCTTCTAATTTCATATTTCCTCATAATCTTACTAATTATTCTATTTTTCTATTCTATCATCATTTAATCATTTTAATCATTTCCTAAATATTATTATTTAATTAATTATGGTTAATTCCTCAATTTAAATAATCTTCATTATTTAAATAAATAAACTAATTATTTTCAATTTCTCTCTGATCAACTAATCATTCAACTCTCTTCTTCATATTAATTAAATATTTATTATTTAATTAATTATGATTTAATTCCTTTAATTTAAATAATATTTATTATTTAATTAAATTTAATTTCTACATAATTAAATAGTTTCTTTAAATTATTTAATTAACTAGTTTTCCATTTCCAAATTCCCAAATTCTAATTTCATTTAATTTCATTATTTATTCCAAATTCAATCACATGTGCATGATTTCAAAAACCAAATTGAAAATCAAAGTCAAGTTCTAAATATATTCAAATACTAAATTGAACTAAAATAAATTCAATTATTTGAATAAATATCATGCAAAGATTAAATTGAAAAATCTAAGTTAAATTGCAAGCACATGCTAAATTAATTAATTCAATCAATTAATTAATTAAATCATTTATCTCTTCAACTTCTATTTCCATCTTTCAATTAGCTTTTTCTAAATTAAGCTTTCTTTGTCATCCTCTTTATTTCCTCTAATCATTCTTTTTCTCAATCAGTTGACTCAATTGATCTATTCAATCTATTGAGTGTCACTCCTACAATCAGCAGTTCAACTATCAATTTTCATGTGAGCTCACCTGAGTTCCACCTCTTGATCAATCTGTTCCACCTTTCAATCAATTTTCTCCAATAATCTATAAATTGAGCATTCAATCTCCATTTTTAATAATCACGAACTTTGAATCTTTGTGTCACTTGCAAGTTACCAGCGCAATATCTGAGAGCCATCATACCACGAAGAGGAGAAGAGCAATGGAAGAATTATGCGATCTTGGGATAGGGAGTTTTGATTTCATTTGATTATTTTAATTCCTATTTGCTTGATTGTGTTATTCCATTATCTTATTTGTTAAATTCTTTGATTAGGAGGGATTCATGATTTCCCTTTTGCTTCTAATTGATTACTTATTTTTAAGATGAATTTTATATGTACAACATTTTGGTGAACCCGAGGTGAACTAACAGCAATTTAACTTTCTTTATTTTTCTGTGTGATTTTTGCAGATTGTGCAGATTTTTCATTTTTTTTGTAGGTTGCATGAATTTCAAGAAAAGATTTTTCCATCATGTAATCGATCATTCATCATCACGCAATTGCATAGATAGCATCACACATTTGACCCTTTGGGGTCACGCATTCATTCTGATAGGGTCACGCAATCGCCTTGTCCAGATTGCGCAATCGCCCTTTCTGCATCACACATTCGTAGGAAGCTTTGTTGTTTAATTTTTTCTTCCGATAGTTATCTATTCTGTTTAATTCTATCTTAAATTTGATTAATTCAGGATCAAATTGCTTTTATTTTATGATTTGATTAATACAATTTATGGTAAGAAAAGTTCAGTTCAAGATTTTAGGTGCACGAAGGACGAAACAACAAAGGAGAGAAGCCAAACACTATCAAAGGGTTCTTCAGAAAGAAAAATTGATATAGGATTCAGAAGAACAACTGGCCTTAGATAGATATAATAGCCTAGTTCTTTCTTATACAATTAAATATGATCTAATCAATATTGAATGGATGATGAGGGATTTGGCTAGGGCTTCACAATTGGTTTCGCAGGTTCCTGATCGGGTTTAGTTTTCTTATTTTTTAAGTTTTTAACTTTTGTTGTTGTCTACCTTCTGTCATGCGATCGACCAGATATCATCACGCATTCGATCTGTCATATTTATGCATTTGCTCTATCAGATTCACGCATTCACTCTGTAAGTATCATGCAAATGCACAGGTAAAATTACGCATTCGCCTCTGTCAAGTTTTGAGTTGATGTTTTCTGTTAGTTTGATTGTACTACTAATCTTCTATTTATAGCTTGTGGCAGATTTTCAGAGAGGATTAGATTAGTATTTTTGCATGCACACTTCACACTTCATTTTTAGTGCTTAAAATCAACATAGTTAAAATGGACATGTATGGATAATCTCACATTTCGTTGCTGGCTCTTAAAATGAACATGGGATAAAATGGACATGCATGGATAATCTTAGATTTCGTTGTTGGTGCTTAAAATGAACATGGGCTAAAATTGACATGCATGCATCTCACACTTGGTTTTTGGTGATTAAAATTAACATATGGTTAAAATTGACATGTATGCCTTCATACTTGGATTTGGTGTTTAAAATGGACATGCACATGCATATCTAACACCTAAATTTGGGCTATAAAATGAATGTGAATCAGGTTGCATTAGATTAAATCATTTTTTCATTTTCTTAAGGTAAAGAACTTTTTATTGTGTCTGGGGTGGACCTACTATTGCACTAACTGACTTCTACCCCCCATCAGGCTCTTGGGAGAAAGAAGGAAGGTGACAATGACATCCTAATTTTCTTTTATTCTACATAATGAGGGGTATCTTTGACTGGTGATTTCATCACCCCACAGAGGTACTTCGAATTGGGATGCATTGGGGATATCATCTCTCCCAGTGTAATCTTGAGTAGGTTTTTTGAGCCGCTATATAAATATATTGGTCAGGTGGCTAGAGTGTTGAGTGAATACGACATATGTGGGGGCCTTCCCTGCACCAATAAGCTCAACTAAAGTCTTAAGTGGCTTGCTCTAAGAATTCATCGTTGGATCAGGACCCCTCAAAACCTAATACTAAGAACCAATTTAGTTGCCAAAAATCCTACATTCAGTGGTTCCGGGAGTGCAGATCGTACCCCATAGATACCCCTCATGTACCTTACATTATGAGACAAAAATCCCTCAGTGATAAGATCTTCGGATCTTCGGGGTAAGAGAGACTGGCATGCCTGAGAAGTGTGTGTCATGGAGTGGAGCCAATGCTACTAGACTCTCTATCTGTCTGTAGCGTCCTAAAATTGTGACACTTGCAATTTCGACTGCATTTCAGTCTTCACGATGGTGACGCAACACGAAACTTGAATGGAGACCCCGAAACTTGTCCATGACATCAAAAACTGCATTTTTCCAGCACCCCACCTGATCCCTCCTTGCACCCTGCTGTCCCGAGAGGTGGGACCAGAGCGCCCAGCACCTTGGTCCCTGGCCCTATTTTGGGCCCGGTCTCCTATGGGGCTTCGGGTCTTTATGTTTGCAAATTGGAAAATATTGTTTCCTGGTCGGCCTAAGGTCAGAAAAATCAGTCTATCAACCCTAATTGGCAAGTATATAAACTACATTTCCTCTCCCATTTTGGATGGATGGAAAAAAGGTGGAAGCGATACTCAAACATTCAAGCATTCAAGCATTCAAGCATTCCTTCAAGAAATTGATCATTCCAAGTCTCCATTCAAGGCTAAGTGTTGCATTCAAGACAAGGATTCAACCATTGAAGAGGAGATCACATACTACAACATACAACATACAACAAACAACAACATCTACACCTTCGCATGTAAGAATACAAACATTCTTACAACAAGGTACTAGTACTTGTTTTACATTACAATCATTTACATTTACAGCATTTCTCATTTCTTGGTTAATTCCAAAACCAGGGTTTGACCTAAGGGCAAACCCCTAATCCCTAACCCCCCAATTGTTTTTGCTTTTCTGTGTGTAGGTTGCAGGTACGCGGCTGAAATTGAAGATCTGGAACCCTTGTGTAGAGACGAACAGATCCCCCTTCATTTCGCAGATTTTTCGGAGGACCGTGTGCACCCCGGGCACCATCGTCCCATCAACTTTTGCTCAAATTTGCAAGACAGCACCGTCTCGACATTTTACTGCTAATTCCAAGTCCGCAGCTTCATCCTATATCCCTATCTCTGTTTATAAGTGAATCTTTCTCACTTTCTATGCATTCCTAGCTTAATCCTTCTATCTACATTCTTTACAAAAGAGGGTAGCCTTGCTGTCTTAACCCTTGAAACTCATCTAGAATCCAATCTTGCATTGTGTGGGATTGGATCTTGTGGGTTTCAACCCCTCTTTTGAATGTAAAGTCTCCCTTAAGTGAAAACCGACAATCCTAAGTGACCCCCCTTGCCCCTTTGGAGTGGTGGAAGGAACACTTAGGGTTTGCTCGCAATTTTTTGCTTTACATTTTGGTGAACCCGACGTGAACATCCTTTCTGATTATTCATGGTTAGATCTGAAAAATTGGATGCCTTGATTACATTTCCATGTTTGATCTTGTGCAAATTTTAGAGGTTGATTGCATAAAAACCCTAAATTTTCTTTTTAGTAATTGAGCTTGCGAAATGTTTAATTGTTAATGCTTGTTTCAGATCTACCCTTCTATTACAAATTATCAATTCATATTTGTGCTTTAATTCTAAAAATTAAGTGGTTAAGTGTCAAAACCCTAATTTTTGAAACCCTCTTGATTCAACCTTTGTCCGACAATTTCACTGATCAAAACATCTCCAAATCAGCTGTAACTTTGGATTCCACAATAAAATCATAATATCTTTCATCCCTGAAAATTTGGAAAAAAGTTGCGAGGACCGTGTGCACTCCGAGCGCCATCATCCCCAACATTTTTTTTGAAATTTCAGGAGCTAGATCTTACTGTATTTTTCTGCTAAAATCCAGAATTTTGGCTGATTTTATCAATTCTAACGCTTTCAAAATTAAAGTCAAAATTTGGTCTTGTGATTGCTTGGATTAAGGCTTCTAATCATTCAAAAATTGTTGAAATTGAAATTTTGTGTCAAAATTGTGTTCTTACTGTCCTAAATCTGAAAAGTGTGTTAGCATTCATTCGAAATTTCAGTGCTTTATTCACATTCTTGCAATTTGTGACTTTTGAAATTAAGTGCTTAATTACAACAACTTTGATTTCTGCTTTCAAAATTGAATTTTGCGTGAAATTGAGTCAACTTTTAAATCTCAAAACTTGCATTGCTTTTGGTATTCCCTCTAAAATCATAAAATTCAAAATTTCAGTTTCCCTCTCTTTTTCAAAATTCAAATTTTGCATTTTTCGACAATCTTGGTAGGGTTCAATTTTGAGATTGCAACTTTAATTTGGCCTATCTACAGATCGTAAAATCACTCAATTTTTTCAGACTAGCTTTAAAATCATCATAACTTTCATCCCTGCAAATTTCAAAAAAAGTTGCGAGGACCGTGTGCACTCCGAGCGCCACGGTCCCTGACATTTTTTTCGAAATTTCGGGAGATTGTCATGATTGCATTTAACAGCTTAAATCTAGAAGATTGGCTGATTTTACTGAAATTTGCTACCTCTAAATTCAAAATCTTCTCTCCTTCTCTAGTGCATGAGTTTTACAACAATAAGCCCTACTTACACTATTCCCGTTAGACGAAGCCTTAGAATTAAGTCTTTCCAAGGTTTAATTACTGAGGAGATGGAACCTAATTTGAATAGATTTTTTAACGAGGACATGGGTAATTCCTCTAATCCTCCTAATGATGAAGAAGCTCTCCATGAGGTTTCTGTAGAACAACTTGCGAAATTGGATAGCCAATTTGACGATTTTCGACAATGGATGTCTCAAGAATACCCTGATAGTCAAGCTCTTCCTTTAATTGAGGGTCTAAAACATATGCTTCAAAGTGATAAGAATGGAATTGATATTTTGCGTGGTATTGCACACATTGTGGATTCGAATGTGATACCTATGAAGAGTTGTGTTGAAACTTTAGGTTATACACAACCTCCCACTCAAGTCAATCATTCTATTCCTTTGACAACTTCTATTGCTAGCATACCTACCTTTACATCAAACATAATGGCTACTTCTATACAAGACATTCCGCCTATGATCACCAGTCATGGGGGCAATCCTTCTTCTTCAATTAACCCTTTGCCTTCATTCAATCCGACTTCTTCATTCATTCCTTCAATGAGTGTTCCTATTACATCTCCACAAATGAACATGACGCAAGGGGGCAATTCATTTAACCATTCCATTCCTCCTTGTAGTGTTCCTCTTTTCCAATCCTCTCCTATGACTAACTATCATAGTGTCCCGCCACCTTACTCTTTACCTTCTTTCAATAACATAACACCTCCATCTCAATCTAACACGTCTAATATGAATTCTTCGACTGAAGCAACCATTAACAATCTTGCACAAACTGTCTCTTCTTTACAGCAACAAATTGCCTCTATGAATCAATCTAAGTTTAGTGTGCCCACATTTGATGTTGCGAGCCCACTTTCTCTTGACATTGTTCGAGCTATTCCCCCTAAACATGTTGAAATTCCGCATTTGGAGTTTTATAATGGTAAAGGTGATCCTCTAACACATGTTAAGACTTTTCAAACAATATGTACCGATTTTGCTTATGACCAAAGGTTGCTTGCAAAACTGTTTACTAGAACATTAAGAGATAAAGCCCTACAATGGTATTGCTCGTTGCCTTCTTATTCTATTACTTCTTTCAAACAACTTGCAAATGCTTTCATTCAACAATTTCAAAACAATATAAGTCCTAAAGTTACTTTGATTGATTTAATGCATTGTAAACAAGGTGTTAAAGAAAAAGTGACTGATTTCATTGGTAGATATAAGCATTTGTATGCTCAAAATTCTTTTCCAGTGCCTGACAATGATATTCAAAGAATCTTCATTTCTAATTTACAAAAAGATATTCGAGACAAACTTCTATTTTCTGAGTTTACTTCTTTCCAACAGTTGTGTGCAACTCTTCACAATTATCAACTGACTGTGAGTCAAATGGAACAATCACATCCTATGGCTCCGAGTGATAAGGGTGATAGCAGTCAACAATCATTTGGAAAGTTTAAACCGAATAGAGATTCCATCAAATTCAATGAAAACATCATCAACAACAATGTGAATGCAGCATTAGGTGTGCCTCCTATTTCTAACTTTTTCAAGAAAGAAAGAAAGTATACTCCTTTGAATGAATCATTGCATAGTATTATGAATAAGCTATTGGAACAAAATGTGCTTACTCTTCCTCCTATAAGGCAAATCGATCCTGCAAAGATTAATTCACCTTATTTTGATAACAAATCCTTTTGTCAATTTCATCATCAACCTGGGCATGATACTGAAAAATGTTTTGCTTTAAAGGGTAAAATTCAAGATTTGATTGATAATAATACTATCTCTGTTTCTGGAGTGAATGATAAAGGCAATACATCTGTAGCTCCTCCTAACCAAAATCATCAGATTTTTACTGATCCATTACCTTCTCATACCTCTAATGCGATTGAGGCTAATGATTCCTCTTTCTCATCTGATGGTCTTGTGTCTATGACTCCGAATGTGATTAACTTTGTAGAGTAGCAAGAAAACCCTAAAGAACCTTCCATCACATTTGATTCTAGTGAAACTATCAGGGCACCTGATGGTCCTTTATAAATAGTTGCAAAAGTCAAGAATACAACTTGTCGTGGAGTGCTTATTGATCCTTCGTGCATGGTTAATGTTATTACCGAAGAATTTCTTTTTACTTTGCAATTGAATCAAGAGATCTATGACAAAATAGATGTGATTGTGAAATTATTTGATGCATTTTCTTCTCCTGCAATTGGTTCCATTACATTACCTATTGAGGTCCATGACAAATCCCTTGATGTGAACTTTGCTATTATTCCTTCATCTGAACAATTTCGTGTGAAGCTTGGCTATCCTTGGCTATCTTCCATAAAAGCTATTGCTTCTCCTATTCATAAATGTTTGAAATTTCCCCATAATGGTGAAGTTGTTACTGTCAATCATAGTCTCTTTAAACCAACTAAAAGAACTTCTAGCGTTCCTATTGATTACTTTTGGCCTAAACAATTCCAATCTCTTCCTCTGCCAAGTGATCATCTTTTCAAATCTAATCAAAAGTGGAAAACAGATATGATCCTATCTCTAAGTGAACCTAGAACACCCAAACTTGATATTCCTATCGTTCTTGAGAAGGAAGTTCTTCCTTTGAAAGATAAAACTAATGTCTTTCCTCAAGAAGATTCCCAACCCATCCCTATGGATGTGACTATGTCTATGCCTAAAAATAGACCTATACCTCCTCGTCATGATGGACTTGGTCTCCTTCCTAAACCAAATATTTCTCCTTTATATGGAGCAGTTCCTCCTCCTTCCTTCTATAGAGAGAAGAGACCTTCCTCTTCTCCTATTATCCAGCCTAAGAGACCACAACCTAAACAGCCAAGTGATAAGGATGAGAACATTCCTCCTCCTCAATCTTCTCCACTTCCTACTAAGACTAGACGAAACCATTTTGCACGTGAACGCTGACGAAAATGTCGTCTTAGATCTCAAGCATCTGCTTCTCAAACTCTACAATCTCCAAAAACACCTTCAACAAGCATTATTCCATTTTCTCCAAAACATAAGATACATGATGATCTTGATCCTGTGCGAGTTAAAGATCCTATTTTTATAAATCTTGATGATGATATAGATGAAAATGTTATTCATGATGAAAATGTTACTCCTCTTGCTTCTGATAGTGAATATGAACTTGTTGATATTGATAACCATTTATCTAACGAATTTTCTAAAGCACTTATCCTAGCTCCTAGACAAGAACAACGTGGCTTGGAACATGAACATAGCCCTTGTTTGGATCTTGTGATAGCTCCATCTGCTGTGTTGGATGTTCTTCCTCTAGCATGTTCCTTGCCTTCCCGAAACATTGATCAGCAAGATCGGGGGGTAGATGACGTGCTAGACTAGTTTCATTAGCATAGCAGACTCTCTCCTCCTCTCTTTTGTTACTTCTTCTATGTGTTATTCTCAATCTTCTATTTGTTGTCCTTAGTGTTGTCTACTTGAGGATGATGCAAACCATTGAGATCTCTTTTGGTCTCTCTCATGTTGACTCAAAAGACACATGTGTTCCCTTCTTCTAGGTGACCTTCCTTGATTGGGGAATGAAGAACAATTATGCATACATACATATTATATACATGAACTATCATACAGCATACTGACCCCGAGGAAAGCGAAGTCACCTCGTGCTTTGTGTTTTGTGTCTATTATCCTTGGGTTTATCTCACACTTGGGGGCTAAATCTTTGCGATAACATGCTCCTTTCCCTTCTCATTTCTTATGTGTATCACTACCTTAAAGCAATCACCCCCGTTGAGGCGTGTGCGATCGCTTTAACGTAGGGGGGCATACACCCCATCTATCCCTTCAGGATACTTGAAAATTTCTTGGCGAACTTAGCTTTGCCTTGAAAATTTTTGGTATTTCTCTTGCATGACTCATAGTGAGGGAACCTTACTACTGACAGTCATGGTTCTCCCTCGTGATCTTCCCTTTTACTTTGTCAATCGAAGTCGTAAGATCCTTAGTCCACTTGGGGCTTGGTGTGTCTTGCCTCCTTGACATGGTGAAAGTCTTTCAATGTTGTTTCCTTGTACTTTACCAGAAGTATGAGCGTATGCTTATACTCCCGCTAAAGTGGGGGCTAAATGTAGTGTCCTAAAATTGTGACACTTGCAATTTCAACTGCATTTCGGTCTTCACGATGGCGATGCAACACGAAACCTAAATGGAGACCCCGAAACTTGTCCATGACATCAAAAACTGCATTTTTCCACTACCCTGCCTGATCCCTCCTTGTACCCTGTTGTCCCGGGAGGTGGGACCAGAGCGCCCAGCGCCCTAGTCCTTGGCCCTATTTTGGGCCCGGTCTCCTATGGGGCTTTGGGTCTTTATGTTTGCAAATTGGAAAATATTGTTTCCTAGTCGGCCTAAGGTCAGAAAAATCAGTCTATCAACCCTAATTGGCAAGTATATAAACTACATTTCCTCTCCCATTTTGGATGGATGGAAAAAAGGTGGAAGCGATACTCAAACATTCAAGCATTCAAGCATTCAAGCATTCCTTCAAGCAATTGATCATTCCAAGTCTCCATTCAAGGCTAAGTGTTGCATTCAAGACAAGGATTCAACCATTGAAGAGGAGATCACATACTACAACATACAACATACAACAAACAACAACATCTACACCTTCGCATGTAAGAATACAAACAATCTTACAACAAGGTACTAGTACTTGTTTTACATTACAATCATTTACATTTATAGCATTTCTCATTTCTTGGTTAATTCCAAAACCGGGGTTTGACCTAAGGGCAAACCCCTAATCCCTAACCCCCCAATCGTCTTCGCTTTTTTGTGTGTAGGTTGCAGGTACGCAACTGAAATTGAAGATCTGGAACCCTTGTGCAGAGACGAACAGATCCCCCTTCGTTTCGCGGATTTTTCGGAGGACCGTGTGCACGCCGGGCGCCATCGTCCCATCAACTTTTGCTCAAATTTGTAGGACAGCGCTGTCTCGACATTTTACTGCTAATTCCAGGTCCGCAGCTTCATCCTATATCCCTATCTCTGTTTATAAGCGAATCTTTCTCACTTTCTATGCATTCCTAGCTTAATCCTTCTATCTACATTCTTTACAAAAGAGGGTAGCCTTGCTGTCTTAACCCTTGAAACTCATCTAGAATCCAATCTTGCATTGTGTGGGATTGGATCTTGTGGGTTTCAACCCCTCTTTTGAATGTAAAGTCTCCCCTAAGTGAAAACCATCAACCCTAGTAACCTCCCTTCTCTCTCCTTGGAGTTGGAAGAGGGGAGAGCAATTAGGGTTCGATTTTTCTGCTTTACACTGTCCATCTTGTTTCAGTATTTTGTTGCGAGGGCCTCACTGAATGGTGTCCACTATCTAGCCTAAGATTATATTATGTGCTTTTTTATGTATCGATCTACTAGACTAGTATTGAGTCAGTCCCTTGGGCTATTTCAAGCCCTTTCCCACGTATCTCCAAATTTTTTGAGATTGTATGAAAATTGAGTCAGTCAGTTATACATACCTAGCAGCTAGCAGGAATTGTTCTTAGATTTGGAAAACTAAAAAACATTGTCCTACACACAAAGCTATAGAAAACAAAGTCCATTTTGAAACCAAAATTCAAAAGTCCTTACATACTTGTGACCCTAGGCAGTTTTTAACATAGTCCCACTTACATCCTCATTATCGTCCTACATCTTTTGCATAGTCCCACTTATGTCCTCATTATTGTCCTACATCTTTTGCACAAGTCCCACTTACGTCCTCATTATTGTCCTATGTCTTTTGCATAAGTCCCACTTGCATCCTCATTATCGTCCTACATCTTTTGCATGGTCCCACTTGCATCCTCATTATCATCCTAAGTTTTTTGCATTATCATCCATATTAGTTACATAGTCCTACATTATCATATATGTCTTCATCTAGACCTCATATACATCTGATTCCATAGTCAATTTTAGGTTCATAGCATGTGCCTTCATGGGTCTCCCAAGTGATGGTTTTCTCACCTTCGAGCAACCTAATTTAGTTCCAAACGGTGGTCAATGAGAAATCATTTATGGTCTTGCTAACTTATCTTGGGATTTAAGAAGAAGTGCACCTCAATATATAGGAGTCATACATGAGATAAACATTGAGTCTAGGATTTCCTATATAATTGATAGAGAGATTGAGGCTAAACAACTTCGTCAACAAATGGAAAGACTCGCATTAGAGAAATCTAGGACTGCTCAAAAGTCTCATGTCAAAATCCTCAATAGAGAGTCTAGTATAGTATTGTGTACCTTGCATTTATGTCTATAATCTAGGGTTAAGTCATCATCTTCCATAGAAACACCCTCATATAAGCAATTTTAGATGTTCGTCACAAGGTCACAGAAAGTGAAAGGAATAATGGACGCGAACAACACATAGTCTATAAACCCTACTTGGAATTTAGACATGTCAACAGGTCAACACTCAGGTACATAGACAATGTCCACCATAAATGAATTAAAACAACATTTGACAAAAGAAGAAATTGAGTCTGCTCAGCAAGACCCACATGTCCTCATGATCCTAGATGCAATTATACATAGCGATAGGGACAAGCATCTTTCATTGTTAATACAAAATGGGGCAAAACTACCTGAGGATTTTGATGTCACAAATATTTTACCACCAGGAAAAAATTTAGGTCAACATAGCAGTCAAACACCACCCTTGACACAAATACAAGAAACAACCTCCATTTTTCCTCAAAATGTACTTATCCAAACAAATGTCAACACAAATGCAAACTTTCAAACAAGTGTGTCATCCTCAATGATCAATGCTAGTATACCATCACAAAGCATACCAATAATATCAAGTGTCTCAACACCTATTCAAATGCAAGCAACAAGTGCAGCCCAACCTCAAGTTTCCTATTCTATGGGATCCACATATAATTATCAAAATGCAAATCTAGGTCATGCCAATACAACAAGTACAACTCAACCAAACATGGGTTCACATAACAACTATTTCACAGTACCTAGTGGAACATACAACACACAATTTTATAATCTTGGTACCTTCCAACAACCTCCTAGTTATGCAACCACGAATCCTTTTGTGGGACATACACAAACACAAGGTATACCTTTGACACAAATAGATATTCTGACATAGCAAATACATAATTTACAACAATAAATGATGACCATACAAACTGGTAACAACAAGAAAATCTACACAATGCGGGACTTACGTCCTTATCCATTCAATCACACATTATACATGCCACCTTTCCCACAATATTTTGAAACGCCCAAATTTGTTGATATGAAGGGTGATCCTAGAGATCATATCAGAGAATTTTTTATGGCATGTATAGAGGTTGCCACAGAAGATACTTATCTAATGAGACTATTTCCTAAAAGTCTGGGAGGACCGGCTTTAGAGTGGTTTTCACATTTACCACTAACCATCACATCATGGGGAGAATTAGCTGAACAATTTATTGCAAAATTCTCACACAACATTGATACCCCAGTTAATTTGATGGACTTGTGTGTCACTAAACAATATGAGAATGAAACATTTGCATCCTTCATACAATGATGGAGGGATCTCTATAGGAGGTGCAAGACAGTTATCCTAGAAATAGAGCAAGTGGATATGTTTACATAAAATTTGATTCCTAAGATTAAATATCTGATACAAATGCAATGTTTAACCACATTTAAACAAATCACGGAAAAATCTCTTAAATGTGAGAAGGGACTAGTAGAACAAGGTCTTATTAAGTATGGCAATACCAACAACAATGACAAATCTAAGTTCTGGTTGAAAAACAAAAATGTGACCAATGATGGTATTGTAGACACCAGAACGATAAACAAAACAACCCGTTTTATCTTTGGGAACGAGTATGTCATCTAATCCACATACAAGGAATAACACAACCTCAGAAAATGTAAATGCTACACAAAACATGAACACAAGATACCCCAGGGTAAATGCTCCAAGAAGAAATTACACACCTCTAGGAGAACCTATTGAGTCAATGCTCAAAAAGTTAATACAGACAAACATGATTGCTTTACCTGAGGTAAGAGCGTATGAACCAGGTCCTTTCAAACCCACATGTTGGAATGATAATGATTTATGTGATTATCATAGGACTAAAGGTCACAAAATGGAAAATTGCTACAAATTGAAAAACCTAGTCCATGATATGATAGACCAAGGGGACATCACAATTGATACCGATAAAACCTCAGCAAACACAAATCATACAATTTTTAAGGATCCTTTTGTTAAGCATGACAAGGGGAAAGCTACCACATTAGGTACCCAAGACAATACAACTAACTACACAAAGGTCTCATATGACTACACTATTCATGCAATTAGCTCAAGAGATGTAGCAAACAATGATTCACAAGAAACACTTGATCAAGATAAGCAATATCAAGACACTCACACAAAGGAAAACCAAATTTGCATGATATCAGAGGCACCAAAGTACGATGATGATAGAAATCTTTGTCTCAAAGACTGGGGGCATGATCAACCATCTCACTCAGGTTGGTTTGAAGATGAACTCATAGAACATATCATGGATGTCAAACATACCCATAAAGACTATGAAGAGGGATTTAACATAAATCTTGATAAAATATCCTATGATATAAATGATACAATCACTACGATCACCATAACTCCCAGAGACAGAGACTATGTAGTAGTTACTCATAGATCAAAGGTAACTTTACAAGGAATACCACAAAATCAACCACCAACAGTAGGAACTTACAATGTTATTGACCAACTTAAGAAAACTATTGCACAGATATCATTATTCAAACTATTGTGTATTTCGCCCACCCATAGAGCTATACTGGACAAAGCACTTCAAGATTCGATAGTGAACAGAGATAAAGATGAAAATACCTTCTAGTCTATGGTGGGAAATCTGACACAAGGCACACGTATTGCATTCATAGAACACGATATTCCTAGTGATAGACTACTTCATAATGACCCTCTACATCTGGAAGCTTACATTCATAAGAGAATAATCAGAAGAGTACTCATAGATGGGGGAGCTGGTCTCAACATTTGTACTTTAAAGTTGGTCAATGCACTAGGGTATTCTGAACTTCACATTGATTCTTTTAAGAGGATAAATATCAAGGCTTACGATGATGAAGAACATCCATATAAAGGCATTGTAACCTTACCTATACAAGTAGGACCAATAACGACAGAGGTAACTTTTCAAGTCTTTGACAGAGAGCTGGGATATAACATGTTATTGGGCCACCCATGGATTCACACCATGCAAGCAATACCATCCACGTTCCATCAATGTGTCAAATTCCCATACAATGGTATTGAAATCACCATAAAGGGTGATCCAAATCCATTTCAACATTGCAAATATCTGAAAGACAGTGTGGATAATCAGGTACCTATCAATTAGGCCGCACCTCTCACTACACAGCTGGAAACATTAAAGATCACAGAAACAAAAAAGGAAATACCTACAACATCCTCCTTACAAATCAAAGATATGGGTTGTGGAGAGTATTCTATTGCAAATACTTTAAGTGGGAAATAGTTGTCTCTTTCTCCTAAGTCCTTTGGGAAACCTCACACTACAATACACAAATAGGACAAAGGAAAAGAAATCGTCAGATACACAGACTCATGCTCTTTCATTAGATGGGGTGACTTACAAGAAGAATCCCTAAACAAAGGTGTTAACTATTGAATATATAGAGAAGAAGATCATATGACATTACCTAGAATACACACAGATCAGTATGGCAGTGAATTCAAAATACTCCAAAGACATGGATATGATGGTACCATAAGCCTTGGGTTATAGAAACAAGGAAGGCTAGAACCTGTTGTTCCTAATGGTAATCTAGGGAATCAAGGATTGGGATACAAGCATGTACAACATATCAACAAAGCAAGACAACATACTCTTGATATATTAAATCAACCAAGCAAACCATCAGATTACATATCAGAAAGGAATTTGTCCACAAGCACTTCCATCTTCATCTCAAATAAGTAATCAGGTACCTACATCACCTAGTGCAGAATCAGATGGAGAAGACATGAGACAACTCTTTCAAGAACCTACCACTGAGTTACAAAATGATGCAGTTATTGACACAACACCACAGGCTAATGTGGCAACAGATGTAGGTTTACCACCACCACCCAAATCCCAACCATGGTTATTTTCACTACTTCTACCATGAGAAGCAACTCAGGCTCCACCTAATGAAAAAAATGAAGAAAGATTGCAAAGGCTTATACCAGGCTTAAGAAGGGTAATTAATGTCCAAATAAGACTGGTCAATCTACAACAAAATCAGGAACAGGAACAAGAAGAAATAAGTGATGATAGCTCATATGATGAAACATATATTGAAAGTGAGACAGACTCTCATGACTCCATGATTCTAGCCCACCAGAAAGTGTAATATTGAGGAATCACATAAGGCTTATACAGGATGAAGATACACAAAGTTAGTCAAACAATCAAGTCTTCATGTTATAAGAGTCTACTAAAGAAGGGAGTAATGATTTACCCCTAGTGCATTCACACTTGACTGATTGGGTGCAAGAAGGAAAACCAAAGCTGGATTGGTTTGAAAATGATGAAGCCATTTCAAAATTTCTAGGAGTCAGAGAGGTATTTCCACAAGGTGATCATAAAGTAGGGTTTGTTATAGACCTGAATAGAACGGTATACTTTGGAGAAGAAAGTACTTCTACAATAGAAGATAAGGATCAAACTACCCATAATGACAAGAGTGACTTGGGTAATCTTTCTATGGAAAGAGAAAGGTCAGTGTTACATACAGAGGAAATAGAAGAAGTAAACATAGCAGAAGGGGAGGTTGTACATAACATCCATCTGGCAAAATCACTAAGCAAGGAAGAAAAAGAAAGATTCATCCATTTTTTCAAACAAAGACCTATCAACTTTGCTTGGTCCTATTCAGACATGCCAGGTTTAGACTCTGAATTAGTGTTGCATCACTTACCTTTGATATCGGGAGTTAAACCTTACAAGCAAAAATTGATAAAAATGCATCCAAGTATCGCATTACTGGTTAAAATAGAACTACAAAGTTGTTGGATGTAGGTTTTATTAGACCTATTGACTACACAGAATGGATATCCAACCTGGTACCTGTGACTAAACTCATAGGAGGCATAAGAATCTGTACTGATTTTTGGGATCTAAATAAAGCTTGTCCTAAAGATGACTTCCTGCTACCTAATATCGACATGATAGTTGACCTAACAGCTGGAAATGAGATGATATCCTTAATGGATGGTTTTTCAAGATACAACCAGATTAAAATTGGACTAGAAGATCAACATAAAATGGCCTTTACATGCCCATGGGCAACATACTATTGGAATGTGATGCCATTTGGTCTCAAAAATGTTGGAGCAACATACCAAAGAGACATGATAACATTGTTTCATGACATGATCCACAACATAATAGAAGATTATGTGGATGATATATTGGCTAAATCACAAACAAGAGAAGGTCACCTTGCAGTTCTTACACAGATATTTGATTGATTAGAATAGTATAATGTCAGATTAAATCCGAAGAAGTGTGTGTATAGCGTAACGGTAGGTAAACTATTACAGTTTATAGTGTCAAACAGAGGAATTGAAATAGACCCTGCTAAGGTCAAGGCCATCATTGATATGCAACCTCTGTCAACACTTAAATAGCTCAGAGGGTTACAAAGAAGACTACAATCCATAAGGAGATTCATAGCATAGTTGGCAGATAATTGTCACCCATTCTAGCATTTACTTAGGAAAGGAATTACTTTTAAATGGACAAAACAATACTAGGAAGCTTTCCAAGATCTGAAAGATTATTTTTTCAACACACCAGTGTTAATATCTCCTACTCTAGGACAACCTCTATTGTTATACATATCAGCAATGAACTCAACTCTAGGAGCTCTATTGGCACAACATGACAAAAATGGAAAAGAAAGAGCCATTTATTATATAAGTACGACTCTAATTGGCTATGAACTTAATTATACCCCCATAGAGAGAGCATTCTTAGTAGTAATCTTTGCATCCCAAAAGCTCAAACATTACATGTTGATTCATAAGGTACAACTCATTGCATGCTTTGACCCACTCAAGTACCTATTGAGTAGAGAAACATTGACCGGACGATTGGCTAAGTGGGTTATGATCTTGAGCGAGTTTGATATAGAATACATAGAAAAAAAAGCCATCAAAGGACAAATTATAGAAGATCAATTAGCAAAGGCTCCTATACAGGATAGTCACCCATTGCTGATAGACTTTCTAGACGAATTCGTGTTTACATTAACTGCCTCAGAAATGTGGAAGTTATACTTTGATGGGTCATATACAAGTCACGGATCTCGAGTAGGGATTCTCTTCATTACTCCTCAAGGGGACGTCATACCTAAGTCATTTAGGATCAATTTCCAATGCACCAACAATATGGTTGAATATGAAGCTCTCCTCATAGGGCTTTGTACAACTGTACAATGAAAAATACAAGAGTTACAGGTCTATGGTGATTTATAGTTGATTGTAAACCAAGTCAATGATGATTACAACATGAAGGATAACAAATTCATGCCTTATAAGAAGTTGGTCAAAGATTACAAGGAGAACTTCAGCAAAATTACCTTTGAACAAATCCCAAGGATATAGAACAAGGCAGCAGATGCAATGGCAACCATAGGATCTCTTCTGAATATGCTTGCTAACAAAACTCAATTTGAGTTCATCATAGAATAGTTGATGTTACCTGCATATGAGACTCCCCTATCAGACTATGTATGTGCAATCATGGGTCCAGAATCACCTTGGTATAATGAAATATATACATATTTGCATACTCAATACATGTCACCTAATCTGTCCAAGAACCAAAAGAAGACATTTATTCGTCAGGCATCTAGGTACACCATTATAGTAGATACTTTGTATAGAAAGGGTTTTGATGGAACTCTTCTTTGATGCCTAGATGAGAATGAAGCACACCTTGCTTTAAAAGAAGTCCATGATGGAATCTGTGGGGCTCACCAAAGCGGTCTACCATTGTCAAAGAAATTGTTGAGAACAGGTTATTACTAGCCAACCATGGAAAAGGAGGCTTACAAGTATGTACAGAAGTGTAAACAATGCCAAATGCATGGAGATTTATTCATGCACCAGCACCAAGATCTTCAACCCATTACATCACCATGACCATTTTCACAATGGGGATTAGATCTAGTGGGTAAAATCAACCCTACTTCTTCCAATGGGCACAAGTTCATCTTGACAGCTAGTGAATACTTTACCAAATGGGTTGAGGCAATTCCTCTAACATACACCACTAGAAAACAGATAGCAAAATTCATGCTCAACTACATTATAAGTAGGTACAAAGTTCCAATGTGCTTTGTTACAGATAACGAGCATCCTTTTAAAAACCAGGAAGTGAAAGAGTTGTGTGACAAATTCCACATACAACAGAGATTTTCCACGCCATACTATCCACAAAGTAATGGGCAAGAAGAGGCTACAAATAAAACAATATTGAAAATTCTTAAGAAAGTAGTCACTGACACAAGACAGGACTGGCATCTCCAATTAAATCTCACTCTTTGGGCCTACAGAACAGGAGTATGCACACCTACAGGAGCAACACCATATTCCTTGGTCTATGGGACAAAAGTGATACTCCCCATTGAAATAGAAATATCGTCTCTAAGAGTCTCCTTATAGAACATCATATCAAAGGAAGACTACAGGGTAGCAAGGTTACAAGAACTTGAAACCCTTGATGAAAAAAGACAAACAACATTTAACAATCTACAAGGATATCAAAATAGACTGAGACGAAGTTATAATAAATGGGTCCGCCCATGAACTTTTCAAGTGGGAGATCTAGTACTTAAAGATAATCAAAGGAACCTAGCGGAACGAGAAAGGCCAAGGAAATGCGAACCTAACTCACTAGGTTGTTTCATTATAACAAGGGTCATAGGCAATGGAGCATAGGGAGATCCACTCTCTGAACCTCTGAATAACATGCACCTCAAGCAATATTATACCTAAGGGCTGTGTAGTTTAGGTTTTACTTTCTGCATTGCATATCATATCATTTAAAAACACCTGCATTACATACAGTTTCTTTTTTTAAATGCATTGCATTCTCAAAAGTTTCAGCAATTACATATAGCAGCATCAATAAAACAAGGAAACTATCCAAGTTTATCATCTATTTGCATCCAAGAGAAGCAAAGGTCATCTCCTTTCTTAGATATTTGGATATGAATTCTTGAGGTTCTAAGGTCATTCATTCTCAACATTACCCTGTGATGACGCTTTACTTATGGTTGGGTAGCAATTTCACTATTTGAGACTTGTTAACCCATAATCTATCAATTTCTCAAACACAATAAATCTCTAATTCATTCTAGACACCTAGTTGATCATATGACTAGTGAAAAATCTAAAATTCTACTTGAGCGCCACTATAATTGTCACACCCAAGTAGGTTTCATTACTTACAAGTCAAGACAAGAAAATAAAAAAGAAAAAAAAGAGCTATGCCAAATATCCATCTCAAGGAAAAAGAGCAATGATATATAACTGAAATATCATGTATACAAAATGCGATAAAAAGCTTGACTATGTGAACATGCAAGTAACTCCATCAGGGATATGAACACCTACTAGCAATGGAGCAATATTTGAGAAATTACAGTCTATAACCTCATCGAAGCTCTCAAGGCTTGCTGGTAGTGAGGCTCTATTCGAGATGCTTTTGAAGTTAGGATAAACCATGTAGCTAGTCATATAGGATGCTAGGGATCTTTAGTGAACACAAGAGAAGGAATTAACTCATCTGCACACACATGGGCAAAAGAAGATCAAAGTTTCAAGAACCAATGGGGAAGTTTTATGCGTCTCCATTTGTAAATCCTAGTCACTAAGTGTGTTGAGATGAATGATCCCAGGGACCTTAGAGATTGATTGACCACTTATCTTTGAAATTTTTTGCACCTCCATTTCAATTGGTGTATCATAAATGCAAAAACAAACACAGTCAACCTTGTTTGAATAGGAAATGCATCTTCATCTTGCATATTGCATTCACATAGGTCATGTCAAAAATTCATTTGTCTCCACATACATTCTATAGATCATTATGTCATGTAGGTCTGCACACTGGGGGCATAACTGAAAAAATCCTAAAAATCAGATAAAATCAAAAAAAAAAATTCCAAAAATTCCAAAAAAATAAAAATAAAATAAAATAAAATTTTGAAATATTCAAAAATCCAAAAACATTGAAAAACACAAAAATGCAAAAACACTGAAAAACTCAAAATCCAAAAAATACTGAAAAACTTAAAAATACCAAAAACATTCATATAATGTCCTTCGAAAAATCAACCAAAACATTCCAAATATGATCTTGAAAAAATTCAAAACATCCATATAACATCCTGAAAAAATCATTCAAAAACATTTGCAAAATGTCCTTAAAAAATCAACCAAAAACATCCAAATATTTATCTACATAATCCAAAAACATTGAAAAAGCTCTTGGAAAAGAACTAAAAATCAAAAATCAATCAATCAAAAAACTTGCAATAAAATGTCTTGTGAGAAACAAATACCCTAGCAGATATCCAGCAAACACTTTGCACGAAGTTAACAAAGGATACGACTATCTAGTTAGACATTTGCAATCAATTGATCAAACTGTCTTATCAATCATATCATATCCATATCAATGTGATCATTATCTTGTCTTAAATAGAAGAGGATACACTTGAAATCAGACAAGTCAGTCTTAAACGGGGTTTGCAACTTTTTGAGATCAGACATTATCAACCATCACATCAAACAACTGAGAATGAAAGCACAAGGTCAGTATAGCTACTGAATTTTGTCTGGGTTAGTCTTTATCTTTTTATCATTTGGTGACAGATATTGCTCCTATGCTACTCAAGGATATCTACAAGTGACTAGAGGAGCTATGATGGGCATTATCTTTTTCTTTGTTTGTTGTTTGTGGTGTGAACTGATGAAATTCTAGGGAAATTTCTCTAGTGGGTGTCTGTGATAAGAGCCTTCACATCAAGGTGAAATTGCCATACATACCTCGACCCTAGCGTAATTCCTAGAATGGAGGGTTCACTCCTTGTCTACTAAATGTTTGTTTCTACAATGAGATATCTTTGCATCTTGGTTCCTTATACCCTGATGTGCTAAGCTTCATTGTTCAATAATAAGGCTCAGTGATGAATATATATTGACGTAATAAAATATGTGACACAGGTTCGTGATTCATTCAATTTCATTTTCATTCTCATCTCCTTTTCTTATTGATAGTTTATTGATTTCTCATCTTCTATCTAAATCACATTCTTTCTAACATTCTTTCTACCATCCATTTTTCTTTCTATCATCTAACTAACATTTCTTCAAGATGTATCTGAGTTAAAATTGGGTCAACCGTTATCATACAAAAACATTTCATATAGATTCATTAAACATTCCATCGCATTTCATATAGATTCATTAAACATTCCATCACATTTCATATCAGTTCATTAAACATTCCATCGCATTTCATATAGATTCATTTGCATTTCATCCAAATTCAATGCATTTCATATAGATCCCATTAAGCATTCATTATATATTCCATTTGCATTCATTTCAATTTCGTTTACCATCTTAATACATACATGTACTACCATTGCATTCAGAATCATATAGAATCGAATAGATATACATCATAAAACTCATAGCATCATATAAGCATACATGAGAAGCAAAACATACATAGATCACTATCAAAACCCGCATGTCATATATATATAACTAAAAAATGATAATGTGTGTGAATACAATAAATAAGCCCGAAGGCTCAGATAACATGATCAACCAACACTGTCTCTGTCAGCAGGTGGATCCTATCCATTAGATCCTACCCTAAGATGTTGAGGTGGTCCCATAACGCCACTGCTATTCTATCAAGAAGTAGATCTACTTGATCTCCTCCCCATAAATGCATTGAAGCTAGGCTCTCTCTGACCCTTAGGGATGGCTCTCTCATATGCCTATCGATAATAAATAGACTCCTGCGCAATAGTGAAATACCTATCTGCCTAATCATGCGCATCTGTACCTGCTTTAAAAATTTGATCAAAGGCATCCATGGTAATCTAACATCTCCACACCACCTCATCTCTCTCCCTCTAGAGACAATCTCTCTCTCAGCCTTTCTGCATGATAAGTATCTCGCTCGATATCTCATCTAGCGACCTCATCCTCCAAACTCTCGACCTGCACTCTAAGAGTTTGCATCTCATCCTCCTCACCAACATGTCCTATCCCACCCTCAGCACTAGGCACATCCTCTAGCTCCGGCATATCCTCATCATCACCTCCATCCTCGTTGGTCGATGACTCAAAAGAATCATCACTATCCTCACTGCTAATAGACTCGGTGTCTCCACTAATGTCTACATCCTCATCTCCCTCATCTCCTCCCTCATCTCCTCCTCATCTCCACCACCTCCTCCCTCAGCTCCACCCTCTCCTCCTCCTTCGACTTTATCCCCTGCATCTATCCTCAACTGCTATCTAGGATGGTGAATCTATTGTGTTGTAATCAGAATAGTAGGATCAGTCAAAGGCACTAGCCCGTGCCTAGCAAACCACGCATCACACTTCGTCGTCATCCCTGGATCCACTGCACCTCTACCCCAACCCCAAAGTAATGGCTGCAGAGAATCAAACTCAGCAGAAGCAACATGTGGCTATATGCACATACCCCAATCAGATACCTCCAGTGATACACGAGAAAAATATGTAGTAACCACAGGTGTCACCTGTATCTCACCAAACTATCTCAAAACCCACCCTGGAAGATACATCTCGATAATCTACTGGGTCTAAAAGGTCCTACCAATAAGATATCTCTATTGTTGGCAGAAAGACAAGTGCACTACATCATCAGGCCAACCGAGGCAATCTAAGTATGGTCTCCAAATAAAATGCTGCAATATGTCAAACTGATGTCCCCAGTACAAGGTGTTCCCCGAACCTCTGTTTTTGATGTTGTTGTATATCTGAAAGCATAAGGCTCACCAGGCTACAAATCTACATGAATAATAGGCCTAGAAATAGAAATGTGCTCCCATGCACATGTATGGAGCAAAGTAACACCACAACTAATAGAACGGTATCCAAGATCCACAATACCATGCATCTGATAGTACAACATGGCAAGTAGACAAGGACCCCAAGCATATAGTCGATGATGAACAATCATATCATGGAGCACTCTGCCCCATCCAACTGGAAACCCATGCCCTCATCTATCAGGCATCAGTAAACCACTGACAACATTGCATAATACAATAGTTAGGTCATCATAATCTAATCGGGCCCAAGGGATGTCATAATGGCCACTAATCTGCAAGTCCTGAATCTCACACTCGAAAAATGCACATAGTCCAACAATGCCATCATCATGGTCATATACAACTCTCTCACCATGAATGGGAATTCGCATTATATGCCATACATCCTCTAAAGTAATCAATGCCTCACCAGTCAGAAGATGAAAAGAATAGGTCTCGCAATGCCACCACTCTATCAAAGTTGTAATCATGGCCCTGTTGGTCGTAATCTTTGGCAAATGTAAAACATGATATAGACCAAGTTGTCAGATATGCTCAATCTCATCATCCGGTAAGTCAGCTCAAAGATCCAATCCACTAGGTCTACTCTGTTGGTAGTATAACACTCCAATGTTCTCCTGCAACAAGAAAATGTTCAAAATATTGCATATCTGACCCCAAAAAACAAAAAATATTTTCAAACGCATGACAAAATATTACACATACAACGAATGCGTGATAGTTATGGCTAATGCAGAACAATTATGACTCTTGTGTGATGTTTAAAGCTAATGCGTAATGAAATGGGCACATGCGTAACAATAAACACTTATGCGTAAAGACATGAGAAAATGTGGCATGATAACACTAATGTGTAATGTCATGCATACTAGAATTCATTCTTCAAATAAACAAAGCTAAGTCAATTAGAAGCACAACGGAAATCATGAATCCCTATCTAATGAACAAATCTAACAAACTAGACAATGAAATGATGCAAGATCAAATAAAATAGGAATTATAAATCAATTCTAATAAAACTCCCTATTCCAAGATTTGCATATTGCTTCCATTGCTCTTCTCCTCTTCGTGGTATGATGGCTCTTAGATATTGCGCTAGTAACCTGCAAGTGACACAAAGATTCAAAGTTCGTGATTGTTGAAAATGGAGATTAGATGCTCAGTTTATAGAAAATTGGAGAAGATTGATTGAAAGGTGGAACAGAATGATCAAGAGGTGTGAACTCAAGTGAGCTCAAATGCAAGTTGATAGTTGAACTACTAATTGTAGGAGTGGAACTCAATAGATTGAATAGATTAATTGAGTCAACTAATTGAGAAAAAGCTAACTGGAGGAAGAAAAAGAATGATTGGAGGAAATAAAGAGGATGACACAGAGAGTTAAATTTAGAAGAAGCTAACTGAAGGATGAAAATAGAAGTTGGAGAGATAAATGATTTAATTAATTAATTGATTGAATTAATTAATTTAGCATGTGCTTGCATTTTGGTTTAGATTTTCAATTTAATCTTTGCATGAGATATTATTCAAATAATTGAATTTATTAATTCAATTTAGCATTTGAATATATTTAGAACTTGACTTTTATTTTCAATTTGGTTTTTTGAAATCATGCACATGTAATTGAATTTGGAAGAAATTAGAAGAATATGAAATTAAATGAAATTAGAATTTGGGGATTTGGAAATGGAAGAATTAATTAGCTAATTAAATAATTTAAAGAAACTATTTAATTATTTAGAAATGGAATTTAATTAAATAATAAAGATTATTTAATTTAAAGGAATTAAATTACAATTAATTAAATAATTAATATTTAGAAGAGGGTTGAATGATTAGATGATTGGAGATAGAAATTGAGAATAATTAGTAATTTATTTAAATAATAAAGATTATTTAAATTGGGGAACTAACCATAATTAATTAAATAATTAATATTTAGACAATGATAAAATGATGAAAGAATAGGAAAATATAATAATTAATAAGATGATGAAGAAATATGAAATTAGAAGAAAATAGAAGAAATAGAAGAATTAGAAGAATAAGATTAATTAACTTAATTAAATAATTAAAGAATTATTTAATCAATTAGAGGAATAATTGGTACATGATCAATGAGACATTTTTAGGTGTCTACATTTGCCCCTCTTTAAGACAAAGTCAAAACAACATTGTTTCAAAGAAAATGAAAAAAATTCTGCCCCAGTATGCCTCGGTGATATTTAGGGTGTAATGCCCCCTCGAGAGATTGTTTGTGAACTAAAGATATGAATGATCTCTCAAAAAAAGAAGAATATGAGACGAAAGATAGAAGAATGGTTAGTTGATTAGAGATAGAGATAGAGTTAGGTGATGTGAAGATGATATTGAGATAGAATATGGGAGAATGAGCCTTAGAATGAAATAGAATGATGTTAGATGAGAGAAAATAATTTAGAAAGAGATGATGAGAAAATAATGTTTAGAAAGAATATATGATTTAGAGAGAAGATGGGAAATCAACAGATTATCAAGAAACAGATGAGATGAGAATGAAATTGAATGAATCATGAACCTATGTCACATATTTATTGGGTCAATATATATTCATCACTGAGCCTTATTATTGAACAATGAAGCTTTAGCACATCAGGGTATAAGGAACCAAGATGTAAAGATATCTCATTGTAGAAACAAACACGTAGCTGACAAGGAGTGAACCCTGCATTCTGGGAATTGTGTTAGGGGTCGAGGTAAGTGTGACGCTTTCACCTTGATGTGAAGGCTCTTATCACAGACACCCACTAGAGAAATTTCCCTAGAATTGCATCGGTTCACACCACAAACAGCAAACAAAGAAAAAGATAATGCTCACCACAGCTCCTCTAGTCACTTGTGGACATCCTTGAGTAGCATAGAAACAATATCTGTCGCCAAATGATAAAAAGATAAAGATTGACCTAGACAAAATTCAGTAGCTATACTAACCTTGTGCCTTTGTTTTCAGTTGTTTGATATGATGGTTGATAATGTCTAATCTCAGAAAGTTATGGATCCTGTTTAAGACTAACTTGTCTCATTTCGAGTGTATCCTCTTCTGTTTAAGACAAGATAATGATCATGTTGATATGGATATGATATGATTGATAAGATAGTTTGATCAGTTGATTGCATATGTTTGACTGGATAGTTGTATCCTTCATTAACTTCATGCGAAGTGTTTGCTGGATATCTGCTAGGGTATTTGTTTCTCGCAAGACATCTTATTGCAAGTTTTTAGATTGATTGATTTTCGATTTTTATGTAGATCAATATTTGAATGTTTTTGTTTGATTTTTTTAGGATCGTATTTGACTGTTTTTGGATGATTTTTTCAGGACTTTATATGATGTTTTTGGTATTTTATGGTTTTTCAATGTTTTTGGGTTTTGAGTTTTCCAATGTTTTTTTGGATTTTGAGTTTTTCAATTGTTTTTGAATTTTGAGTTTTTCAATGTTTTTTTGGATTTTGAGTTTTTTCATGTTTTTGGATTTTTTCAAGACTTTATACAATTTTTTAGGATTTTTTCAGGACTTTATCTGATTTTTAGGATTTTTTCAATTATGCCCCCAGTGTGCAGACCTGTATGACATGATGATCTATAGAATGCATATGGAGACAAATGAGTTTTTGACATGACCTATGTGAATGCAAAGTGCAGGATGAAGATGCATTTCCTATTCAAACAAGGTTGACTGTGTTTGTTTTTGCATTTGAATACACCAATTGAAATGGAGGTACAAAACATTTCATAGATAAGCGGTCAATCGATCTCTAAGGCCCTTCAGAACATTCATCTCAACACACTTAGTGACTAGGATTTACAAATGGAGATGTGGAAAAATTCCCCATTGGTTCTTGAAACTTTGATCTTCATTTTCCCATGTGTGTGCAGATGTGTTAATTCCCACTCTTATGTTCACTAAAGATCCTTAGCATCCTATATGACTAGCTACATGATTTTTTTAACTTCAAAAGCATCCCGAATAGAGCCTCGCTACCAACAAGCCTTGAGAGCTCCGACGAGGTTATAGACTATAATTTCTCAAATATTGCTCCATTGCCAGTAGGCGTTCATAGCCCTAATGGAGTTACTTGCATGTTCCCATAGTCAACCTTTTTATCGCATTTGTATACACGATATTTCAGTTATATATCATTTATTCTTTTTTCCTTTAGATGGATATTTGGCATAGTGCTTTTTATTTTTATTTTCTTGCCTTGACTTGTAAGTAATGAAACCTACTTGGGTGTTACAATTACAATGGCACTGAAGTAGAATTTTAGATTTTTCACTAGTCATATGATCAACTAGGTGTCTATAATGAATTAGAGATTTATTGTGTTTGAGGTATAGCAATTGATAGATTGTAGGTTAACAAGTCTCAAATAGTGAAACCACTACCCAACCATAAGTAAAGCATCGTCACATGGTAATGTTGAGAATGAATGACTTTAGAACCCCAAAAACTTCATGTTCGAATATCTAAGAGAGGCAATGACCCTTGTTTTCTTTAGATGCCAACGAATGATAAACTTAGAAAGTTGCCTTGTTTTATTTGATGCATCTATATAAGAATGCAAAACTTTAAGAATGCAATGCATCTAAAAAGGAAACTACATGTTATGCAGTGTTTTAAATGATATGATATGCAATGTGGAAAGAAAAACCTAAACTATACAGCCCTTAGGTATAATATCGCTTAAGGTGCATGCTTTTCATAGGGTCAAAGATTGGATCTCCCTCCATGGTAGCCAAATGATAGGAACCATTGCCTATGACCCTTGTTATAATGAAAGGACCTAGCCAATTAGGTTCAAATTTCCCTAACCTTTCTCATTCTGCTAAGGTCCTTTGATTCTCTTTAAGTACTAGATCTTCCACTTGAAAAGTTCATGGGTGGACCCTTTTATTATAACTTCATCTCAATCCGGTTTGATATCCCTATAAATGTGTAAAGCGGAAAATCGCGGTCGAACCCTAGTTGTTCTCCCCTCTTCCAACTCCGAGGAGAGAGAAGGGAGGTTCGCTAGGATTCGATGGTTTTTCACTTAGGGGGAAGACTTTACATTCAAAAGAGGGGTTGAAACTCCTAAGATTCAATCCCACACAATGTAAGATTGGATGCTAAATGAATTTCAAGGGTTAGGAAAGTAAGGCTACCCTCTTTTGTAAAGAATGTGCATAGAAGAATTAAGCTAAGCATGCATAGAAAGTGACAAAGATTCGCTTATAAACTGAGTTTAGGTTATAGGATGAAGCTACGGACCTGGAATTAGCAGTAAAATGTCGATACGGCGCTGTCCTGCAAATTTGAGCAAAAGTTGTCGGGACGATGGCGCCCGGCACCACGGTCCTCCAAAAAATCCATCAAACGAAGGGGGATCGGTTCGTCTCTGCACAAGGATTCCAGATCTTCAATCTCAGCCGCGTACCTGCAACCTACACACAGAAAAGCGAAGATGATTGGGGGGTTAGGGATTAGGGGTTTGCCTTTAGGTCAAACCCCAGTTTTGGAATTAACCAAGAAATGAGCAAGAGCTGTAAATGTAAATGACTGTAATGTAAACAAGTACTAATACCTTGTTCTAAGGATGTTGGTATCCTTATGTGCGAAGGTTTAGATGTTGTATGTTGTAGTATGTAGTATGTAATAAGTGATCTCCTCTTCAATGGTTGAATCCTTGTCTTGAATGCAACACTTAGCCTTGAATGGAGACTTGAAATGATCAGTTGCTTGAAGGAATGCTTGAATGCTTGAATGCTTGAATGCTTGAGTATAATTTCCACGCCTTTTCCATCATATCGAATGAAAGAGGAAAATGTAGTTTATATACTTGTCAATTAGGGCTGATAGACTGATTTTCCCGACCTTAGGCCGACCAGGGAAGTATATTTCCAAATTGCAATCAAAAAGACCCGATATCACTTAGGAGACCGGGCCCAAAATAGGACACAGGAACCAGGGCGCTGGGCGCCCTGGTCCTGAGGGACTAGGGCGCTGGGCGCTATGGTCCTGAGGGACCAGGGCGCTGGGCGCTCTGGTCCCACCTCCGGGACAGCGGGGTGCAAGGAGGTTCAGGCCAAGGTGCTTGAAAAATGCAGTTTTTGGTGTCGTGAGCAAGTTTTGGGGTCTCCATTCAGGTTGCGTGTTGCGTCGCCATCGTGAAGACCGAAATGCAGTCGAAATTGCAAGTGTCGCAATTTTAGGACGCTACATTTAGCCCCCACTTTAGCGGGAGTATGTATGCCCATACTTATGGTAAAGTACAAGGAAACAACATTGAAAGACTTTCACCACGTCAAGGAGGCAAGACACACCAAGCCCCCAGTGGACTAAGGATCTTACGACTTCGATTGACAAAGTAAAAGGGAAGATCACGAGGGAGAACCATGACTGTCAGTAGTAAGGTTCCCTCACTATGAGTCATGTAAGAGAAATACCGAAAATTTTCATGGCAAAGCTAAGTTCTCCAAGAAATTTTCAAGTATCGTGAAGGGATAGTCAGGGTGTATGCCCCCCTACGTTAAAGCGATCGCACGCGCCTCAACGGGGGTGATTGTTTTAACGTAGTGATACACATAAGAAATGAGAAAGGAAAGGAGCACATTATCGCAAGGATTTAGCCCCCAAGTGTGAGATAAACCCAAGGATAATAGACACAAAACACAAAGAACGAGGTGACTTCGCTTTCCTCGGGGTCAGTATGCTGTATGATAAGTCATGTATATATCATATGTATGTATGCATAATTGTTCTTCATTCCCCAATCAAGGAAGGTCACCTAGAAGAAGGGAACACGTGTCTTTTGAGTCAACATGAGAGAGACCAAAGAGATCTCAATGCTTTGCATCGTCCTCAAGTAGACAACACTAAGGACGACAAATAGAAGAATGAGAATAACATATAGAAGAAGTAACAAAAGGGAGGGGGAGAGAATCTTCCATGCTAATGTAACTAGTCTAGCATGTCATCTACCCCCCGATCTTGCTGATCAATGTTTCGAGAAGGCAGGGAACACGCTAGAGGAGGAACATCCAACACAGCAGATGGAGCTATCACAAGGTCCAAACAAGGGCTATGTTCATGTTCCGGGCCACATTGTTCTTGTCTAGGAGCTAGGATAAGTGCTTTAGAAAATTCATTAGATAAATGGTTATCAACATCAACAAGTTCATATTCACTATCGGAAGCAAGAGGAGTAACATTTTCATCTATATCATCATCAAGATTTATAAAAATAGGATCTTTAACTCGCACAGGATCAAGACCATCATGTATCTTGTGTATAGGAGATTTAGGCTCAATATCCGGCTAAGGAGAAAATGGAATAATGCTTGTTGAAGGTGTTTTTGGAGATTGTAGATTTTGAGAAGCGGTTGCTTGAGCCCTAAGATGACATTTTCGTCGGCGTTCGCGTGCAGAACGATTACATCTAGTCTTAGTAGGAAGTGTAGAAGATTAAGGAGGAGGAATGTTCTCATCCTTAGCACTTGGGTGTTTAGGTTGTGGTCTCTTAGGCTGGATAATAGGAGAAGAAGAAGGTCTCTTCTCTCTATAAAAGGCAGGAGGAGGAACTGCTCCATATAAAGGAGGAATTTTTGGTTTAGGGAGAAGACCAAGTCCATCATGACGAGGAGGTATAGATCTACTCTTAGAAGATTTATCAGGCATAGACATAGTCACATCCATGGGGACAGGTTGGGAATCTTCTTGAGGAAAGACATTAGTTTTATCTTTCAAAGGAAGAATTTCCTTCTCAAGAATGATAGGAATGTCAAGTTTAGGTGTTCTAGGTTCACTTAAAGATAGGATCATATCTATTTTCCACTTTTGATAAGATTTGAAAAGATGATCACTTCGCGGGGGAAGAGATTGGAATTGTTTAGGCCAAAAGTAATCAATAGGAACACTAGAGGTTCTTTCAGCTGGTTTAAAGAGACTATGATTGACAGTAACAACTTCACCATTATGGGGAAATTTCAAACACTTATGTATAGGAGAAGCAATAGCCTTCATGGAAGATAGCCAAGGATAGCCAAGCTTCACACGAAATTGTTCGGAAGAAGGAATAATAGCAAAGTTCACATCAAGAGATGTATTATGGACCTCAATAGGCAATGTAATAGAACCAATTGCAGGAGAAGAAAATGCATCAAATAGTTTCACAGTCACATCTGTTTTGTCATAGATCACTTGATTCAATTGCAAAGTAAAAAGAAATTCTTTAGTAATAACATTAATCATGCACGAAGGATCAATAAGCACTCCACGGCAAGGTGTATTTTTGACTTTTGCAACTATGTATAAAGGACCATCAGGTGCTCTAATGGTTTCACTAGAATCAAATGTGATGGAAGGTTCTTTAGGGATTTCTTGCTGCTCTACAAAGTTAATCACATTCGGAGTCATAGACACAAGACCATCAGATGAAAGAGAGGAATCATTAGCCTCAATTGCATTAGAGGTATGAGAAGGCAATGGATCAGTGAAAATCTGAAGATTTTGGTTAGGAGGAGCTACAGATGTGTTGCCTTTATCATTCACTCCAGAAACAGAAATAGTATTATTATCAATCAAATCCTGAATTTTACCCTTTAAAGAAAAACAAAATTTCAGTATCATGACCAGGCTGACGATGAAAATGACAAAAAGCTTTGTGATCAAAATAAGGTGAAGTAATTTTTGCAGGATCAATTTGTCGTACAGGAGGAAGAGTAAGCACATTTTGTCCCAATAACTTATTCATAATATCATGCAATGATTCATTCAAAGGAGTATACTTTCTTTCTTTCCTGAAAAATTTAGAAATAGGAGGCACACCTGATGCTGCATTCACATTGTTGTTGATGATGTTTTCATTGAATTTGATGGAATCTCTGTTCAATTTAAACTTCCCAAATGGTTGTTGACTGCTATCACCCTTATCACTCGAAGCCATAGGATGTGATTGTTCCATTTGACTCACAGTCAGTTGATAATTGTGAAGAGTGGCACACAACTGTTGGAAAGAAGTAAACTCAGAAAACAGAAGTTTGTCTCGAATATCTTTTTGTAAATTAGAAATAAAGATTCTTTGAATATCATTATCAGGCACTGGAAAAGAAATTTGAGCATACAAATGCTTATATCTACCAATAAAATTAGTCACTTTTTCTTTAACACCTTGTTTACAATGCATTAAATCAATCAAAGTAACTTTAGGACTTATATTGTTTTGAAATTGTTGAATGAAAGCATTTGCAAGTTGTTCAAAAGAAGTAATAGAATAAGAAGGCAACAAGCAATACCATTGTAGGGCTTTGTCTCTTAATGTTCTAGTGAACAGTTTTGCAAGCAACCTTGGGTCGTAAGCAAAATCAGTACAAATTGTTTGAAAAGTCTTAACATGTGTTAGAGGATCTCCTTTACCATTATAAAGCTCCAAATGCGGAATTTCAACATGTTTAGGGGGAATAGCTCGAACAATATCAAGAGAAAGTGGGCTCGCAACGTCAAATGTGGGCACACTAAACTTAGATTGGTTCATAGAGGCAATTTGTTGCTGTAAAGAAGAGACAGTTTGTGCAAGATTGTTAATGGTCGCTTCAGTCGAAGAGTTCATATTGGATGTGTTAGATTGAGATGGAGGTGTGATGTTATTGAAAGAAGGTAAAGAGTAAGGTGGTGGGACCCTATGATAGTCAACCATAGGGGATGATTGGATAGGAGGAACACTACCAGGAGGAATGGAATGGTTAAATGAATTGCCCCCTTGCGTCATGTTCATTTGTGAAGATGTAATAGGAACATTCATTGAAGGAATGTACGACGAAGTTGGATTGAATGAAGGAAGAGGATTAATTGAAGAAGAGGGAGGATTGCCCCCATGACTAGTGATCACAGGAGGAATGTCTTGTATAGAGGTAGCCATGATGTTTGATGTAAAGGTAGGTATACTAGCAATAGGAGTGGTCAAAGGAATAGAATGATTGACTTGTGTAGGAGGTTGTGTATAACCTAAAGATTCAACACAACTCTTCATAGGCATCATATTCGAATCCACAATATGTGCGATACCACGTAAAACATCAATTCCATTCTTATCACTTTGAAGCATGCGTTTTAGACCCTCAATTAAAGGAAGAGCTTGACTATCGGGATACTCATGAGACATCCATTGGTGAAAATCGTCAAATTGGTTATCCAATTTGGAAAGTTGTTCAATGGAAACTTCATGGGGAGCTTCTTCATCATTAGGAGGATTAGAGGAATTACCCATATCCTCGTTAAAAAGGCTACTCAAATTAGGTTCCATCTCCTCGGTAGTTAAACCTCGGAAGGACTTAATTCTACGGCTTCGTCTAACGGGAATAGTGTAAGTAGGGCTTACTGTTGTAAAACTCATGCACTAGAGAGAGAGAAAAGATTTTGATCTTAGAGGTAGCAATTTTCAGTAAAACTAGCCAATCTTCCAGATTTAAGCTGTTAAATACAATCACAACAGTCTCCCGAAATTTTGGAAAAAATGTCCAGGACCGTGGCGCTCGGAGTGCAACACGGTCCTTGCAACTTTTTTCAAAATTTGCAGGGATGAAAGGTATGATGATTTTAGAGCTAATCTGAAAAAATTGACGGATTTTACGATCTGTAGATAGGCCAAATTAAAGTTGCAAATTCAAAATTGAACCCTATCAAGAATGTCGAAAAATGCAAAATTTGAATTTTGAAAAAGAGAGGGAAACTGAAATTTTGAATTTTATGATTTTAGAGGGAATGTCAAAAGCAATGCAAATTTTGAAAATTAAAAATTGACTCAATTTCACGCAAAATTCAATTTTGAAAGCGGAAATCAAAGTTGTTGTAATTAAGCACTTAATTTCAAAAGTCATAAATTGCAAGAATTTGAATAAAGCACTGAAATTTCGAATGAATGTAGACACACTTTTCAGATTTATGATAATAAAAACGCAATTTTGACACAAAATTTTAATTTCGACAATTTTTGAATGATTAGGAGCCTTAGACCAAGCAATCGCAAGACCAACTTTGACTGTAATTTTGAAGGTGTTATAATTGATAAAATCAGCCAAAATTCTGGATTTTAGCAGAAAAACACAGTAAGATGTCGCTCCCGAAATTTCGAAAAAAATGTCGGGGACGATGGCGCTCGGAGTGCAACACGGTCCTCGCAACTTTTTTCCAAATTTTCAGGGATGAAGGATAATGTGATTTTATTGCGGAATCCAAAGTTACAGCTGATTTGGAGATGTTTTGATCAGTGAAATTGTCGGACAAAGGTTGAATCAAGAGGGTTTCAAAAATTAGGGTTTTGACTTTTAACCACTTAATTTTCAAAATTAAAGTACAGACATGAATTGATAATTTGTAATAGAAAAGCAGATCTGAAGCAAACATTAACAATTAAACATTTCGCAAGTTCAATGTTCAAAAAGAAAATTTAGGGTTTTTATGCAATCACCTCTAAAATTTTGCAAAAGATCAAACATGGAAATGTAATCAACTTTTCAGATCTAAGCATGAAATATCAGAAAGGATGTTCACGTCGGGTTCACCAAAATGTAAAGCGGAAAATCACGGTCGAACCCTAGTTGTTCTCCCCTCTTCCAACTCCGAGGAGAGAGAAGGGAGGTTCGCTAGGATTCGATGGTTTTTCACTTAGGGGGAAGACTTTACATTCAAAAGAGGGGTTGAAACTCCTAAGATTCAATCCCACACAATGTAAGATTGGATGCTAAATGAATTTCAAGGGTTAGGAAAGTAAGGCTACCCTCTTTTGTAAAGAATGTGCATAGAAGAATTAAGCTAAGCATGCATAGAAAGTGACAAAGATTCGCTTATAAACTGAGTTTAGGTTATAGGATGAAGCTGCGGACCTGGAATTAGCAGTAAAATGTCGATACGGCACTGTCCTGCAAATTTGAGCAAAAGTTGTCAGGACGATGGCGCCCGACGCCACGGTCCTCCGAAAAATCCGTCAAACGAAGGGGGATCGGTTCGTCTCTGCACAAGGATTCCAGATCTTCAATCTCAGCCGCGTACCTGCAACCTACACACAGAAAAGCGAAGACGATTGGGGGGTTAGGGATTAGGGGTTTGCCTTTAGGTCAAACCCCGGTTTTGGAATTAACCAAGAAATGAGCAAGAGCTGTAAATGTAAATGACTGTAATGTAAACAAGTACTAATACCTTGTTCTAAGGATGTTGGTATCCTTATGTGCGAAGGTTTAGATGTTGTATGTTGTAGTATGTAGTATGTAATAAGTGATCTCCTCTTCAATGGTTGAATCCTTGTCTTGAATGCAACACTTAGCCTTGAATGGAGACTTGAAATGATCAGTTGCTTGAAGGAATGCTTGAATGCTTGAGTATAATTTCCACGCCTTTTCCATCATATCGAATGAAAGAGGAAAATGTAGTTTATATACTTGTCAATTAGGGCTGATAGACTGATTTTCCCGACCTTAGGCCGACCAGGGAAGTATATTTCCAAATTGCAATCAAAAAGACCCGATATCACTTAGGAGACCGGGCCCAAAATAGGACCCAGGGACCAGGGCGCTGGGTGCCATGGTCCTGGAGGACCAGGGCGCTGGGCGCCCTGGTCCTGAGGGACCAGGGCGCTGGGCGCTATGGTCCTGAGGGACCAGGGCGTTGGGCGCTCTGGTCCCACCTCCGGGACAGCGAGGTGCAAGGAGGTTTAGGCCAAGGTGCTTGAAAAATGCAGTTTTTGGTGTCGTGAGCAAGTTTTGGGGTCTCCATTCAGGTTGCGTGTTGCGTCGCCATCGTGAAGACCGAAATGCAGTCGAAATTGCAAGTGTCGTAATTTTAGGACGCTACAAAATGATTGAATGTTGTTTGTCATTTTTCATCAAGGGTCTCTAGTTCTTGCAACTGTGCTACCCTGTAGTCTTCTTCTTATATAATGTTTTGTAAGGATACTCTTAGAGATGGTATTTCTACTTCAATGGGGAGTATCACTTCTGTACCAGAGACCAAGGGATATGGTGTTGCTCCTGTAGATGTGTGTACTCTTGTTCTTTAGGCCCAAAGAGCGGGATTCAACTGGAGATGCCAATCTCGTCCTGTGTTAGTAACTACTTTCTTAAGAATTTTCAATATTGTTTTATTTGTGGCCTCTTCTTGCCCATTACTTTGTGGGTAATATGGCGTGGAAATCTCTGTTGTATGTGGAATTTGTCACACAACTCTTTCACTTCCTGGTTTTTAAATGGATGCCCGTTAGCTATAACAAAGCACATTGGAATTCTGTATCTACATATAATGTAGTTGAGCATGAATTTTGCTATCTGCTTTCCAGTGTTGTATGTTAAAGGAATCACCTCAACCCATTTTGTAAAGTATTCAGTGGTTGTCAAGATAAACTTGTGCCCATTGGACAAAGTAGGGTTGATTTTACCTACTAGATCTAATCCCCATTGTGAAAATGGCCATGGTGATGTGATGGGTTGGAGATCTTGTGCTGGTGCATGAATAAGGTCTCCATGAATTTGGCATTGTTTACACTTTTGTACATACTTGTAATCATCTTTTTCCATGGTTGGCCAGTAATACCCTGTTCTCAGCAATTTCTTTGATAATGGCAGACTGCTTTGGTGAGCCCCACAGATTCCATCATGGACTTCTTTTAAATCAAGGTGTGCTTCATTCTCATCCAGACATTAGAGAAGACTACCATCCAAACCCTTTCTATATAGAGTATCAACTATAATGGCATATCTAGATGCCTGAGGAATAAAGGTCTTCTTTTGATTTTTGGACAGATATGGTGACATGTATTGGGTATGCAAATAAGTATATATTTCAGTGTACCAAGGTGATTTTGGACCCATGATTCATTAGAAGGAATATTCAGAAGGGATCCTATGGTCACCATTGCATCTGCTACCTTGTTTTGTATTCTGGGGATTTGTTCGAAGGTAATTTTGCTAAAATGCTCCTTGTAATCTTCGACCAACTTTTTATAAGGCATGAGTTTGTCATCCTTCATATTGTAATCATCATTGACCTAGTTTATAATTAACTGCAAATCACCATAGACCTGTAACTCTTGTATTTTCCATTGCATCATTGTACGAAGCCCTATGAGGAGAGCTTCATATTCTGCCATATTATTGGTGCATGAGAAATTGATCCTAAATGACTTGGGTATAACATCCCCTTGAGGAGTAATGAAGAGAATACCTGCTCCAGTTTTGTGATTTGTATATGACTCATCAAAGTATAACTTCCACATTACTGAGGTAGTTAGTGTAAACACGGATTCATCTGGAAAGTCTATCAGTAATGGGTGACTATCTTGTATAGGAGCCTCTACTAATTGATCTGCTATGATTTGTCCTTTGATAGCTTTTCTGCCTATGTATTCTATATCAAACTTGCTCAAGATCATAACCCACTTAGCCAATCGCCCGGTCAATGTTGCTGTACTCAATAGGTATTTGAGTGGGTGAAACTGTGCAATGCATTGTACCTTATGACTCAACATGTAGTGATTGAGCTTTTGGGATGCAAAGATTATTGCTAAGCATGCTCTCTCTATGGGGGTATAATTAAGCTCATAGCTGATTAGAGTCCTACTTATATAATAAATGGCTCTTTCTTTTCCATTTTTGTCATGTTGTGCCAATAGAGCTCCGAGAACTAAGCTCGTTGTTGATATGTATAACAATAGAGGTTGTCTCAGAGTAGAAGATATTAACACTTGTGTGTTCAAAAGATAATATTTTAGAGCTTGGAAAGCTTCCTGACATTGTTCTGTCCATTTAAAATAACTCCTTTCCTGAGTAAATGCTGAAATGGGTGACACTTATCTACTAACTGTGCTATGAATCTCCTTATGGATTGCAATCTTCCTTGTAACCCTCTAAGTTGTTTAAGTGTTGATGGAGGTTGCATATCAATGATTTCCTTGACCTTGGCAAGGTCTATTTCAATTCCTCTATTTGATACTATAAACCCTAATAGCTTACCTATTGTTATGCCAAACACACATTTCTTTGGATTTAATGTGATATTATACTATTCCAACTGATCAAATATTTGTGTAAGAACTGCAAGGTGACTTTCTCTGGTTTGTGATTTAGCCAATATGTCATCCACGTAATCTTCCATTATGTTATGGATCATGTCATGAAATAATGTTGTCATGGCTCTTTGGTATGTTGCCCCGACATTTTTAAGACCAAATGGCATCACATTCCAGCAATACATTCCCCATGGGCATGTAAAGGCCATTTTATGTTGATCTTCTGGTGCAATTTTAATCTGGTTGTATCCTAAAAAACCATCCATTAAGGATAGCATCTCATTTCTAGCTGTGAGGTCAACTATCATGTCGATATTAGGTAGCAGGAAGTCATCCTTAGGGCAAGCTTTATTTATATCTCAAAAATTTGTAAAGATTCTAATGCCTCTCATGCGCTTAGTCACAGGTACCAGGTTGGATATCCATTCCACATAGTCAATAGGTCTAATAAAACCTACATCCAGCAACTTTTGTAATTCTATTTTAACCAGCAATGCAATACTTGGATGCATCTTTCTTAATTTTTGCTTGTAAGGTTTAACTCTTGGTATCAATGGTAAGTGATGCAACACTAATTCAGAATCTAAGCCCGACATGTCTGAATAGGACCAAGCAAAGTTGATAGGTCAATGCTTTAAAATATGAATGAATCTGTCTTTTTCTTCTTTGCTCAGTGATTTTGCCAGATGGATGTTATGTACAACATCCCCTTCTGCTATATTTACTTCTTATGTTTCCTCTGTAAGTAATGCTAAACTTTCTCTTTCCATAGGAAGATTTCCCAAGTCATTAGGGGTAGTTTGATCCTTATCTTCTATTTGAGAAGTACTTTCTTCTCCAAATTATGACGTTCTATTTAGGTCTATAGGAAACCCCGCTTTATGATCACCTTGCGAAAATCCCTTTCTGACTCCTAAAAATTTTGAAATCGCTTCGTCATTTTCAAACCAATCCAGTGTTGGTTTTCCTTCTTGCCCCCAATCAATCAAGTGTGAATTTACTAGGGGTAAATCATTACTCCCTTATTTAGTAGACTTGGATAACATGAAGACTTGATTGATTGACTGGCTTTGTGTATCTTCATCTTGTATAAGCCTTATTTGATTCTGTAATATTACACTTTCTGGTGGGCTAGAATCATGGAGTGATAAGAATTCGTAGTCATAAGAATCTATCTCACTGTCAATATATGTTTCATCATATGGGCTATCATCACTTATTTCTTCTTGTTCATGTCCCTGATTCCTTTGTAGATTGACTGGTCTTCTTTGTGCGTTAGTGACCCTTCTTAAGCTAGGTATAAGCCTTTGCAATCTTTCTTCATCTATTTCGTCTGGTTGAGCCTGAGTTGCTTCTCGTGGTAAAAGTAGTGACAATAACCACGGGTGGGAATCAGGTGGTGGGGGTAATCATGCATTTGTTGCCACATTAGCCTGTACTATTGTGTCAATAACTACATCATTTTGTAACTCTGTGGTGGGATCTTGCAAGAGTTATCTTATGTCTTCCCCATCTGATTCTGCGCTTGGTGATGTAGGTACCTGATTTCTTGTTTGAGTTGAAGATGGAAGAGCCTATGTGGACCAATTCCTTTGTGATATGTAATCTGATGGTTTGCTTGGTTGATTTAGTATATCAAGGGTACATTGTCTAGCTTGTGTGATATGTTGTACATGCTTGTATCCCAATCCTTGATTTCTTGGATTATCATTAGGAACAACAGGTTCCAGTCTTCCTTTCTTTTGTAACCCTAGGCCTATGGTACCATCATATCCATGTCTTTGGAGTATTTTGAATCCATTGCCATACTGATCTGTGTATATTTTGGGTGTTGTCATATGATCTTCTTCTCTATATATCCAATGGTTAACATCTTCATTCAAGGATTCTTCCTCTAAGTCTCCCCATCTAATGAAAGAGCATGAGTCTGAGTATCTGACAATTTCTTTTCTTTTGTCTTTCTTTTGTACTGTAGTGTGAGGTTTCCCAAAGGACTTAGGAGAAAGAGATAATTGTTTCCCATTTAAAGTATTTGCAATAGAGTACTCTCCACAACCCATATCCTTTATTTGTAAGGAGGATGTCGTAGGCATATCTTGTTGTATTTTTGTGATTTTCAATGTTTCCAACTGTGTAGTGAGAGGTGCAGCCTGATTGATAGGTACTTGATTATCGACACTATCTTTTAGATAATTATAATGTTGAAACGGATTTGGATTTCCCTTTATGGTGATTTCAATACCATTGTATGGGAATTTGACACACTGATGAAATGTAGATGGTATTGCTTGCATAGTGTGGATCCATGGGCAGCCCAATAACATGTTATATCCTAGTTCTCTGTCCAAGACTTGAAAAGCTACCTCTATCGTTATTGGTCCTACTTGTATAGGTAATGTTAAAATTCCTTTAGATGGATGTTCTTCATCATCATAAGCCTTGATGTTTATCCTTTTGGAAGAATCAATGTGAAGTTCAGAATATCCCAGTGCTTTGACTAGCTTTAAGGTACAAATGTTCAAACTGGCTCCCCCATCTATAAGTACTCTTCTGATTATTTTCTTGTGAATGTAAGCTTCCAGATGTAGTGGGTCATTATGAAGCAATTTATCACTAGGAATATCTTATTCTGTAAATGCAATATGTGTACCTTGTGTCAGATTTCCCACCATAGACTGGAAGGCACGTTCATCTATATCTTTGTCCACTACTGAATCTTGAAGTGCTTTGTCCAGTATAGCTCTATGATTGGGTGAGATATGTAGTAGTTCGAATAAGGATATTTGTGCCAGAGTTTTCTTAAGTTTCTCAACTACATTGTAAGTCCCTACTGTTGGTGGTTGATTTTGTGTATCCCTTGCAAGGTTACCTTTGACCTACGAGTAACCACTACATAGTCTCTATCTCTGGGAGTAATTGTGATTGTAGCAATTGTATCATTTGTATCATAGGCTATCTTATCTAGATTTATATTAATTCCTTCTTCATAGTCCCAATGTGTATGTTTGACATTCATAATATGTTCAATGAGTTCATCCTCAAACCAATCTGAGTGAGATGGTTGATCCTGCCCCCAGTCTTGGAGACAAAGATTTGTATCATCATCATACTTTGGTCCTTTAGATATCATGCAAATTTGGTTGTTATCTTTGTGAGTATCTTGATATTGGTCCTCCTGATCAGGTGTTTCTTATGAATCATTGTTTGTTATCTCTCCTGAGCTAATGGCATGAATAGTGTAGTCATATGAGACTTTCATGTAATTAGATGTGTTCTCTTGGGTACCTGATGTGGTAGCTTTTCCCTTGTCATGCTTAACAAATGGATCTTTAAAAATCATATGATTCATGTTTGTTGAGGTCTTATCTGTATCAATTGTGATATCCCCTTGGTCTATCATATATTGGACCAAGTTTTTCAACTTGTAGCAACTTGTCATTTCGTGACCTTTAGTCCTATGATAATCGTAGAAATCATTGTCATTCCACCATGTGGGTTTGAAAGGACTTGGTTCATATACTCTTACTTCAAGTAGAGTGATCATGTTTGTCTGTATTAACTTTTTGAGCACTGACTCAATAGGTTCTCCTAAAGGTGTGTAATTTCTTCTTGCAGCATTTACCCTGGGGCATCTTGTGTTTGTATTTTGTGTAGCATTTACATTGGTCAGGGTTGTGTTATTCCCAGTATGTGGATTTGTTGACTGACTCGTTCCAAGTGATAAAATAGGTTGAGTTTTGTTTATTGTTCTTGGCGTCTACAATACCATCATTGGTCACAATTTTGTTTTTTGACCAAAACTTAGATTTGTCATTGTTGTTGGTATTGCCATACTTAATAAGACCTTGTTCTACCAAGCCCTTCTCACATTTGAGAGCCTTTTCTATGATTTGTTTGAATGTGGTAAGACACTATATTTGTATGGGATATTTTATCTTAGGAATCAAATTTTCTGTAAACATATCCACTTGCTCTATTTCTAGGATAAATGTCTTGCATCTCTTGTAGAGAGCCCTCCATCATTGTATGAAGGATGCAAATGTTTCATTCTCGTATTGCTTAGCGGCACATAAATCCATCAAAGTAATCAGGGTGTCAGTGTTGTGCGAGAAGTTTGCAATAAATTATTTCGCTAATTCTCCCCATGACGTGATGGTTGGTGGTAGATGTGAAAACCACTCTAAAGCCAGAGCTCCTAGACTTTTAGGGAATAGTCTCATTAGGTAAGTATCTGCCGAGGCAACTTCTATACATGCTGTAAAAAATTCTCTAATATGATCTCTAGGATCACCCTTCCCTCAATATCTATCAAATTTGGGCGTTTCAAAATGTTGTGGGAAGGGGGGCATGTATAATGTGTGATCAAATGGATAAGAATGTAAATCTTGCATTGTGTAGCTCTTTTTATCATTACCAGTTTGCATGGTCGTCATCTGTTGTTGCAAACTCTATACTTGCTATATCAAAATATATGTTGATGTCAAAGGTATACCTTGTGTGTGTGTATGTCTCACAAAATGATTCGTAGTTGCATAACTAGGAGGTTGTTGAAATGTACCAAGATTATAACCTTGTGTGTTGTGTGTTCCCATAGGTATTGAAAAATAGGCGACATGTGAACCCATGTTTGGTTGACTTGTACCTGTTGTATTGGTAATACCTAGATTTGGATTTTGATAACCATATGTGGATCCCATAGAATAGGAAACTAGAGGTTGGTTTACACTTGTTGCTTGTGTTTGAATAGGTGTTGAGATACTTGACATTATCAGTATGCTCTGTGATGGTATACTAGCATTGATCACTAAAGATGACACGCTTGTTTGAAAGTTTGCACTTGTGTTGACATTTTTTGGAAGAGGTACGTTTTGAGGAAGACTAGAGGTCATTGCTTGTATTTGCGTCAAGGGTAGTGTTTGATTGTTATCTTGACCTAAAGATTTTCCTGGTGGTAAAATCTTTGTGACATCAAAATCCTCAGGTAATTTTACCCCATTTTGTATTAACAACAAAAGATACTTGTCCCTATCAGTATGTATAAGTGCATCTAGGATCATGAGGACATGCGGGTCTTGCTATGCGGACTCAATTTCTTCCTTTGTCAAATGTTGTTGTAATTCATTTATGGTGGACATTGTCTATGTACCTAAGTGTTGACCTATTGACATGTCCATGTTCCAAGTAGGGTTTATAGACTATGTGTTGTTTGGGTCCATTATTCCTTTTTCTTTCTGGGACCTTGTGACGGGCATCTAAAATTTCCTATATGATGATGGTTCTATGCTAGACGATGACCTAACACTAGAAAGTAGATGTAAATATGAGGTATGCAATACTATACTAGACTCTCTATTGAGGATTTTGATGTGAGACCTTTCTAGCCTTTCTAGCCTTTCTAGCTTTCTGTAATGCAAGTCTTTCCATTTGTTGACGAAATTGTTTGGCCTCAATCTCTTTATCAATCTTACAGGCAATCCTAGACTCAATATATATCTCATATATAACTCCCATATACTAGGGTGCACTTCTTCTTAAATCCCAAGCTAAGTTAGCTAGACCATCAATGATTTCTCATTGACTGCCATTTGGAACTAGATTAGGTTGCTCAAAGATATTATTGCTAAAAAGGAAATAAGGACAATCACGAAATCCTTAACTATCTAAGTAATTCAAACATAAAACCAATGAAATAATGCAATTAAGAAATAGGAATTAAAATCATTCAATAAAATTCCCTATCCCAAGATGGCATATCACTTCCATTGCTCTTCTCCTCTTCGTGGTATGATGGCTCTCAGATATTGTGCTAGTAACCTGCAAGTGACACAAAGATTTGAAGTTTGTGATTCAGAGTAAAGATTGAGGAGGATTGAATGTTGGGTTGATATGAATTTTGATTTGGAATTTGGTTGAATGGGGTTTGATTTTGGTTGAACGAGGTTTGAATGTTGGGTTGATATGAATTTTGATTTGGAATTTGGTTGAATGGGGTTTAATTTTGGTTGAATGTGGTTTGAATGTTGGGTTGATGTGAACAGTGTGATTGATGTAGTGGGTTGAAAGAAAAAGAAGGTTTACATGACTCTAATGTTGGTTGAACTGAGGTAGGAATGATTTTGTTGAAGAATGAAGGTTGGCATGTTTGAATGGTCTCACAAGAAGAAGAAGGTTGGCCTGATACTAATCCCCTCGTGGTCATCACTTCTCTCATCATGTTTTCTAACCAGCCCCTATGGTTGTCAGGACTAAATATGTCTGTCACTTGTTATTGCAAAGTTTTGATTTCTTGAGCTAATATTTCTATTGATTGTGATGGAATAAGAATGGAAGGGATGAATCCTCCACCTTCCCTATGAAATGTATAATTCCAATCCATGATGTTTTCTTGTTTGGTTTGGACCTAGGATCACAACATGTAAGATGTTTTCTCCATTTCTCTGAATGTGATAATGTTTGATTGAACTTGACTAACTTGTTTGAGTTGAGGTTGAGTTTGACTGATCCTCTGATTGTGTTTTGGACGCTTGGGGTATGACTTTCTAGGATGATTATGAAAATGATGATGAACTAAGACAAATGTATATGAGGTCTAGACAAGGATGTATATGATAAATGGTGGACTATGCAACTAATATGGATGATAATGAGGACGTAAGTGGGACTATGCAAAAGACTATGGACAATAATGAAGACGTAAATGGGACTATGCAAAAGACTATGGAGGATAATGAGGACGTAAATGGGACTATGCAAAAGACTATGGATGATAATGAGGATGTAAATGGGACTATGCAAAAGACTATGGACGATAATGAGGACGTAAATGGGACTATGCAAAAGACTATGGTCACAAGTATGTAAGGACGTTTTGAGAGTCAGTTTCAAAATGGACTTTCTTTTTGGTAACTTCGTGTGTAGGACAATGATTTTTAGTTTTCCAAGTCTAAGAACAATGGTAGGTAGGTATGTATAGCTAACTAACTCAATTTTCATACGATCTCAAAAATTTTGGAGATATGTGGGATAGGGCCTAAAATAGCCCAAGGGACTGACTCAATACTAGTCTATCACAACAATACATAAAAAAGCATGGAATATAATCTTAGGCTGGATAGTGGACACCATTCAGTGAGGCCCTTGTAGCAAAATACCGAAACAAGATGGACAGATAGAGAGTCTGGCAACACTGGCTCCACTCCACAGTACACACTTCTTGGGCATGCCAGTCTCTCTTACCCCAAAGATCCAAAGATCTTATCACTGAGGGATTTCTATCTCATAATGTAAGGTACATGAGGGGTATCTATGGGGTACGATCTGCACTCCCAGAACCACTGAATGTAAGATTTTTGGCAACTAAATTGGTTCTTAGTATTAGGTTTCGAGGGGTCCTGATCCAACGATGGATTCTTAGAGAAAGCCACTTAAGGTTTTAGTTGAGCTTATCGATGTAGGGAAGGCCCCCACATATGTCGAATTCACTCAACACTCTAGCTGCCTGACCAGTATATTTATATAGCGGCTCGAAAAACCCACTCGAGAGTATGCTGGGAGAGATGATAACCACAATGCATCCCAATTTGAAGTACCTTTGTGGGGTGATGAAATCCCCAGTCAAAGATACCCCTCACTACGTAGAATAAAAGAAAATTTGGATGTCATTGTCACCTCCCTTCTTTCTCCCTTAGGCCCAATGGCGAGTAGAAAGTCAATTAGTGCAACAGTAGGTCCACCCCAGACACAATGAAAAGTTCTTTTCCCTTAAGAAAATGAAAAATGATTTAATCTAATGCAACCTGATTCACATTCTTTTTATAGCCCAAATTTAGGTGTTAGATCTGCATGTGCATGTCAATTTTAAACACCAAATCCAAGAATGAAGGCATACATGTCAATTTTAACCATTTGTTTGATTTTTAAGCACCAAAAACCAAGTGTGAGATACACGCATGTCAATTTTAGCCCATATTCATTTCAAGCACCAACAACGAATTGTGAGATTATCCATGCATGTCAATTTTAACTGTTGTTGATTTTAAGCACTAAAAATTGAAGTGTGAGATTATCCATGCATGTCCCTTTTAACTATTGTTGATTTTAAGCACTAAAAATTGAAGTGTGAGATTATCCATGCATGTCCATTTTAATTGTTGTGAGATGTGCATGCAAAATTACTAATCTAATCCTCTCTGCGAATCTGCCACAGGCTGTAAATAGAAGATTAGTAGCCAAAATAAACCAACAAAAAATAGAAACTGAGAACTTGACAGAGGTGATTGCATAATACTACCTGAGCGATTGCATGATACTTACTGATGGAATGTGTGAATCTGACAGAGCGAATGCGTAAATATGACAGCGTGAATGCGTGACTTTATCTACTCAATTGTGTAGCACTAGCATGTGGATTGCATGATAGAATGCAAACAACAAAAAAATTAGAAAAATACAAGAAAACTAAACCCGATCAGGAACCTGCGAAACCAATTGTGAAGCCCTAGCCAAATCCCTCATCATCCATTCAATATTGATTAGATCATATTTAACTGTATAAGAAAGAACTAGGCTATTATATCTATCTAAGGCCAGTTGTTCATCTGAATCCTGTATCAATTTTTCTGCTTGGAGAAATTTTTGATATTGTTTAGCTTCCCTCCTTTGTTGTTTCGTCCTTCTCACACCTGAAATTTTGAACTGAACTTTTCTTGCCATAAACTTTGTTAATCAAATCTTGAAGTGAAAAGAAATTTTGATCCCGGATTAACCAAATTTAGGATAGAATTATACAGAACTAATAACAGACAGAAGAAAAATAAAATAAAAATTAACCCTATGCATGTGTGACCCAGAAAGGGCGATTACGTGATCCGGACAGGTCGATTGTGTGACCCTGTCTGGACGAATGCGTGATTCTTTCTATGTGATTGTGTGACAATGTAAGATCAATTGCGTGACGGAAAATCTTTTCTCAAAATTCATGCAACTTGCAAAAAAATAAAAAATTTGCACAATCTCCAAATATCACACAAAACAAAGGAAAAGGTTAAATTGTTGTTAGTTCACGTCGGGTTCACCAAAATGTAATGCATGCTAGAAATCATTCTTCAAATAAACAAAGCTAATTCAATTAGAAGCACAACGGAAATCATGAATCCCTATCTAATCAACAAATCTAACAAACTAGACAATGAAATGATGCAAGATCAAATAAAATAGGAATTGTAAATCAATTCTAAAAAAACTCCATATTCCAAGATTTGCATATTGCTTCCATTGCTCTTCTTCTCTTTGTGGTATGATGGCTCTTAGATATTGCGTTGGTAACCTGCAAGTGACACAAAGATTCAAAGTTCGTGATTGTTGAAAATGGAGATTAGATGCTCAATTTATAGAAAATTGGAGAAGATTGATTGAAAGGTGGAACAGAATGATCAAGAGGTGTGAACTCGGGTGAGCTCGAATGCAAGTTGATAGTTGAACTGCTGATTGTAGGAGTGAAACTCAATAGATTGAATAGATTAATTAAGTCAACTGATTGAGAAAAAGTTGGCTGAAGGAAGAAAAAGAATGATTGGAGGAAATAAAGAGGATGACACAAAGAGCTAAATTTAGAAAAAACTAACTGAAGGATGGAAATAGAAGTTGGAGAGATAAATGATTTAATTAATTAATTGATTGAATTAATTAATTTAGCATGTGCTTGCATTTTGGTTTAGATTTTCAATTTAATCTTTGCATGAGATATTATTCAAATAATTGAATTTATTAATTCAATTTAGCATTTGAATATATTTAGAACTTGACTTTGATTTTCAATTTGGTTTTTGAAATCATGCACATGTAATTGTATTTGGAAGAAATTAGAAGAATATGAAATTAAATGAAATTAGAATTTGGGGATATGGAAATGGAAGAATTAATTAGCTAATTAAATAATTTAAAGAAACTATTTAATTATTTAGAAATGGAATTTAATTAAATAATAAAGATTATTTAATTTAAAGGAATTAAATCACAATTAATTAAATAATTAATATTTAGAAGAGGGTTGAATGATTAGATGATTGGAGATAGAAATTGAGAATAATTAGTAATTTATTTAAATAATAAAGATTATTTAAATTGGGGAATTAACCATAATTAGTTAAATAATAAATATTTAATTAATATTTAGAAAATGATTAAATGATGAAAGAATAGGAAAATAGAATAATTAATAAGATGATGAAGAAATATGAAATTAGAAGAATATAGAAGAAATAGAAGAATTAGAAGAATAAAATTAATTAACTTAATTAAATAATTAAAGAATTATTTAATCAATTAGAGGAATAATTAGTACATGATCAATGAGAGATTTTTAGATGTCTACATGTAACACTTACGATGCATGCATAGCATTTATAACGTTTGTGGTATAGTTAACACTAATGTGTAAAAATCGACAAGCGATTGTGTGACAGAATGCAAAAATGGATCATGGAATTTTTTTTGGAAAATGCAATAACACAGGCATAAATCAAGAAAGCAATTGGAAAAATACCATGCCCCTAGTCTCAGGAGGTCTCTGATATGAACATACTCGGTCAGACAGGTGCAATCGAGCTCTATAACCAGCCATGATGATCAAATACTCAAAAAAAAGTACACAAATTGCAAAGAAAACCAAGGAATTACCAAAGTGCAAATGAACAAATGAAAACCTAAAATCTCTATTTATAGCTCAAAATTAGGGTTTTTTGACACCTCGATGCCCGTGGTCCCTGCCAGCTTCAAACACCTCATAGCCTACTCAAACGATTTTGAAATCGCATGAAATTTCACACGCTTGCTCATTACGCTGATATCTAAAACATGGTCTCAATTTTGGAATTTTCCGACCACCTTTTCCAAGGAGGCATATTTACACTATACAACAGTATCACTAAGGCATACTGGAGCAGAATTTTTCATTTTCTTTGAAACAATGTCATTCCGACTTTGTCTCAAAGAGGGGAAAATGTAGACACCTAAAAATGTCTCATTGATCATGTACTAATTATTCCTCTAATTGATTAAATAATTCCTTAATTATTTAATTAAGTTAATTAATCTTATTCTTCTCATTCTTCTGTTTTTTCTATTTTCTTCTAATTTCATATTTCCTCATAATCTTACTAATTATTCTATTTTCCTATTCTATCATCATTTAATCATTTTAATCATTTCTTAAATATTAATTAAATATTTATTATTTAATTAATTATGGTTAATTCCTCAATTTAAATAATCTTCATTATTTAAATAAATAAACTAATTATTCTCAATTTCTCTCTAATCAACTAATCATTCAACTCTCTTCTAAATATTAATTAAATATTTATTATTTAATTAATTATGATTTAATTCCTTTAATTTAAATAATATTTATTATTTAATTAAATTCCATTTATGCATAATTAAATAGTTTCTTTAAATTATTTAATTAACTAATTTTCCATTTCCAAATTCCCAAATTCTAATTTCATTATTTCTTCCCAATTCAATCATGTGCATTATTTCAAAAACCAAATTGAAAATCAAAGTCAAGTTCTAAATATATTCAAATGCTAAATTGAATTAAAATAAATTCAATTATTTGAATAAATATCATGCAAAGATTAAATTAAAAATCTAAGTTAAAGTGCAAGCACATGCTAAATTAATTAATTAAATCATTTATCTCTTCAACTTCCATTTCCAACTTTCAGTTAGCTTTTTCTAAATGAAGCTTTCTTTGTCATCCTCTTTATTTCCTCTAATCATTCTTTTTCTTCCTTCAGTCATCTTTTTCTCAATCAGTTGACTCAATTGATCTATTCAATCTATTAAGTTTCACTCCTACAATCAATTGTTCAACTATCAATTTTCATGTGAGCTCACCTGAGTTCTACCTCTTGATCAATCTGTTCCACCTTTCAATCAATCTTCTCCAATAATCTATAAATTGAGCATTCAATCTCCATTTTCAATAATCACGAACATTGAATCTTTGTATCACTTGCAGGTTACCAATGCAATATCTGAGAGCCAACATACCACGAAGAGCAGAAGACCAATGGAAGCAATATGCGATCTTCGGATAGGGAGTTTTGATTTCATTTGATTATTTTAATTCCTATTTGCTTGATTGTGTTATTCCATTATCTTATTTGTTAAATTCTTTGGTTAGGAGGGGTTAATGATTTCCCTTTTGCTTCTAATTGATTACTTGTTTTTGAGATGAATTTTACATGTACGACAACTAGTCCTTCACTATGCCTCTCCTTTATCAAATTCTCCCTCATATAACTCCTAGGTATACACAATTGAACTCCTCTGAATAACATCTCATCCTAAATAAAATAATCCAACCACTTACTTCTATCCACAATAACTAGTTCTCTACATGCTTTCCAAGGTTCTACAAAATCTGATTCATCAGCATACAAGGTCTCGAACTCCTCAAATCGTAACATTGTCACTCTCATCTCTATCAACAAATTCCTCCTTGGACTCAATGCATCAGCAAATTTGTTTGACTTCCCACTTCTATGCTTCAACACAGAGGTCTAACTCTACAAGAACTCTAACCATCTCATATGTCTCTGATTCAACTTATTCTGATTGTTCAGATACTATAAAGCTTGATGATCGGTATACAACACAAACTCCTTAGGCAAAAAATTATGTCTCCACTTATTCAATGCTTGAATTATGGCATATAATTTTTTATCATACACAAAATATCTTCTTCTCACATCATTCAACTTCTCACTGAAAGAAGCTATTGCTCATCCTTCCTGACTTAACACTACTCCAATTGCTTTTCTACTTGCATTACAATCCACTTGAAATACTTTGCTAAAATATGGTAAAGCTAACACGGGCTGCTTAGTCATCTTCTGCTTCAATAATTCAAATCTAATATTTGCTCTGGTTGTCCACTTGAATTCCTTTCTATCTCATCTCATTATCTCAGTCATAGGGCTACAAACTGAACTAGAATTTCTAATAAACTTCCAGTAGAAACTACCCAATCCATGAAATGATCTTACCTCTTCAATGCTTTTTGATGTAGGCCATTCAACAATTTATTTTACCTTCTCAGGGTTCATCTTTAATCCATTCACAAATATCACAAACCCCAAATGGACTAACCCTTCCTTCATGAAGCTACACTTCTTAAGATTTATTAGCAACTTCTCTTCTCTCAATCTCTGTAAAACTTGTCTCAAATGAAACATATGTTCCTCCTTTGTCTTATTGAAAATCAGAATGTCATCCAAACACACAACAAAAAACTTACCCAATAACTTCTTCAATACCTCATTCATTAATCTCATGAAAGTACTTTATGCATTAGTCAACCCAAAAGGCATCACCAATCATTCATACAATCCTTCATTTGTCTTGAATGTTGTCTTCCACTCATCTCCTTCTCTAATTTTGATCTGATGATATCCACTCTTCAAATCTATCTTTTTGTAGTATTTGGCTCCACTCAAGCAATCCATTATGTCATCCATCCTAGGCAAAGGAAACTGGTACTTTACAATGATCTTGTTTATTTCTCTAGAATCGGTACACATCCTCTATTCTCCATTCTTCTTAGGTGCTAACATGACGGGTACTACACAAGGACTCAAATTTTATCTCATCAAACCTTTTTTAAACAATTCCTGCAGTTGTCTATTCAACTCTTCATTTTCTGTCAGTGTCATCCGGTGTGTTGTAGTGTTAGGCAAACTAGCTCCAGGAATCAGGTCCATGCAATGACTAATACTTCTTACAAGTGGTAATCCATCAGGAACATTATCTGAAATGATGTTTTCATACTTTGTCGGCAACTCCTTTATCTCCTCAAGTTGTTCTTCATGCTCTAGGTTCTCAATTTTCTTAGGAACTAAGGCAAAACACACATTCTCATGCCTCATTCTATCTAGGAATTTCCTTCCATCAACCAAACAAATTCTTGCATTCGTATAGACTTCACTGTTCAAGAGCTCCTCCAAGGGTAACAAGGTTTGTTTCATCCTATTTCCTACAATAGTGTATATGTTCTTTTTCCCATCATGTATTGCTTGTCTATCAAATTGTCAAGGTCTTCTCATCAAGATATAACAAATATCCATAGGCATAATATTACATAAAATTTCATCATGATAGTTTCCAATTTTCAACTCACCAAACATTGCTCACTCACTAATATCTTATGATCATCCTGAATCCATGCTATCTAATAAGGCTTAGAGTGTTGTAATCTTTCCAACTTCAACTTATTCACCATTTATTCTGAAACAAGATTATCTAAACTACCATTATCAATAATGACCTTATAACACTTACCAAAGACTTTACATCTACTCTTGAACAAGTTTCTCCTCTGAAAAGGCTCTTCATCCTCTCCAGTATGACACAAAGCTCTCCTCATCACCAAAAGTTCTCCATCTTCCAAATTTTTAGTTGGTCTGGTATGGTCTTCTTCTACCAATTTCATTTTTCTAGTGTTCTCTGCCTTCCTACATTCAAACTCACGATGTCCTTCTCCTTCGCACTTAAAGAAAGTTCCTTTAAGCACTCTCTTATCTCATCTTCTATCATCTTTTTGATAACCCTCATTCTAGTAACCATTAGGTTCTCTTCTCTAGTATAAATTTATGTCATCCTTCTGGTATGAACTACCATCATTTCTCACTTCCTTATCCTTGTTCTAATCTACATAGGTTCCTCTTCCTCTAGAATATCATCTTCCTCCTTGAAATATTCCTCCAAAAAAACCTTCAACCTCTACCTCTTTGTCTCTACTCATGTCTTTTGTTCAACTTCTCTTCTTCTTTCAAGGCATATTGGTAAGCCTCCTCTACACTCTGCAACTTGATCAAACTGAGTTCATCTTGTATAGACATCTACAACCCATTCAAATATCTCACAACTTGTTCAATTTCATCATCAGTATGTACAAATCTAATATTCAATTTGTATAATGCTTCCGTATACTCCTTCACACTAGATTCCTTCTACTTCAGGTTTTGTAATTTCAAAAATAGATTCACTTGATAATCAGCTGGAAAAAACTTTGATTTCAACTTGGTAAGGTCATCTGATCCCATGATTTGATCTTCTCTTTACCTCTTCTCTATCTATCAACCTACAAGTGTTCCCACAAAAGAGATTCATGACCTTTCAACTTAGTACAAGCATACCTCACCTTCTTATCTTCCATGGTGCCTTCAAAATCAAAATACTTTTCTATCTTTGTGATCCAGTCTAACAATTCATCTGAATCCAACCTACCATCATAATTCAGTGGACTAAAATGTGATCTAGTATTCACTCTAGATAATTTTGTCCTATAAACCTTTCCTCATATATATCACTTGTTGGTGGATTTGTTGCTTCTTCTTCTTCATCTTCACTCACATCTTTAATATGTCAACCTCTTCTCTAGACTGTATTGACAGCTTCTAACCAGGCTGCAATTCCTCTCAATATTTCTATCACAGCAGGGTCTGCATTCCCATGCACTCCACCATTCATATTTCCTCTTCACGCCATCTTCACGTAAGTCCTCTACAACTATAGGTCGGATCCTCAATTTGCCATCCTACAACAAAATCTTTAAGACAATGTGATCTCTAAAATGAAAACTCACTCTAATACCTCTTGGTGTAGTCATGGTTAGGAGGGACCTCAAGGAGATCAATCTAGACCATGCAACAGGAGTAAACACAATGGAAACAAGACAAGATGATGGAAGCAATGCAGAACTGACTAAATTATATCATCAAAAGTGACTACAATCTATCGGCAACATGCGGGCAACCACAGTTAGCTCATAGGCCTAATTATAGTATATGTGTGTTACTCAACATCCGACTGAAGAAAGAAAGCGATCAAACTCTAGAACACCTAGTTCTTAGATTTATATTCTATATCCTCATCACTCCTATTATATGCTATATTACATTGATTTATATGGTCTAGATGGATTTGTGTTGGCCCAAGAAGAATCAAATGTTGATGAACAAAATGAAACATATAAGACCACTAGGTTAGCCTCTGCTAATGCAAATCCTCTGAAAAATCCAAAGGGAGAAGTGCAGACTAGAGGGAAGGTCAGCCACATACCAAGTAACATTGAAACAATGAACTGGAGCTCTACAAGTTATGGAAAGGATCTGCAAGATCCACCAATAGAAAACAAGTCCAAGCAGTTCCAGTGTTCTAAGCCAGAGAACTATCTTGGAATATGGAAGCGATAACTTGTCAGTAAAAGATCCAAACGTCCTGCGGACTTGGGGTAAGGAAGATCATCATGTCCACAAGCAAAATCCAGATCTGCAAGACCTGATGAGAAAATGCAAGAAAATGCAGAAAGAAATGTTGAAACTGTGAAACAGAAAACAAATTGAAAGGAAATGTTTGTGGTTGATGCAATATTACCAAGAACTAGGGATGCTCCTACATCAAAAGTGGTTGTGATTAGTTGTGCATAGTTTCACATGCGCAATTGAAATATTTCTACTTAGAAATATTGAAGAACAACATAACAGAGCAGTATGTGTTTAAGAGTTTTGTGCTTCACCGAAACTATAATCAAGCATTGGTAGATACTATTCATTAGTTAACTTAATTATTTGTGCTTTATAATCATTTTGTAAGGCAGTGAGCCTTCTGGGGTTGTAGCCCTTATTTTAATTTGAGTAGTGAGCTCTAGGTAGTGTGCCTAAATACATGTGCATTCCCCATTGTAATATTTCTATACTTCTAACAGAGTATATTAATATTGTGGTCCTCAATCCCACCATGGCTTTTCCCTTAACTGGGTTTTTCATATATAAATCTGGTGTTGTGGATATTTGCTTTATGTGTTTGTATCTTTCTTTTGCTGATTTGCATTAAATGGTTGAAAAATCATATTAATAATGTTAAAGATTGTAGAACATTGATTCACCCCCCCCCCCCCCTCTCATTGTTCCTTGATTCCAACAGAAGTGTACTAAATATATATTATTTTGGATCAAATTACCAATTATTATTTGTTTTGAAAAACTCAATGTTTCAATAACTCCTACTCTTATAAATACAATTTTTTTGAAATGTAAAAATACCCTTTTATAGATCTACAAGTGAATATTCCAAAATATATATCTTTTGATAGTTTTTAATATATTTTATATTTTATATTTTATTTTTATTGAACGTAGGTCATCAACACTAAAATATAAGATTGATTATCTTGTCAGCAAAAAATACTAAAATCTATTTAAAACATTTGAAAAAAAATTGATGTAGTAGAGAAAACAATCTATGTTGAGATGATATAATTCTTTTCTAATTTGGATAAATAATGAAGAAAAAAGGTGGTGCCAAATGCAAAGTGTTATATTTCAATATAAACATTTTTTCAGATTTATTGAAACATAGATATTTATTAAAAATAGTAAAAATATATATCCATGCACTAAAGTTTCAAGTTATCAATATAGACAAAAAAAATTGAAGAAAAAAAGGTAAAATTTACTAAATAAAGTGTGAGTGTAACTTCAATTTTAGCATTTTATCAACAACTAAATTGTAGTGTTTACTTTATAAAATAATATATATTCAAACAATTTTTTTTTTTCTAAATAAAAAACATAAAATACACAAATGAATACACATTTAATTAGTTTACATCATTTCAAAATTTGAAATGTATATTTCACTTTTTATTGATTCAATTTAAAAAGTTGAATCAACATTGGCCATTTCCTTTAAAAAAGTGTGACACAGCTTTGTAATTTTACTTGTGCCTGTTATGGATAATGTAATGGATGTCCCTAGAACTTCTGTTGATCCTCCTATAAATCCTGATTCCGAAAAAGGTAAAGAAATCAAATGCTCTAGTGACAAATGATAGTAGAGATAGAAAGAAATAAATCTGAGTCCAAGGCTACATTGGAGGAAATGACAAAAAATGTAGTCAAGGAACATATGAAAAAAGTGTCAGAGATAGTTTGTTTGTTTGTTGTACCATTAAACATTCAACCCATAACTTTGTCCAAGCTGGCAGTTGATTTTTTGAAATTTGACCAAGTACAGAAGTATCAAATTGGAGAAGCCTTTCTATCGTCTGGTAGACAAGACTTTGTAGGTGAAACTCAAAAGATATGCTATGAGCTACAATAGAAAAGGGATGATATCATTCTTCCCTTAGGCCAACTATGGGACATGTGCAGTGAAAGCATATATCAATAATGAACTGTGCCCTTTCAAGAGCTCTACAGTTCACATATTTTGAACCCAGTTCAATTTAAGAAGCAAAGTGGATGTACACATCCTTGCAGGTACAGATCGAGTTCCTGGCAGAGGATATCTCACATGGGGACAAGTATAAGGACTCTTGGACTATGCATGCTCAGAAGATTGATCAATACTCTGGTTGACATTGTTATCAAAGGGGGAGCAGTGTCATGTTTATTATGCAAAAACTTTTAGACAATTTGTTGTTACTTCAATTGTTAGTTTTTTTTCTAGTCTATAAGAAAACTTATACTGTATTACTTATTGTCGCCATCAATGACAAAGGGGGATGTTGTTGGCCTATTTTCATTGATGTCATTTATATGGTTTGGTATGGCAGTTTGCTTTCGTATGTGATTTGATTTGTTTCTTCAACTCCTTTATTATGTGTTGTATGTATGCTAACTTCATGCAATTTTGAGGTTCGATATCTACTTTATTAGAAGGTATTTTGGGTTTGGTCCCATCCAAATATGGTGAAGGCATAATATACAAGGCAAATTTGGATCCCGTCTTATCTAAACATATTGGAGGAATGTTCTACAAGGTATTTTGGATCAAGGTTGAAGCTGACATCTTATGAAAAAAAATTGTTGTTGCCTATGAGCCAAGTCCGACTTATCAAAATATTTGGTGTGGATATATATAACCATCGATTTTGCAAGTTAGATATATGGTTATTGAAAAACAACTATTGTGTATATATTGTATATGTGAAAAACTTTGTGGATGTGAATGTTGTTATGTGGTGTATATACAGTGGATATAAAAGTTGTTTGTGTACCTCAAGGGAATTGTATTTCATGCATATGTCAGATACAATTATAGCAGTTCATTTTTGTATTTCGGTTGTAAGCCTATTATCCGGCAGTGAGCCCTCTGGGTAGTGAGCCATCCCTTTGTATTGTGTAACCAATTACATATTACACTATACTTGAGAGATCACTCTCTCCATGGTTTTTACCATATTGGGTTTTCCACATATAAATCTAGTGTTATGTGCTTTGTGTTAATTCCCTTTACTGCATTTAAATTATGTTATGTGATTGGTTAGTTAGAAGTTTTAATAAGTTCAAGGGAATATTGATTCACCCCTCCCCTCTCAATATTCCATATATTTAATAGGATATGCTTTGGTGGTTGAGTTTGGATGTTGATATGGATGTATCCATGGCATGTGTAGATCCGTATTGAGTTTTGTACATTGGAAGATGTTTTTAGGTTGATTGGTTGGCATGCTACACTATTCATGTCTGCATATTTCATTTATTGTCGACCTTGGAGGAGGTGTTAGCATGTGTGGTTCATTGGAATCATTTGGAAAGGAGCGTTGTGATGTTGTTGGGCCCCCTCTATCTGCTGGAGTGGACCAAAATGGATTTTATAGGTCTAGGTGGCCAAATTTATATAATATTCTTTATTCTATCTAAGGTTGACCCTTAACTAGGGTTTTAATGAGTTATATTGTATATATATGGTGCAGATGTATAAGTATGGGATGTAAGTGAATTGATGTGAAGTGGATATAAATTATGCACAAGCAGATTTGGTATAGAAAAAGTGTGAAAGACAATTTATGAAGAGGTTGAAATAGAGTTTTAGATCAAATATGTTTGCCATGATATTGGTCGCTTGACACATGCCATGATATTGGTTGCTTGACACAGTGGTTCAAGGACAATTTCATGATAAAGAGATCTTGTTCATTTCAATTCATTGATCCTCTACATTTTCCAAAAGAAGGTGTGTTCCTTTTGGTAGTTAATGCAATCATTTGTATCTCGCCCTGAGAAAGTGAGTCTCAGTACTACAAGTCCTTTGTATCTTACCCTAAGGTTTTGTGCCTTAGCTTTGCAAGCTATTTTAGGGGTAGTAAGATCCTTTGCCTCTATCCTAAACGTTGTAATATCATATTTTGAGTGTGATTCTTACTATGATTTTTACATGTTTGGGGTTTTCCATGTAAATTTGGTATTCATGTATATGTTGTACTTTGTGCTTTCATGTTTCATAATCAAAGTTATAAGTTAAGTGTGGTTTAAAATTTAATACATCAGAAGTGAAGTGTTTTGAGGTCTAGATTAATTTACCCCCCTCCCTCTCAATCCTGTGGTGTGTTAATAGAAAGAGGATGAAATAGAAACATAGGGGAGAGATGGGGACAAAGGAAAAGGAATTTCTATAGAATCAAAACAACTAGGAGTTGAAGATGAGGCTAATATCATTGGAGGTTATAATGAAGGTAAATCAAGGACACCCTTCCCCTTTAATTTGTAAAACAGAGATATAATTCTTTTAGTAAATCGGTCCCTATTATTCACTCTCTATACTATGAAGAGTTCCCCATAAAGAATGTTAGATCTCAAATCTGAGGTCAACAAAGAATTGATAGCAAAGGTGCAAATTGATAGTCACTTTGGTAGGATGAATTAGAAATGAATTGAAGGGATCAACATCAAATGAATTCTATTCATTGATAACATATGTAAATCATATAATGAACTCATTTTTGGCCAAGAATGTAGTTGCTAAAAAGATAGGGAATACCAAGATTGAAGAAACCTCGCATCTATAGACCATTGAAAAACTTCAAGAAATTATAAATTTGGATCTAGAAGTTGCTATAGCAGAAAAGATAATTCTCAATGTTCAAAATACTCCAGTCATTGTATGGATCAAAAGTCTTAAGTGGAAATGTACCTTCTTATATAAAAAATATTCATGAATAAGAAAAATTATTGAAGGGATGTAAAAAAATGATTACGAGTTATACAAGAGTTCATAGATATTGGGTGCCAAATTAAAAAGATGGACAATTTTGGGACTACCATGATTGAGGAGCTCAAGGAAGAATTAAAAGTAATATGGATACCTTACTCAACCCAAAGACCTTTGACCAAGATAAGCATGATAAACTAGCTATAATTGATGCCTCTTTGATATGGTATGAAAATCATGACAAAAAATCCATGGCGTAGAGTGAATAGATCAAGAAAGGGAGAGAACTATGGGGGCTAAGAATGAGGAATGTCTAAATCCCTCGCAATCAAGAAATTCCACCTATCTTGAAGGCATTTTAGGAGTACAAAGGTCATCAAGCCCAATAGCCACCATCATAAGTAGAAGATGTCAATATAGGGAATAAAGAGATGCCACTAAAACCTTAGTGTTATTACATGATCATTTGCAATGATTTCTATTTCAAATCTTTACAGACTCTTTAACTAGTTATGTTTAAAACAAATATATTTATGTGATTACTTTAAAGATTCAATTTCAAAACTTCGACAATTACAAATTGAATGTTTTAAATATGTATTGGGTGGACTGTATAAGGGTCCTAAATTTTTATCCCCCTTATGCTTTGACATATGAGTGAAAAATGATCAAATTTGAAGATCAATTTAATCTTACTAAATTTTTCAGCTTCTATGTCTATGTGCATTGGAGTTGGATGTTGTTCATGTTTGTTATGAATTATTGAGTTTATGCAAAATAGAAAGTTATGCTCTTTCAAGAGTTGGAATTCTCATGAATGATTCTACATTTTCTTAGAAATCCATTTGGTTTTATAAAATTATCATTCATTCTATCCATATATGGGTTATTGATCTTTGAGTTGGTGCCTATGTTTGGAATTTGTTTCTATATGTTGTGACAGCCTTTGAGTTATCAAATCACAACCCTAAAGTCACATATAAATTTTAGTTTTCTATTTTTCACAATTGTTGCATAGTTATGAACAAATGTTAGTGCTTTTACTACTTTCTGGTTAAAAGTATACTTGAGTCATATATCAAAAAAAAAATCTAAATTTTGATCATACGTGTAGTGTCATAAATTTGTGACCCCTACAATTTTAACCACATTTGGGGTCCTCACCTTGGCAATGACATCTCCTTCCCTAACTAGGACCTATTTCTGCATATTCAACCCTTATCTCTTCCTCCTTCATGTCTTGTGTCTACTTTAGACCCTGTCTGAGCCCTAAAATAGGGCAGGATAGAGGTGTGGCTCCCCTCTCCCCCCTAGGACAAGGGCATGGTACCCCTTTTCCCACCTCTTAGGGTGGTCCTATGTGTGGGATTCTTGATCTCCTATGCACTTCTTGTCTTTGGGGTTTTTTATTCCTCTTTGTCGGCCTTCAGTGGTTGAAAGTTAATCCTTGAGGCATGTATAAAAGGAGTTCAATACCCTCATTAAGGGATAGATGACAGATGATAAGAGATAAAGAGCATAAGGAGAAGATACAAGATTTCAAGGTCATTATCAAGCATTCAAGTCTTCTTCATTCATTCATTGGAGCAACATTACAACATTCATTTGCAAGCATGTGTGTGTGTTAGGGTTTTGTCATGATTACATGCCATTTCATACAACATTTAGGGTTACATTCAAGAAGCAAAGCAATTATCATCAACAAGTTGCCGATCTACAAGGTATACATCTCCATTGTTTACATTCAAGCATTTGCAATTACTTTCTTTCTAGGTTGATTCCTCAACTGGGGTTTGACTAAGGAAAACCCCTATCCACAACCCCCCCTTTCTTCTCTTTTCTGTGTGTAGGTTGCAAGTTTGGGCTTCATTTTCAAAGATGAAAGAACCCTTTCCGTTTCACAGATTTTGTGGCAGACCATGTACATTCCCGCCATGGTCCCAACAAATTTTCTCTAAATTTGTAGGGCAGATCTGTATCAATTTAATTAGCTCAGATCTGAAGTTACAGTGCGATCCCAAACTGGTAGCTCCTCATTTCACTCATTTCCTCTCTCTTTTCCACATAGTCTGTTAGGTCCTGGAGACAACTGAGAGGGGGGTGTGAATCAGTTGTCTAATAAATTCAAACCAAAAACAACTTAACCAACTTAATGCTTAATACTGGTAAACAAATTGAGTATGTAAGTAGACAGTGTTAACAGTTAATTGTTATATTGGTAAAGATTAATGCATGAAACATAAACATAAACTCATCCATAACACATAACACCAATATTTGTACGTGGAAACCCTATAAAGGGAAAAATCACGATGGGAAACCTTACCCAAAATCAGATGATACTACTACAGATAGTAAATGTACATAAATAGGGTCTGCACATGTAGAAAGGCCAATAGCCTAGAGCTCACTACTCAATCACAAAAAGGGAGTCACACTAACTACATTTGGATGGTTAAATCCAATAAGAATGTACTACACAAAATAGCATCTTCATATGCTAGATTCAGTACCGGTGTAATGCTAATATGCTTCCACAAAAACAAAGCTTCACCTTCAAATGATGTCTTCATGTATAGCTTTGCTTAATCTCGCATATACCTTCTCACAATTCTTTTTCGCATTCCACATTCGATCTTACAAATAAGATCTTACATTTATACCATAACCTAAGACCAATTTTAGTTGGTCGACTCTACAAGATATTACAATAAAAACATTTTACAAATAATATAATATCCGATACAATAACCAATTAAACATGTCGGCTTAATGCATTTACAACAATAATAAATCATCTCCATAGCATTCCATGTTGATCTGGAAAAGATAAACTTGTCGGTGTAACCCTAGGTAACCCTGGACCTATTTGCAAGTAAAACAAAATATGCAAATATGATTATACCAATGATTAATTCTTCAAAACAAAGTGTCCACATGATGTCTTCGACATTACCAAGTGTCTTCCATATCATTCCAAGTGTTGGTGATCATTATATCATGTTGGTGAACCATATACCAGTAACTGTGCAATAGTTACTTGCTTGCCAGTGAATGCTACTGGATCTCCAAAGTGCTAGTGTTTTAGTAGGTGTTGACATCAATGACAAAACCATACCAAAATACCAACAATCTCCCCCTTTGGCATTGATGGCAACACAAGATGGAAAAATTATCAAAGTGCCAAAACAGAAATGCCAAAAACCAAAAACCAAAAACCAAAAATCTCTCCAAAAAGATCATAACTAGAATACAGAGAGTAATAGTCTCTCTCAAACAACAATCTCTCCCCCTGGGAGCAACATGTGTTATCCAAAGTTCTCTTAAAAGATAATGTGTTTTTCCATAGATATCTCTCCCCCTTTGACATCAAATGCCAAAGTTATAATAATAAAACCAAGTTCATATACAAAATACCAATCAATTCAATATACCAACTACTCCCCCTAAGAATTAGCTTCCTCATCAAAGACCGGAGTAAAAAATTGTCTTTTAATTCTACTGGTTGATGAAAATTTTCAACTATCTAAGTCTCTATCGGTGGTGGTATGACTCCAAGCTGATCTCTGAGATATTCGAAAGTCTCCTTAGGCAAAGGTTTTGTGAAAATATCTGCAAGTTCTTCTTTAGTGTTCACATAAAACAGTTTTATCTCCTTTTCTTCAACGTTTTCCCGTAGAAAATTTAGTTTGATAGAAACATGTTTTGTTTTAGAATGTAATACCGGATTCTTAGATATATCAATTTCTGCAATGTTATCACAATATATAGTAATAGGTTCCTTTCATTTTACCTTTATGTCTTTCAACATTTGCTTAAGCCATAGTACCTATGTATAGTTAGTTGCTGCTACAACATATTCTAATTCTGCTGTTGATAAAGATGTACAACTTTGTTTCTTATTCAACCAAGAAACTAATCTCTTTCCAAGAAAGAATGCTCTGCCAGTGGTGCTTTTTCTATCATCCACATCTCTTGCCCAATTTGCATCTATGTATGCACATAGATCAAAATTTTCATCTCTAGGATACCATAATCCAAGATTTGCAGTGCCTTGTAAGTACCGAAAAATCTTTTTTACTACTGATTCATGATTTTTTCTAGGATTACTTTGAAATCTAGAAACAATACATACTGCATTCATAATATCAGGTCTGGTTTGTGTCAAATAAAGTAAACCTCCTATCATAGATTTGTATCTAGTTGGATTAACAGGTGTAGATTCATCCCTTTGAGATAATTTTTCATTTGTAGTCATAGGTGTGCTTACCAGTTTAGAGTCCTCCATCTTAAATTTCTTTAGTAACTCTTTCAAGTACTTGGATTAACTCAAAAATATACCTTTGTCAGTCTATGAAATCTACAATCCTAAAAAGAATTTTATTTCTCCAATCATAGACATTTCAAATTCTTGCTGCATTTTAATAGAAAATTCTTTACATAATCCATCTTCTCCTCCAAAGATTATATCATCAACGAATACTTCTATAATCAAGATATCATCATTAGTTATTTTGTAATATAAATTGTTGTCTGCATTTCCTTTAGTAAAACCAATCTTTAAAAGATACTTATCCAATATTGCATACCAAGCTCTTGGGGCTTGTTTCAATCTATACAGAGCTTTTCTTAACCTAAAAACCATATTATTGTCATTTGTCAAAGAAAATCCATCAAGTTGTTCAATATAGACTTCCTCTTCAAGATCTCCATTCAAGAATGCACATTTAATATCCATTTGATAAACTTTGTAGTTCTTGTGAGATGCAAAAGCCAAGAATAATCTGACAGCCTCAATTCTAGCTACCAATGCAAAGGTTTCATTGTAATCAACTCCTTCTTTCTAAGAATATCCCTTACACACTAGTCTTGCTTTATTTCTGACAGCCTTACCATCTTCATTAAGTTTGTTTCTAAATACCCATTTGGTTCCAATTACATTTTTATCTTTAGGCCGGGGAACTAATGTCCAAGTATTATTTTTCTCAATTTGTTCTAATTCTTCTTTCATAGCTTTAATCCAAAATTTATCTTCACATGCCTCATTAACAGATGATGGTTTAATTTGAGAAATAAGACATGCCTCTTTATTGTCCAATCTTCCTCTTGTCATAACTCCTTTAAATTTTCTTCCAATTATCTGATCTTCAGAATGATTCAATTTTACATACCAAGGTGTCTTAGTTTGTTGTTGTTCTTCAATTACTATGGAATCCTTTGATGGTACCGGGATAATGAGATCTTCATTCTGTACCAGTGGATTTAGTGTAGGTTCATTTGTCACAATTTCTGTTGCCAGTTCATAGTCTATATACCTTGAAGTTCCTCTAAATTTTTCATCAATCTTTACATTTGTACTCTCAATAATTTTCTGCAATCTCTTATTAAAACATCTATATGCCTTTCTCTTAGATGAATAACCAAGAAATATTCCTTCATCACTTCTAGGATCAAATTTGCCAATATAATAATCTCTTCTAATATAACTATAGCGTCCTAAAATTGCGACACTTGCAATTTCGACCGCATTTGGGTCTTCACGATGGCGATGCAACACTGAACCTGAATGGAGACCCCGAAACTTGTTCATGACACCAAAAACTGCATTTTTCAGCACATTGGCCTGATCCTCCTTGCACCTTGTTGTCCCTGGAGGTGGGACCACGGCGCCCAGTGCCCTGGTCCCTGGCCCTATTTTTGGGCCCGGTCTCTTTTGGGTCTCGGGTCTTTATGTTTGCAAATTGGAAAATAATCTTCCTAGGTCGGCCTAAGGTCAGAAAAATCACTCTTTTAACCCTAATTGACAAGTATATAAACTACATTTCCTCTCCCATTTTGGTAAGAAAAAAAAAAAGGCGGAAACGATATTCAAGCATTCAAGCATTCAAGCATTCAAGCATTCCTTCAAGCAATTGATCATTCTAAGTCTCCATTCAAGGCTAAGTGTTGCATTCAAGACAAGGATTCAACCATTGAAGAGGAGATCACATACCACTTACAACATACAACATACAACAACATTTACACCTTCGCATGTAAGAATACAAATATTCTTACAATAAGGTATTGGTACTTTATTACATTACAATCATTTACAGCATTTCTCATTTCTTGGTTAATTCCAAAACCGGGGTTTGACCTAAGGGCAAACCCCTAATCCCTAACCCCCCAATTGTCCTCGCTTTTCTGTGTGTAGGTTGCAGGTACTCGGCTGTAATTGAAGATCTGGAATCCTTGTGTAGAGACAAACAGATCCCCCTTCGTTTTGCAAATTTTTCGGAGGACCGTGTGCACGCCGAGTGCCATCGTCCTGTCAACTTTTGCTCAAATTTGCAGGACAGCATCGTCTCAACATTTTACTACTAATTCCAGGTCTGCAGCTTCATCCTATATTCCTGTTTCCATTTATAAGTGAATCTTTCTCACTTTTCATGCATTCCTAGCTTAATCCTTCTATCCACATTCTTTACAAAAGAGGGCAGCCTTGCTGTCTTAACCCTTGAAACTCATTTAGAATCCAATCTTGCATTGTGTGGGATTGGATCTTGTGGGTTTCAACCCCTCTTTTGAATGTAAAGTCTCCCCTAAGTGAAAACTGTCAACCCTAGTGACCCCCTTTCTCTCTCCTTGGAGTGGTGGGGGGAACACTTGGGGTTCGCTCATGATTTTTCGCTTTACATTTTGGTGAACCCGACGTGAACATCCTTTCTGATTATTCATGGTTAGATCTGAAAATTGGATGCCTTGATTACATTTCCATGTTTGATCTTTTGCAAATTTTAGAGGTTAATTGCATAAAAACCCTAAATTTTCTTTTTAGTAATTGAGCTTGTGAAATGTTTAATTATTAATGCTTGCTTCTGATCTATCCTTCTATTGCAAATTATCAATTCATATTTGTGCTTTAATTCTGAAAATTAAGTGGTTCAGTGTCAAAACCCTAATTTTTAAAACCCTCTTGATTCAACCTTTGACCGACAATTTCATAGATCAAAACATTTCCAAATCAGCTGTAACTTTGGATTCCACAACAAAATCATAATATCTTTCATCCCTGAAAATTTGGAAAAAACTTGCGAGGACCGTGTGCACCCTGAGCGCCATCGTCCCCGACATTTTTTCTGAAATTTCGGGAGTTAGATCTTACTATATTTTTCTGCTAAAATCCAGAATTTTGGCTGATTTCATCAATTCTAACACTTTCAAAATTAAGGTCAAAGTTGGTCTAGTGATTTCTTGGATTAAGGCTCCTAATCATTCAAAAATTATTGAAATTGAAATTTTGTGTCAAAATTGTGTTCCTACTGTCCTAAATCTAAAAAGTGTTTTGGCATTCATTCAAAATTTCAGTGCTTTATTCAAATTTTTGCAAGTTGTGACTTTTGAAATTAAGTGTTTAATTGCACCAACTTTGATTTCCGCTTTCAAAATTGAATTTTGCGTGAAATTGAGTCAGTTTTTAAAATTCAAAGCTTGCATTGCTCTTAGTATTCCCTCTAAAATCATAAAATTCAAAATTTCAGTTTCCCTCTCTTTTTCAAAATTCAAATTTTGAATTTTTCAACAATCTTGGTAGCGTTCAATTTTGAGATTGCAACTTTAATTTGGCCTATCTACAGATCATAAAATCACTCAATTTTTTCAGATTAGCTTTAAAATCATCATAACTTTCATCTCTGAAAATTTCAAAAAAAGTTGCGAGGACCGTGTGCACCCCGAGCGCCACGGTCCCTGACATTTTTTCCAAAATTTTGGGAGATTGTCGTGATTGCATTTAACAGCTTAAATCTAGGAGATTGGCTGATTTTATTGAAATTTTCTATCTCTGAATTCAAAATTTTCTCTCTCTTTAGTGCATGAGTTTTACAACAATAAGCCCTACTTACACTATTCCCATTAGACGAAGCCATAGAATTAAGTCTTTCCAAGGTTTAATTACTGAGGAGATGGAACCTAATTTGAATAGATTTTTTAACGAGGACATGGGTAATTCCTCTAATCCTCCTAATGATGAAGAAGCTCTCCATGAGGTTTCTGTAGAACAACTTGCGAAATTGGATAGCCAATTTGACGATTTTCGACAATGGATGTCTCAAGAATACCCTGATAGTCAAGCTCTTCCTTTAATTGAGGGTCTAAAACATATGCTTCAAAGTGATAAGAATGGAATTGATATTTTGCGTGGTATTGCACACATTGTGGATTCGAATGTGATACCTATGAAGAGTTGTGTTGAAACTTTAGGTTATACACAACCTCCCACTCAAGTCAATCATTCTATTCCTTTGACAACTTCTATTGCTAGCATACCTACCTTTACATCAAACATAATGGCTACTTCTATACAAGACATTCCGCCTATGATCACCAGTCATGGGGGCAATCCTTCTTCTTCAATTAACCCTTTGCCTTCATTCAATCCGACTTCTTCATTCATTCCTTCAATGAGTGTTCCTATTACATCTCCACAAATGAACATGACGCAAGGGGGCAATTCATTTAACCATTCCATTCCTCCTTGTAGTGTTCCTCTTTTCCAATCCTCTCCTATGACTAACTATCATAGTGTCCCGCCACCTTACTCTTTACCTTCTTTCAATAACATAACACCTCCATCTCAATCTAACACGTCTAATATGAATTCTTCGACTGAAGCAACCATTAACAATCTTGCACAAACTGTCTCTTCTTTACAGCAACAAATTGCCTCTATGAATCAATCTAAGTTTAGTGTGCCCACATTTGATGTTGCGAGCCCACTTTCTCTTGACATTGTTCGAGCTATTCCCCCTAAACATGTTGAAATTCCGCATTTGGAGTTTTATAATGGTAAAGGTGATCCTCTAACACATGAGGAGATGGAACCTAATTTGAATAACCTTTTTAACAAGGACACGGGTAATTCCTCTAATCCTCTTAATGATGAAGAAGCTCTCCATGAGGTTTCTGTAGAACAACTTTCGAAATTGGATAACCAATTTGACGATTTTCGACAATGGATGTCTCAAGAGTATCCCGATAGTCAAGCTCTTTCATTAATTGAGGGCCTAAAACGTATGGTTCAAAGTGATAAGAATGGAATTGATATTTTGCGTGGTATTGCACACATTGTGGATTTGAATGTGATGCCTATGAAGAGTTGTGCCGAAACTTTAGGTTATACACAACCTCCCACTCAAGTCAATCATTCTATTCCATTGACAACTTCTAGTGCTAGTATATCTACCTTTACATCAAACATAATGACTACTTCTATACAAGACATTCCGCCTATGATCACCAGTCATGGGGGCAATCCATCTTCTTCAATCAACCCTCTTCCTTCATTCAATCCAACTTCTTCATTCATTCCTTCAATGAGTGTTCCTATTATATCACCACAAATGAACATGACGCAAGGGGGCAATTCGTTTAACCATTCCATTCCTCCTTGTAGTGTTCCTCCTTTCCAATCATCTCCTATGACTAACTATCATAGTGTCCTGCCACCTTACTCTCAATCAATACCTTCTTTCAATAACATAATACCTCCATCACAATCTAACACATCTAATATGAATTCTTCAACTGAAGTGACCATTAACAATCTTGCACAAATTGTCTCTTCTTTCCAGCAACAAATTGCCTCTATGAATCAATCTAAGTTTAGTGTGCCCACATTTGATGTTGCGAGCCCACTTTCTCTTGACATTGTTCAAGCTATCCCTCCTAAACATGTTGAGATCCCGCATTTGGAGCTTTATAATGGTAAAGGTGATCCTCTAACACATGTTAAGACTTTTCAAACAATATGTACCGATTTTGCTTATGACCAAAGGTTGCTTGCAAAACTGTTTACTAGAACATTAAGAGATAAGGCCCTACAATGGTATTGCTCGTTGCCTTCTTATTCTATTACTTCTTTCGAACAACTTGCAAATGCTTTTATTCAACAATTTCAAAACAATATAAGTCCTAAAGTTACTTTGATTGATTTAATGCATTGTAAACAAGGTGTTAAAGAAAAAGTGACTGATTTCATTGGTAGATATAAGCATTTGTATGCTCAAATCTCTTTTCCAGTGCCTGAAAATGATATTCAAAGAATCTTTATTTCTAATTTACAAAAAGATATTAGAGAAAAACTTCTATTTTCTAAGTTTACTTCTTTCCAACAGTTGTGTGCAACTCTTCACAATTATCAACTGACTATGAGTCAAATGGAACAAGCAAATCCTATGGCTCCAAGTGATAAGGGTGATAGTAGTCAACAACCATTTGGAAAGTTTAAACCGAACAGAGAGTCTGTTAAATTCAATGAAAACATCATCAACAACAATGTGAATGCAGCATCAGGTGTGCCTCCTATTTCTAAGTTTTTCAAGAAAGAAAGAAAGTTTACTCCTTTGAATGAATCATTGCATAGTATTATGATTAAGTTATTGGAACAAAATGTGCTTACTCTCCCTCCTGTAAGGCAAATCGATCCTACAAAGATTAATTCACCCTATTTTGATAACAAATCTTTTTGTCAATTTCATCGTCAACCTGGGCATGATACTGAAAAATGTTTTGCTTTAAAGGGTAAAATTCAAGATTTGATTGATAATAATACTATCTCTATTTCTGGAGTGAATGATAAAGGCAACACATCTGTAGCTCCTCCTAACCAAAATCTTAAGATTTTTACTGATCCATTACCTTCTCATACCTCTAATGTGATTGAGACTAATGATTCCTCTTTCTCATCTGATGGTCTTGTGTCTATGACTCCGAATGTGATTAACTTTGTAGAGCAGCAAGAAAACCCTAAAGAACCTTCCATCACATTTGATTCTAGTGAAACTATCAGGGCACCTGATGGTCCTTTATACATAGTTGCAAAAGTCAAGAATACACCTTGCTGTGGAGTGCTTATTGATCCCGCTTGCATGGTTAATGTTATTACTGAAGAATTTCTTTTTACTTTGCAATTGAATCAAGTGATCTATGACAAAACAAATGTGGTTGTGAAATTATTTGATGCATTTTCTTCTCCTGCAATTGGTTCTATTACATTACCTATTGAAGTTCATAACAAATCCCTTGATGTGAACTTTGCTATTATTCCTTCATCCGAACAATTTCGTGTGAAGCTAGGCTATCCTTGGCTATCTTCCATGAAAGCTATTGCTTCTCCTATTCATAAATGTTTGAAATTTCCCCATAATGGTGAAGTTGTTACTGTCAATCATAGTCTCTTTAAACCAGCTGAAAGAACTTCTAGCGTTCCTATTGATTATTTTTGGCCTAAACAATTCCAATCCCTTCCACCGTGAAGTGATCATCTTTTCAAATCTTATCAAAAGTGGAAAACAGATATGATCCTATCTCTAAGTGAACCTAGAACACCCAAACTTGATATTCCTATTGTTCTTGAGAAGGAAGTTCTTCCTTTGAAAGATAAAACTAATGTCTTTCCTCAAGAAGATTCCCAACCCATTCCTATGGATGTGACTATGTCTGTGTCTAATAAACTTTCTAAAAGTAGACCTATACCTCCTCGTCATGATGGACTTGGTCTCCTTCCTAAACCAAATATTCTTCCTTTGTATGGAGTAGTTCCTCCTCCTTCTTTTTATAGAGAGAAGAGACCTTCTTCTTCTCCTATTATCCAGCCTAAGAGACCACAACCTAAACACCCAAGTGATAAGGATGAGAACATTCCTCCTCCTCAATCTTCTCCACTTGCTACTAAGACTAGACGAAATTGTTCTGCGCGTGAACGCCAATGAAAGTGTCATCTTAGAGCTCAAGCAGCTGCTTCTCAAACTTTGCAATCCCCAAAAACACCTTCAACAAGCATTATTCCATTTTCTCCAAAATCTCCTAAACATAAGATGCATGATGGTTTTGATCCTGTGCGAGTTAAATATCCTATTTTTATAAATCTTGATGATGATATAGATGAAAATGTTATTCATGATGAAAATGTTACTTCTCTTGCTTCTGATAGTGAATATGAATTTGTTGATGTTGATAACCATCTATCTAACGAATTTTCTAAAGCACTTATCCTAGCTCCTAGACAAGAACAACGTGGCTTGGAACATGAACATAGCCCTTGTTTGGATCTTGTGATAGCTCCATTTGCTGTGTTGGATGTTCCTCCTCTAGCGTGTTCCCTGCCTTCCCGAAACATTGATCAATAAGATCGGGGGGTAGATGACGTGCTAGACTAGTTCATTAGCATAGCAGACTCTTTCCTCCTCCCTATTGTTACTTCTTCTATGTGTTATTCTCATTCTTCTATTTGTTGTCCTTAGTGTTGTCTACTTGAGGACGATGCAAAGCATTGAGATCTCTTTTGGTCTCTCTCATGTTGACTCAAAAGACACATGTGTTCCCTTCTTCTAGGTGACCTTCCTTGATTGGGGAATGAAAAACAATTATGCATACATACATATGATATACATGAATTATCATACAGCATACTGACCCCGAGGAAAGCAAAGTCACCTCGTGATTCATGTTTTGTGTCTATTATCCTTAGGTTTATCTCACACTTGGGGGCTAAATCTTTGCGATAGCGTGCTCCTTTCCCTTCTCATTTCTTATGTGTATCACTACCTTAAAGCAATCACCCCCATTGAGGTGTGTGCGATCGCTTTAACGTAGGGGGGCATACACCCCGTCTATCCCTTCAGGATACTTGAAAATTTCTTGGCGAACTTAGCTTTGCCTTGAAAATTTTTGGTATTTTTCTTGCATGACTCATAGTGAGGGAACCTTACTACTGACAGTCATGGTTCTCCCTCGTGATCTTCCCTTTTACTTTATCAATCGAAGTCGTAAGATCCTTAGTCCACTGGGGGCTTGGTGTATCTTGCCTCCTTGACGTTGTGAAAGTCTTTCAATGTTGTTTCCTTGTACTTTACCGGAAGTATGAGCGTACGCTTATACTCCCGCTAAAGTGGGGGCTAAATGTAGCGTCCTAAAATTGCGACACTTGCAATTTTGACCGCATTTAGGTCTTCACGATGGCGATGCAACACTGAACCTGAATGGAGACCCCGAAACTTGTTCATGACACCAAAAACTGCATTTTTCAGCACCCTGGCCTGATCCTCCTTGCACCCTATTGTCCCTAGAGGTGGGACCATGGCGCCCAATGCCCTAGTCCCTAGCCCTATTTTTGGGCCCGGTCTCTTTTGGGTCTCGGGTCTTTATGTTTGCAAATTGGAAAATAATCTTCCCAGGTCGGCCTAAGGTCGAAAAAATCAATCTTTTAACCCTAATCGACAAGTATATAAACTACATTTCCTCTCCCATTTTGGTAAGAAAAAAAAAACGCGGAAACGATATTCAAGCATTCAAGCATTCAAGCATTCAAGCATTCCTTCAAGCAATTGATCATTCTAAGTCTCCATTCAAGGCTAAGTGTTGCATTCAAGACAAGGATTCAACCATTGAAGAGGAGATCACATACCACTTACAACATACAACATACAACAACATTTACACCTTCACATTTAAGAATACAAACATTCTTACAACAAGGTATTGGTACTTTATTACATTACAATCATTTACAGCATTTCTCATTTCTTGGTTAATTCCAAAACTGTGGTTTGACCTAAGGGCAAACCCCTAATCCCTAACCCCCCAATCGTCCTCACTTTTCTGTGTGTAGGTTGCAGGTACGCGGCTGTAATTGAAGATCTGGAATCCTTGTGCAGAGATGAACAAATCCCCCTTCATTTCGTGGATTTTTCGGAGGACTGTGTGCACGTCGGGTGCCATCGTCCCGTCAACTTTCGCTCAAATTTGCAGGACAGCTTTGTTGCGACATTTTACTACTAATTCCAGGTCCGCAGCTTCATCCTATATTCCTATTTCTGTTTATAAGTGAATCTTTCTCACTTTTCATGCATTCCTAGCTTAATCCTTCTATCCACATTCTTTACAAAAGAGGGTAGCCTTGCTGTCTTAACCCTTGAAACTCATTTAGAATCCAATCTTGCATTGTGTGGGATTGGATCTTGTGGGTTTCAACCCCTCTTTTGAATGTAAAGTCTCCCCTAAGTGAAAACTGTCAACCCTAGTGAACCCCTTTCTCTCTCCTTGGAGTGGTGGGGGGAACACTTGGGGTTCACTCGCAATTTTCTGCTTTACAATAACATTTACTTGCAAAAATTATTAAATACTTAAGAGTAGGAGTATTACCAAACCATAGTTCATGAGGGGTCTTACTAGTTTCACCTTTTATGTGAACTTTGTTGAATGTATAGACCGATGTGCTAACTACTTCTCTCAAATATACATGTGGTAGATTTGCTTCAGATAACATACTTCTTGCTGCATCTAAGATAGTTTTGTTTTTCCTTTCAACAAATCCATTCTGTTGTGGTATCCGAGGTGCTAATAGTTGTCTACTAATTCCAATCACTTCACAGAATGTATTAAAGTCCTTAGATGTGAATCCACCTCCTTGATCTGATCTTAAACATTTGGTTTTCTTACCGGTTTCATTTTCAACCATTGCTTTGAATAGTTTGAACTTTCCAAGTGCTTCTGATTTTTCTCTGAGAAAAGTAACCCAACACATTCTAGAATAATCATCAATAATTAGCATGAAATATCTATCACCTTGTAAGCTTTTAGTTCTAGCCGGACCACATAAATCAATGTGAATCAAATCAAGAGCATTATTGGATTTTTCCGGAATACTTTTGAAACTAGCTCTAACTTGTTTTCCAAATTGACATTCCTTACATATTGTATTCTGAGGTTTCTCAATTTTAGGTAGATCTCTAACTGCCTTAGAAGTACTGATCTTTACCATGCAATCAAAGTTTACATGACAAAGTCTCTTACGCCATAACCAACTTTCATCTATATGTGTAATCAAGCATGCCTTTTCACTGTTATTCAAATGAAAGATATTACCTCTAGTCTGATTACCAGTTGCAATTTCTAAACCAGTTCTATTCATGATTTTGCATTTTCCATTCTTAAATTGTAACTAAAATCCTTTCTCAACTAATTGACCAACACTTAGGAGATTATGCTTTAATCCTTCAACATAGTAGACATTGTCAGTGTTATGCTTACCATCAAGAGATATTGTACCCTTACCTTTGATTGAACAGGCTTTGTCATCTCCAAATCTGACTAAACCTCCATTATTTTCTTGAAAGTTCAAGAATTTACCTTTGTCTCCTGTCATATGATGTGAGCATCCTAAGTTAATGATCCATTCATCCTTTACTTCAACTTTAGCTGCTAGGGCTTGTTGTACCAATTGAGCAGTAGGTGTCAGTTGATCTTCTATTATAGCAACAAAAACCCATCCATTGTCTATTGGATCCTCATCAGAATCATCAGTCACACCTTCATCAGCAATGTAACAAGATTTGTCTTTGTTCTTCTTAAATCTATATCTCTGATATTCAGGATGAGGCTTGTATGTTCTTCTAGCTTCTTCTCTTAGTCTAGCATGTCTATTAGGGCATCTTGAAGCCATATGACCAATCTTATTGTAGTTAAAACATTTAAAGGGTGCTTTACCTTCATACTTACTTCCAACTAGACCTTTAGGAATTTTCCTTGCAAATAGTGCTTCAAGTTCTTCAAGTTCTTCATTATCCTTCCTAGTTTCTTCAAGTTCTCTTGCATAAAGGCTTTCCAATCTAATTTTTCAAATGATGGAGTAGATGATGTTGATACTTTGAAGGCCAAATCTATCTTTATTGTAGCAATAGGACCAAATTCCTCAATTTCAAAAGCTAAAAGTTTTCCAATAAATGTATCCCTAGTTACTAATATATTAGGCATTTTTCTCAACTCATTTATAGCAGTAACCTTCATTTTATATGTCAGTGGCAGTCCTCTTAAGATTTTTGAAATAATTTCATCCTCACTCAAGGTTCCTCCACAACATTTAATACCCAAAACAATTTCATTACTCTTTCCATAAAAGCTGAAATCCTTTCATCTTCTTCCATTTTCAAATGTTCATACCTGACTCAGAAGCTTTCAAGTTTTGCAATCTTGACTATGGAATATCCTTCATTCAATGTTTCCAAATGATCCCAAATAGCTTTAGCAATAGACCTATCTCATTATCCCATGATTTGTTGATCTAATAAAGCACTCAAAAGTGCTTCTCTTGCTTTGCAATCATTCTCCTCATCTTTAGCTAAGGTAGTTGGAGCAGTTTGACTAGCTATAGTAGTAGTATAACCATTCTTTGTAACTTCCTAGATGTCTTTACAGATGCAATTCAGATGTGTCTCCATTCAAATCTTCCATATCCCATAGTTGGTTCCATCAAGTTTAGGACTGTCCTTCCTTAAATAATTAGTAGTCATTGGATCTCCTCAAGTTGTTAAACTTTTGCAAAAGAGGACTAAGCTCTGATACCAATTGTTAGGTCCCGAAGACAACTGAGAGGGGGGGGTAAATCAGTTGTCTAATAAATTCAAACCAAAAACAACTTAACCAACTTAATGCTTAATATCGGTAAACCAGTTAAGTATGTCGGTAGACAATGTTAATAGTTAATTACTACACCAGTAAAGATTAATGCATGAAACATAAACATAAAGTCATCCACAACACATAACACCAATATTTGTATGTGGAAACCCTGTAAGGGGAAAAACCACAGTGGGAAACCTTACCCACAATTAGATGATACTACTACAGATAGTAAGTGTACATAAATGGGGTCTGCACATGTAGAAAGGCCAACAGCCTAGAGCTCACTACTCAATCACAAAAAGGGAGTCACACCGACTACAGTTAGATGGTTAAATCTAATAAGAATGTACTGCACAAAATAGCATCTTCATATGTTGGATTCAGTACCGGTGTAATGCTGATATGCTTCCACAAAAACCTAGCTTCACCTTCAAATGATGTCTTCGTGTATAGCTCTGCTTAATCTCGCATATACCTTCTCACAATTCTTTTTTGCATTCCACATTCGATCTTACAAATAAGATCTTACATTTATACCATAATCTAAGACCAATTTTAGTAGGTCGGCTCTACAAGATATTACAATAAAAATATTTTACAAACAATATAATATCCAATGTAATAACCTATTAAACATTTCATCTTAATGCATTTACAACAATAATTAATCATCTCCATAGCATGCCATGCTGATCTGGAAAAGATAAACCTATCAGTGTAACCCTAGGTAACCCTGGACCTATTTTTTGGTAAAAGTAAATATGCAAATATGATTATACCAATGATTAATTCTTCAAAACAAAGTGTCCACACGATGTCTTCGACATTACCAAGTGTCTTCCATATCATTCCAAGTGTCAGTGATCTTATATCCTGCCAGTGAACCATATACCAGTAAATGTGCAATAGTTACTTTCTTGTTGGTGAATGTTGTTGGATCTCCAAAGTGCTAGTGTTTTAGTAGGTGTTGACATCAATGACAAAACCATACCAAAATACCAACATAGTCAACAAGTCAACTTTCTTATTTACCAAAGAGGGTAAATCACACTTCAACCACTTGTAATCCACTCAGAATTCACATCCTTGTTTCCCTCAGATTTGGATCTAGTGGATTCAACCCCTCTTTTGAATGTAAATTTTCTTCCCAAGTGAAAATCATCCTAGTGGCTTCCTTTCTCTCTCCTAGGTGGGGAGTCACTAGGATCCAATTTTCCACTTTACATTTTGGTGAACCCGATGTCTTACACATTAATTTTGATTTCTTATTCTTAGATCCAATTTATTGCAATTTGAATTTCAAATTTTTCATTTTCAAATTTGTTCTATTTGCAAATTTTAGAGGTTAATTGCATAAAAACCCTAATTTTTCATTTTTAGCAAATTAAGCTTGTGAGGTCCAAAATTTTAATTGCTTGTTTTAGGTTTGATTTCTATTTCAAAATTGCAATTCAAATTTATCCCTTTATTTTAAAAAATTTAGTGGTTAAATCATAAAACCCTAATTTTTTAAGATCTTTTCAATTTCGACCTTTGACTGCAATTTTGACTGATCTAGACATCTCCAAATGGGCTATTTTTTTGGATTCCGCATTAAAATCATAATCTCTACGATCCTTGAAAATTTTGAAAAAAATTGGTCGGACTGTGTGCATTCCCGCCACGGTCCTCGGATTTTTTCCCGAAATTTCAGGAGACGAAATTGACTATATTTTTATGTTTAGATCCAAAAAATCAGTGTACTTTATCAATTTAACACTCTTCAAGGTAGAACACAAATTGAAATTTCATGAAATTCAAATCTTCAAATTAATTTTCATAAAAAGGACCTAATTTTAGATATGCTTTTCTAACAAATTCAAATTTCATTTATGAGACTTTTAATGGCAATTAATAAATTGCATTTACTTTCTGTTTCCAATGTGATTGCATTAATTTTCGCATATATTTATCATGTGTTTGATAAGAGTTTCTTCCATTTCCTGTTGCTTCTCTTTCTTCATAGCACTTGATCATATTGTGTTGTTAGGATTTCCAAATTATTAGATCTCAAAGCTTTCATGTATCATTTATGTTGCATTATGGTGATATTGTTAACAAAATGCATTTTCTACTTTAATCACCTTAAAGCTTTTCTAGATCCTAACCCTTGTATCTCTCCTAGGGTATCTTATGTGAATGAAATGAGATCTAATGCTTTACCCAATGAACTTTCTACCAGAGAGGAAGCATTGGAAAGTAATATGGATTCATCTTCTTCTTCTACACACACCCTTGAGCAAGGGGGCAATATGACAACATCAACATCCTTACATCTTTAGATCCTCCCTATTCTCCTAGGACCTATCTTCAAAGTCTATGTAGAGAGGAAGGTGTCATTCATTTTATTCATGACCTTTCTCCTCGCATATAAATCACTACAAATGAGCTTTTAGATGACGAATATATTCCTCCCCAATCTTCCAAAAAGGATAAGCTTGATAAAGGTAAAGAGATTGTCATTTCACATGATACTCCTCCTTCATCTACAAATCCTTTTCTTCCTCCTTACACATCAGATTTCAAGGAAATTCATGGTCGTGTTCCTCCATCTATTTAATTGCAACATGCTTATGGTCTTGTCTCTATAAACCCTTCTACCCAAACTACTATAAGAGGCCTAGGAAGTGGTACCCCTCTTTTTATGGATGAATTCCTTAGACTTCAAAACTTAAAAGATTTCCTTCAAAAACAACAAATCAAGAGAGCCCGCAAGAATTTTTCTTCTTCAAAGCATCCTTTTTGTTCATTTCATCAAACCCATGACCATAATGCTGATGATTGCCCTGATTTTCAAAAATTTATTCAAGATGGCATAGATAGTGGTAAAATTAGAATTCTGGATAATGAAACTTCTTCTTCTAGCAAACCTTCTTCTTTATGGGAAGACGATATTTACCATCCTGACAGATTAGCTGGAAGAATCTATTAGAGATTGAAATATGACAAGAACATTTCCTTTCCTCCTCAAAACAAAACCAAAAATCTTAAGCAAGTGAAAGGTATTGAATATTGCATTTTTCATGATTTATATTCACATCCTATTGGAAAATGTTATGCATTTAAGAAATTTGTTCAACTACAATATTATCTTGCACACATGTGTCTCACAAAGGATTTAGCTATCTTTCTTAGTAAAAATAGCATGCCTTAGCACTTCCTTTCCCTTCATGTTGCTCTTCATCCTATGGCATAATTAACCCATTTCACGGGGACTCTTTATCATTAGTGGTGGTAGTATTTTACTTTAACATACTTTGGGGTAGCAACATGAAGTTCATTTTTCCTCTTCTTTCTATACATTTATCTCTATCTTGGTGTATTATTCATTATTAGATCTATTTTCTTGCATAGGGTTATTCTTATGTGAGAATATCATTGTTCTTTGATTTTCCTCTTTGCTTGGAGAGGAGCACCTTTAATGAGTACTGCACTTCTTTTTTTTCCTTCATTCTCCCGAAAATCTTACCTCTTCTATGGTTTAGATTATTTGCAAGTAAGATATGCCCCTTAGCGGGGAATGATCTCTTGAGAGGTATGTATCATTTCCTTGAGAGTATTTTGTTCCACTTGGATGACATATCACTTCAAACTAATCACCATCAAAAAATGTGTAATATTTCTCCTTGTTCTCCTCACTTGGGGGGCAAGGATTTTCGCTCCTTTCCCTTGTATCATTATTTCCTTAAGGGGTTGCATTTTTCATATGTGATTATCATTTCTTACAAATGTATACTTTTATGACTAATCCCCCTTGGGAAATCTATGATGTTTTTTCTCTCTTCTTTTTGAAGATTACCACTTCTTGAGATGTGTATTTTACATTTATTAATGTCTTTTCTTGCATGTGTTCATGTAAGTTCATTGCACATTTGCTTATGACTAATCTCTCTCTAGTAAGTTGTGTAAGCTCTTCTCATTTTCCCTTAGCTTGGGAGGAAATGATCCTTCTCTCTCTTTCTCTAGGGATCCACTTTTCCCTATTAAGTGGATGATGTGAGTTCTATTACTTGATGTTATTCCTTGCGCAGAATTGTTGGTTATTGACTTAAGGATTCTCTGTTATACAAGAATTGTTAATCCTTGACTATGACCTATTTTACACTTGGTTATGTACATCTATGATAGATCCAACCATCCCTCTGGGGGCTAAACGTGAGTCATCTCTCATCAAGAATCCCTTTCACCTAGAAATAGGAGGAAGGACTACATTCTTGTTCTTTCCTTTTCTTGTTCTAGAAGATGTGATATTTGTCTAAGATAACTCCTCTTGGGGGTAGATGTCTTTTGAACAAATGTCTCTTCTCCTCCAAGGATCACCTTTACACTTACAGCAATATATCTCTTTTCAACTATCTTATCCTTTCTTGAAGAGTATTCCCTCTCTTGCTTGGATTTATGACATTGTTGCATGGTGGATATCTTTTTTTCTTATGAAGGTAGGTATCCTTGTTCTACTTTCCTTAAGATATCAACATTAAACTATGTTGACATATTAAGGGGGGGGCACCCACACTGCTCCTTTGTACCATACTTCTCTCATGCATTGAATAGTGGGACATTCTTGGAACCAAAGGAAAACTTCTTAGAGCAAGATGTCATCACTTTTTGTACAGAGGGTCATTCTTGGAACTAGAGCACAGTCTCTTAGAGCGAGATGTCTTCACTTCTTCTTGTCTTGTATAGTGAGACATTCTTGGAACTAGAGGAAAACCTCTTAGAGCAATATGCCGTCACTTTTCTCTTGTACAGTGGGTCATTCTCATAACCAGAGCATGGTCTCTTAAAGTGAGATGACGCCACTTTTCTCTTATGCGGGGTGATTATTCTTGAAACTAGAGCATGGTCTCTTAGAGTGAGATATCACACCTTTCTTGACACTTGTATTATACATTATATAAAGGTTGTAGCATACTCAGGCATAGACTCCTATAAGGTGCTTTGAACCTCACTTGCATATGTGCGCATGAGGTTGATTGGAACTAACGGAGTTATCACTCTCTCTCTCTACATGGATCACCTAGGCAAGCTCTAGGGGCAAGAATTTCCATGTTCTTCTCTCCATGGATCACCTATTTTTAGGGGCGATACGTCCATGGTTTCTTTCTGCTTCTCTTTTCTTCTCATGGATCACCAAAGTGTGTATTCATGTTCTCTCTCTTCTTCCTCTCATGATCATGGTTTTATTAGTGATAGTTCATGGATGATGTTAGATTTTCTCTTTTATGTGATTGCTTGTGTTTATGTGTTGGCATTGGTCTTTGTGTCCTGATTAGTTGTTGAGACATCTAAGCTCGAGATATCTTCAGCTAGTTAGTTTTTCATCTTGTGTCTTGTTCTTGTTGGGTGTATTTTTGCGCTTTGTCTTTGTTTTTGTGTGTATTGTGCCTTTTGGTTTTGTGTGCTCTTGCATATGTTGGCATGAGTTAAGACCCTAAGATTGGTGGATTTTTGCTCCTCAATATTAGTGATTTCTTATACTCCTTGTGGTTTTGCTCTGCATCTCTCATCTTCATCTCTCTTTCTTCTACTTTACCAATAGTAGTGGCATAAGACATACTCCCACTAAAGTGGGGGATAAATGTAGTGTCATAAAATTACAACACTTGAAATTTTAACCACATTTGGGGTCCTCACCTTGGAGACTACATCTCCTTCAATAACTGGGACCTATTTCTGCATGTTCAACCCCTCTCTCTTCCTCCTTCATGTCATGTGTCTGCTTTAGATCTTGTCCGAGCCCCAAAATAGGGCAGGACAAGGGCATGGTGCCCCTGTCCCCACCTCTTAGGGTGGTCCTATGTGTGGGTTTCCCAATATCCTGTGCACTTCTTGTCTTTGGGGTTTTTTATTCCTCTTTGTTGACCTTTGATGATTGAAATTTAATCCTTGAGGCATGTATAAAAAGGAATTCAATACCCTCATTTAGGGACAAATGACAAATGATAAGAGATAGAGAGCATAAGGAGAAGATACAATATTTCAAGGCTATTATCAAGCATTCAAACATTCAAGCATTCAAGTCTTCTTCATTCATGGAGCAATATTACAACATTCATTTGCAAGCATGTGTGTGTGTTAGGGTTTTATCATGATTACATGTCATTTCATAGAACATTTGTGGTTACATTCAAGAAGCAAAGCAATTATCATTAACAAGTTGCAAATCTAAAAGGTATACATCTCCATTGTTTATATTCAAGCATTTGCAATTAATTTCTTTCTAGGTTGATTCCTCAACCAGGGTTTAACTAAGGCAAACCCCTATCCACAACCCCCCCTTTCTTCTCTTTTATGTGTGTAGGTTGTAGGTGCATAGTTGTAATTGCGGGTTTGGGCTTCATTTGCAGAGATGGAAGAACCCTTTTTGTTTCATAGATTTTGTGGCCGACCATGTACATTCCCACCACGGTCCTAACAACTTTTCTCCAAATTTGCAGGGCAAATCCATGTCAGTTTAATTAGCTCAGATCTGAAGTTACAGCACGATCCCGAACTGGTAGCTCCTCATTTCAATCATTTCCTCTCTCTTTTCCATATAATCAACAAGTCCACTTTCTCATTTACAAAAGAGGGTAAATCACACTTCAATGACTTGCAATCCACTTAGAATTCACATCCTTGTTTCCCTCGGATTTGGATCTAGTGAATTCTACCCCTCTTTTGAATGCAAAGTTTCTTCCCAAGTGAAAATCATCCTAGTGGCTTCCTTTCTCTCTCCTAGGTGGGGAGTCACTAAGATCCAATTTTCCACTTTACAATACGAAGGAAGATGTACCTTTTTAAAATTCAAAGGGAAACTATTGATTGATATATTAGTCTTATTTTGGGGCAAAGAGACTATTTTTTTGTTGTTGAAGAAAGACGAATCTATTATCCAACACTAGGTAGGACTAAAGTATTAGGCTCTATTGTCCAAAGATTATTCTAAGGAGATCCATGAGTGGATATAGAATCAACATGGATTTGAGAACCTATCACTAAAAACTAGTGCAAAAGTGGCAATATGCTAGTGTGTAGCTCTAGTGTCCTAGGGTTTTCACCTTCCAAAGCCTAAGAATGTCTATTACAATTCACTCTACCCATTTGTGCCACTATCATAGTCAAAATCCTTTGGATCAGAGCCTCCAAACATGAAAGAGGGGAAAGGATTGTGTTGTTTAGGGGCCTACCTATATGAACCTCATGTTGGTGTTCCCACCTACACAATAGTGATAATGATGATTAAAAAGATGAAGTGCTCTCAAGGAAGAAAAGGAAAAACCAATAACAAGAATGTTATAATAAAAAAAATTGTCTTGTATGTAAATCTCTTCCTTGCATCTACACAAGGTGATGACGAATTCTTGCAAGTGGTAGTACATGGCATGATAATGGTAATTGACAAGAAACAATAGCTTAGTTGAAATGATTGAAAAACATAATATGCTTGATAATGGTTCTCTTGATATCTTGATAAGATGGATAATGATAAATTTTTTTATTTTATTTTTTATCAATAATTGGCTAAAACCTGAATAGCTTTTGATTGGAGCTATGAACTAGTGGGGACACAATAGGGGGCCTCATCCCCATTATATATCTTTGAATTATTATTATTATTATGTTTGATTAGATTGACCCCAAGACCTTCCCCATCCTATGGAAGGCCAAGAGTCATAGCTTAGAATTCCACTTCAGATGTCCCTATTGGGAATTGAACTTGAGTCTCCATAGTGAGAAGCAGTGTTTTAACTAGTTAAGCTCAACCCCTTGGATGGATAATGATAATTTTATTCTTCTTATAAGAGTGTAAATTATTTTGTGAGTGAGAAAGGAGTTACATTTATATGCAAATAACACCCTTTCACAATAACCTTTTTAGTTTAGATCGATATTGAAGTTGTGTCTATCAAGGACCTAAAGCCAGTAGTTGAACCTTAAATTTTATGGCCAAATTATTGGGACACTAGTGTTGGGTGGTAGAGTCCTTTATTATTTGGTGGATCAAATGGATAGGTTCTAGGGGATTTGATCTAGATTGCCAACTATGACGTGAGATAGTCACGACTACTTATGATCAATTACATACACCAAAACAAGTGCTAAACACAATTTAAAATTGTGAGTAGCAAAAATTTACGATGGTACACCCAAAATTTGAGTCCTTGTAGCATACCCATGGTTAGTCTAATATATGGATCTTTTAGCTACTTGGTTAGACATTTCAATTGTTGATGTCAACATAGGTTTGTAATTATACCTTTATTGTTCTTGATTAGAGCTCTAAATAATGGGTACCTTCCTAATTATTGTATCTAGACATATAGTTAATGTAAGATGATCTATGATCCTCTTCTTAGATCTTGTGATGTAATATGACTATACTTGTTATGGTTTAGAAATATTAAAATCATTACCAAAAACTATCTCTTAATTTTCTAATGATAACAATGTCCATTCAAAGGTAATTTCTTCTTTTTTAAATAAATGTTCCATGCATTAGAACTATTAGAATTTTGAACTCTTTAAGACTAATATGATGATTATGTTAATGTCACCCTTACTCTTACAATGTCTTCCTCTACTTAGGTACCTTCTTAAATATATTCCCTATCAAAAATGTTTTGGAGTTATGTACCTCATTTTAAGGAAAACACAGCATATTTAGGTCTTCTACATAAGTATTTTATGTGGTGATCATATCACTTACTATATTTGTGTAGCATCCTATATTGTACTCCCTTATAATTTTGTGTTGATTTGGACCCTTACCTTGGCATCCATGCCCCGAGGCCTAATCAAAGACTGGATTCTGCTCATACCATGCATATTTGCCATATTTTTGACCCTGCACTTCATTTCCCCCTTTATTTTTGGTGCATGATTGGTCAAGTTCAAGGCACTAGCACCTTGGTCCTCAAGGACCAAAGCACCCAATGCTCTGGTCCTCCCAAATAGGACCCATTTTGGGCCCCTTAATTTGAACCTCATGTAGGCTCATGTTGGAAAATTAAGTTGTTTTTCGACGAGTAAGTATAAAAGGAGTTCTACCCCTCTTATTTTGATATACATTCAATACAATTAAGCATATACATACATCAATTCAACAAACCAAGCATTTCAAGTTCAAGTGAGAAAGAAATTATTCTTCTTTCAAGCATTGGAGTAGAGATAAGGTCAAGATTAAAGCATTGGAGTTGACATTCGTGTTCTATGTCTTCAGTCATCATTCAACATCTCCCTCAAAAGGAGAACATTTTCATTATTTCAATTTCATCATATTTTATTTCTATTTCATGGTTTATTCCAAAACTGAGGTTTGACCTAAGGAAAACCCTTATTACAACCTATTTCTCTTCTCTACTATGCACAGGAACAAGTATGGAGATGTGATCTTTGGGATTGACTTTATTTACAATGATGAATCAATCCCCCATTGGAGTGCAAAAAGTGTGGAGGACCAGAGCAACTGCTGCTATGGTCTTGATGAATTAGAAGCTTCTTTTGGGAACAAATTCAAATACATTTATTTTCCTCAAATCCAAGTTCATGGCTCAATCCGATGACTATAGCTCATTGTTCATGCATTTTTACATCAATTTCAACATATTTACCCTAATCTTAGCATTTTCACAATTCAACTTAAAAGAGGCTAGTCCAATCAAATCTAATAAATCCAATATAATTATCAACCCTTATCCTTGCTAATTTGTGGCTAGATCCATTGGGTTTACCCCTCCCTCTCTCTTTTAATGTTTTGGTCCCTAAGTAAAAATTAGAGGTCTTTCATCCTTCTTGTGGTGGAAACCCTAATTTTTCACCAATACATTTTGGTGAAACCAACTCCTCACATCTATAACTCTGATTTACATTCTCAGATATGAGTGTTTGTGCATTTCAAATTCAAATTTATATTTACAAGTTTAGTTGTTCATCGAGTTTTAAAAATATAGAGGTTAAAATCACAAAACCCTAATTTTAATTCTAAAATTGAGCTGGTGGGTTGTCTAATTTGGATTTACTATTTTAGATCTGATTATTCATTTAATTTAAAATTTAAATTTTCCCTCCTAGATCTCATTTTCAAATTAAATTACATAAATTTAGTGGTTGAATTTTCAAAAACCCTAATTTATAATTCTAAAATTTATCATTTGGATTGCATAATCTTTCAAATTAATTTTTAGATATGATCTTTATGAATGTTATGATATGATCTAGATGCATTTATATTTCAAATTAACAAATTAAATTTCTTAATTAATTGGTTGATCAATCATTTTTCACAAAATTTTGTATTTCTTAATCATAATTTTCAAATTCAAATTCAAATTTTCATCCTTTGTGCATGTGTTTTACTATAATTAGTCCTACCTATAATATTCCCATGAGGAGTTTTATATGTTGGAATAAATGAACACTGAGAGGGGGAGTGAATTAGAGTTATGGAATTCACAAATTTGTTAATCTAATTCTTTAACCACGAGATTATGATAACAAAAACTATGATGCAAAAACACAAAGCAAATATGCATATAACCATAACACCAATATTTTATGTGGAAAATGAGAAAGGGAAAAACCATGGTGGGATTTGAACCCACAATATTATTATACTATGGCTAGTAGTAAAACAATATTACATGAGGGGAATGCACATGCATTCAGGCACACTGCCTAGAGCTCACTACTTAATTACAAAGGGGCTACAACCCAAAGGAAGGATCACTACCTTACAGGCTAATACAAAATGATTACAATGAGTAATGAACTGAATAAAAGCATCTGATTGTGCCAAGTAAGAGTTCCAATTAGGCACAAAGTGATCTATTGTGTTGTTCTGATAAACTGCTCTGTTCTACCTTGCTATTGATTACTAGATCAACAAAACTTAAGGTACACCTATGAAACTATGCTCAATCACTCTCAAAACCATCTCTCACATCATATCCACATGCAAAATAATTAAACAAGTCAATCTTATGTATCCGCACTAGAAAAATTGATCTCCCACAAGTCGGCTTCCCAAAATATCAAAATATGAAACGTGTAGCTTCAAGTCGGCTCAAATATTCACAAAGCCATATTCCAGATCTAAAAAATATGATCACACACTTTCCATAAGTTGTTACAATTACCTTGAACTTACCAACAACCACTAGAATCACCTCAAATAATCTGGTCCACATGTTACACCATAAATAATGAAGATAACCCTTTTTTACTGCTCCACTGGATACCAAACCTTCTAACATTCTTAAGAGACAACACTGGAGGATAGTATTGCATGATAATCTACTTCCCATACTCAATCAACTCAACTCAGATGAATGGAACCAAAAACACATCACCGAAAATGAGAAATTCTCACTAACACTGTACCCCAAGTATGTCTGACATACTTATACGAAAACTTACTCAAGACATCTAGATATCCCAAACCCCATACCGGATAAGATCAATAGGCCGAGTTGTCATCAATGACAACTCCTATGACATATTATACACCAAACATTACCAATATTCATCGGAGCATCACTGGAATAGTGTCTTATGCCAACAATCTCCCCCTTTGGCATTGATGGCAACACTGTGAAAAATGATAAGCATCCCAAAACTCCAAAAACTGCAAGTAATATGAAAATCTGAAATTTGTACACTCAACTGACTCCCCCTAAGAGTAAGCATCATTTTTCACTTCTCTCCAACTCTCTCTCCCCCTTTGAAATCAATGGCAAAGGGTAGGGATCCGCCAAAATGTATGTACAAATGAATGTAATAATTTACATGAAGTTAAAAATGTCTACATAGGTGACCTTCAAGGATTGCAATTACCCATTCCATCCTCTCAAGAAACAATATAAAACATTAATTAGAGCACTAAACATATATGCATGAACTTCAACACCTTTGAGATTAAATGGCACCGGTTTACCTAAAGCAATGACTACATCCTGCTAAGCTCCAAGTAAGGTGTCCATCTAGGGAGTGATCAAACTTCTCAGTCCTTCCACTCTACTCAACACTTGATCTTTTTCTTTCTTCAAGCCCTTTATTTTGTCAGTAAAATTCATTATTTGGGCTTCAAGGGAACTTGGAAAAACTGAATGAGGAGCAAATGAATGACCAATACTTGCAAGCTTCCCTTCAAAATCTCTTATTTGCTTATCAATATCTATAGTAAACTTGGGCAAAAAAAAACATGATTTAAATGTTTTTTTGCCTTCACCTAATGCATCCTCTACACTCTTTACCACAGTCTTCAAAACTTCCCTATCAGCTTCAATTGTCTTCAAATAGATTTGAAGGCTCATCTCATTGAACTTATTCAAAACCTTTATATCTGCAGCTTTTTCTAATGATACAAAATTGGATTCTACTTTATTTAATATCTCCTTAAGCTTACCGATGGGTGAGTCATTGGAAATTTTCTTAAGTTTAGGCAAAACTTTTTCAAAACTACAGTTGCCAAAGATATCACTTATTTCTCTTCAGAAGTGGACTTGAGTAAGTCCTCATTGAACTTGATCTGCATAAGGGTGGCCAATTTGAGTGCTTGAAGAGGGGACAGGGTGCTTAAGTCTACCGGACCATGAGAAAAATCATCCTCAACTGCAATTTGCTTTCCTTTATCAGGGATAATAACTTTTTTCATGGTTGTTGAAGCTTTATCAATTTTCCCTTCACACTTCTCCTTCACCGGTTCTATGTTTACATCCTCTTCACCTTTCTCACCACTTCTATCACCCTTTTTTGCTCACCTAACTCCCCTGCTATCATTTCTGTAATTATTTCTATCTCAGGAGGATCCTGAGTAGAACCACTGGAGTTATCCACTACTTGATCATCAGAGGCATCAAGTGGATCTTCCTATTCATCTGGGTTCATCCGTACAAATGGCTAATCCTATGGAAAAAATTTATGTACATGGATCTCCAGAGGAGAAGTGTCTTTTCTTTTTTCTTTTGACTAGGAGTCATCCTTCTCCGAAATAAGTTGATAGTTATTTTCTTTCAAAAAAATTCTCAAATACCTTCTATGTCTTTTACCACTTCACCTACTTTCCCAAACATGATCTTATTCACTCTATGCTTGCTTCGGAAGCTTTCCTTTGCAAGTCCCAAAATTCTTGGTATATATTCTCTACTTATTTTTGGACACGGTGTTACTAATGTAAATTCTTTCAACCTTTCATCTTCAAAACTGGTTGTGTTTCGTCGGGCATCCAAGATATCATATAAATCTTTTGGAATAAGAGATGATAATTCAATCAAAGATCTATTAAAATAAATCATATAATGTACAATTTCCTCTTCAATGGCCCTCCACACTTTCTTAGAGGAATGATTATAATATACATAAATGTTTGACAAATTTCCTTCATTTACTATTGTATATACAATCTTCTGTAATGGGGTCACAATAGTAAAGGAACCTTCAATATTACTGGATTTGAGGGTTTCATCTATCTCTGATTTCTCCTTCTTGCCTGCCCTAGCCTTTCCAGATGGCTCTGTTGGCAATTGACACTCATCCGATTTAGTTCCATTATCATTGATGGCAACACACATCATTTTGGGTTGGACACTTAAGCGATACTCACCGATATTCATGTTTCGGCAACCGGCATTCAATTTATCTGGAAGACAAGGGAAACTGGCAAATTAGGAACCAGTATATGAGGCCAACATAAGAGATTGATCCAACAAGTTTACACGGCAACAATCAGTGACATCATTCACAAAGTTTAATGTATTTATTTTTGTCTAGGCCGACATGTAAATAAATTATAATATCATTGTAATCTGACATAAGGCATTCATGTTTATGTTTGTAAAGGGTATTTAAGTCAGTTTGGTTAGGTTATTTTGGATGTACACATAGAGAGAAGGAATATATAGTGGTGTAATATTGTGCGAGCAATGTTGATCGACTAAATGTGAATATAATATTCTGTAGTCAGTCGTGTTTATTAGTTTAGAGGTTTGGGATGCGAAGTAAGTTACTGGTAAAGGAGGACAAAATGAAAACCAGTATAGATAGTTCTTGAACTGGAACTCATCCAGCATAGCAGATGCATTCTCTAAGTTCAGGATTTTGTTTATAAACCAGTATTTGGTGTTTGTAGTCAGTGAGGCTCCTTTTTGTGATGAGAAGTGTGCTCTAGGTTGTTGGCCTTCCTACATGTGTAGACCCTTATTGTAATATTTATTCATTTGGCCAGTGGATAGATATTGTGGGTCACCAATCCCACCATAGTTTTTCCTCTTTGAGGTTTTCCACGTATAAATCTCTATGTTATGGTGTATGTTATTGTGGTGGCATCATTTCTACTTACTGTTATATTCTTTTATGGTTACCGGTTACTAAATTACTTTGTTAATAAGGTTAAAATTGATCTCACTAGTAAAACAATGATTCACCCCCCCTCTCAGTGTTCTTGGATTCCAACAATTGGTATCAAAGCCTGGTACCTTGGAGTAAGTCTAACAGCTTAAGGAAGATCTTGAATTTGAAATCCATGGAGATGAGTTTGGAGAAACAACTTGAAGTAGAACTTGAAGATTATGATGTTGAAAGGATATAGAACTTGAATTTGCAAGATGAGTTGAACTCTATAAAGGAATTCATTCTTATCCTAGAGGAGAGGTTGTCATCTTCTCAAGCTAGATGTAAGGAACTTTTACAAAATCAGGATGATGAAGAAAAGAATGCCCTTAAAGAACAATGTTAGAAGCTAAGCCAGGAGAATATTGTCATGAAGAATGAAATGCAAGCCCTAACTATGAGGATGCCTAAGGATATTGAAGACCAAAAGAAGAATGCATAAAATCTTGGCAAATCACTAAAAGACAGATCTAAGGAATGCATTAGGCTGGCACATGAGAATGATATGTTGAGAACTGAACTAGTGCAAACCCAAAATAATGAGAAAGAGTTGGAAAGATTGATAGCAATCCTAAGGAGAGATCCGGATACTAAAAAATGGCACAAAGAAAAGTTTAAGGATAGTTCTACAAAGCTTGATGAGCTATTGAAGGATCAAAGACGCAAGGGAGACACTAGAGGTCTTGGATTTGAGCATGGAGAAAGCTTCAGTACTGCAAATGAAGTTGAAGCAATCGATCACAAGGAGAACCCACCTGTCAACCAGAACCAAAAATCACCTATAAGGCAACTCAATGCACATAAATTCAATGGTAGATGTTTTTTTTGCAATAAATTTGGTCATATGGCAAGACATTGCATAAATAGAGAAAATTAGGACAATAATGTAGTTCTCGATCAATGTTCAAATTGTAGGAAATATGGTCATAGGACAGAAGATTGTAGAATGAATGTGAAATGTCATGCATGTGGAAATTTTGGACATATAGCTAATCAATGCAGGTCAAGGAATGATCAAGGATACAGTAAAGCAATTAAGAAAAATAATGTCACTTGCTATGCATGCAACAAAATAGGACATACTGCTAAATTTTGCAGAAGCAAGAACAATCTGGTAGGAAATGATGAGAAAGGAAAATAGAAGGTTGATGATATTTGAAAGGAACATGAGAGGAAATGGGTTAGGAATCTGAAGATCAACCGATGGAGACAAACAACCTAGCTACTCAACCTGTAGAGTAGAATGTTCTTGCACCGGTAGGAAACTCATCTAGTAACTAAGGTATTAGCCTTAGGGGGAGGCAAATTAATGATAAATCTTGTATTACCCCTAGTAGCGGTCTGAAAGCTTGTTTCAAATCTTGCAGAAGTCAGTCTAAAAGTTTTTTGGTAATGAGCTTATGGATTTTGAATCCAGGATGATAACCCAGCATGTATTTATGTCAATGTGAAATTAGGGTTTTTGCAGAATAAGAGGGAAATGTTGGTTCATTTCTGATCATACAGCATTCAAAGTGAAGCAGAGCCATTTCAAGGTGATACAAGGCAATCAAGAGCATTTTCAATTGAATTTCAATGCATTTAGAGCAGATTCTCAAGAGCTTTCACCAGCGAAGGTTGTGAGGTATTTTATCAGTTTTTGAACTATCTTTTGTTTGCAATGGCTCTAGATCAGCTCCCACTCCCATAGGTTTGGATACCCCTGTTGTTATTGACATCAAGGATCATCCATGCCCGATTTTCAAGAAATGCCCACAGATTGTGAAGTTCGATGATTCAGTCAGTGCATTTTCTAGGGTTTCAGATGGAGTTCTGTATATTGAAAATGTTTGTGCATACATCCATGGCACTCTGGAGGATTTAGGTTTTTCTTAAATCAAAACAATGTACATGACAAATCTATTGGATAGGAAGGGATCAATGAAACTGGAATTCCAAATCCTAAAGGATCAGGATTTCACAAACATTTTGGAGATGCTAGAATTTGAAGATGAAATGATTCGGTACGTGCTGAGTCATATCCATGGGGTGGCTAGGCTGACCTTACAAAATAACCAAGGAGGATATTCGTGCAATCATCTATTTTCCCCAAACTGGTCAGACTCTCGGAAAGAAGAAAATATCTAACAATGAGGTGGAGAAGTTAACTGGTGCAACTTTTGACAACCAGTCATTGAGGATAAGCACTATTAGAGACAAAGATGTTCAATTTGCAAGCATGATCATCGGTTACAAGGTAACCCAATCAAATTGATTGAACTCTATTTCTAGTTCATGCATTTACTGTGCTCATAAGATGGTCAAAGAAAATGATAGGTATGATCTCTATCAATGGATTTGTGAAGAACTTATTTTAAAGCTAGTGAAGATTAAGGGTAAGAAAAAATGTGTTTTCTGGTATGGTAACCTTGTTGTTTGCTTGATGCTTTTCTTTCTGAATGAATTACCAGGATCTAGTAAAACACAATGGGTGTTTGATATGTTAGTAGGGAAACAAATAAAAGATTCTATAAGAGGCTTGGGATAGGACAAAGAGAGAGACTCCATTTTATGGGGGTATTTCAAATCTTTTCAGAAGATAATGAAGGAGAGAGTGCCTAAGCATATTTTTGATAAGTACTCTATATAAATCTTCTTTATGGTTAAGAAGCATGAAACATTGATGGAGATAGTGCAACCATGAAATAGCTGGATCACTAAGATGGGCTATGACTTTAATGCTGAGATCTTGGACTTATATGCCAAGACTCTTATTGATGCCCTGGCTGGTGAAGTGGAGAAAACCTCTGGGACGACAAAGCAAAAGGAATCTGAAGTCTAGATAGGTTTTAGCAAGAAGAAGAGGGAAGGAAAAATCAAGAAGGTTGGAGAATTTTTGGAGAAAATATCCTATGAAATCAAATAGATCATTGGGTCATCTCCGACAGTAGTCTAGACTCCACCGGCAGTAACAGCCAGCAAGGGTGTATTGAAGAGGAAGAAACCAAAAACTTATATTGCCCCTATTGAATCTAGTTCTAATATTGATGTTGTGCCCTCAAAGATTCCCAAGACATACATCAAGATACCAAGGAAGAAGCTTGAGGAAGGAAAGAAACAAAAAGTAAAGGTCACTCCTCTAGTAGCCCCAAAGAAAATTTTGAAGGAAAGGAAACCCACAAAGAAGAGGAAACTGGTTAAAGAGTCTACTTCTACTCCTGACAAAAAAAATCAGATATAGATATGGCTCTCAAATCCGGTAAGAGTATTGAGGTCATTCCTCCTCTCTCAGCTGCTGAATTAGTAGATCATATAACTAAAGATGGAATTTTGAGCAATATCTAGCATTACTATGTACATATGGATGATAAGGAACAAATGAAGATTGAAGAAGCAGTTTTGTTATACTTAGATATATATAAGAAGGCATTAGTTGAGATTAAAAATTAAATACCGAGAGAATTGTACAATAAGCTAGATGCTAGGAGATTGTCTACAGTTGAAGAGGATAAAAATATAAAGATACAGGAGTTATTAACTATTTGTGGTGAAATAACTGATGAGGAGTTGTAGCAGTGTCTAGAATATGCAAATAAAACAATTTTCCAGAGTAGACACCAGCATGTGAGTCTAATGGTAGGTAGAGTAAATGAAATAGTTAAGGAGACCTATGAGGCATGCGTAAAATTCTTTGTAGATAAACCTGGTTTCTTTACCTTGCTGGTATTCCCTCCTAGGTCTGGTATTCAAGACACATCAGTTGAAGGTAAAGGGAAAAGGCATATTAGGTTTGGATTCACCGGTTTTGGAATAGAAACTAACAAAGGATATTCCTTCAACAGTATCACCTATACATAATGTAGAGAAAATGGTAGTTAACACTAAAGTTTTGCATGATAAGTAGGATACATTGAAACATAACATTTTGGATGTAGAGGTTATTGATGTAGATACTGAAAATAAATAGTTTAAGGATATTGAACCTCCGGCAACAAATGTACATACAAAAGACGTTAAGGTTGAGCAGGTTACTCATCTGTTTTACTTGTGTTGTCATTGATGGAAATGTGCATCATTTTGGGTTGGACACTTAACCAGTACTCACTAGTATTCACGTTTCAGCAACCAGCATTCAAGTCAGTAGGCAGACAAGGGAAACCAGCAAACTAGGAACCAATATATGAGGCCAACATAAGAGATTGATCCAACAGGTTTACACAACAACAATCACCAGCATCAGCCACAAAGTTTAATGTATTTATTTTTTTCTAAGCTAACATGTAAACAAATTGCAATATCATTGTAATCCGACATAAGGCAATCATGTTTATGTTTGTAAAGGGTATTTAAGTCAGTCCAATTAGGTTATTTTGGATATACACGTAGAGAGAAGGAATAAATAGTGGTGTAATATTGTGTGATAAATGTTGATCAACTGAATGCAAATATAATATTCTGTAGTTGGTCTTGGTTATTGGTTTAGAGGTTTGGGATGCGAAGTAAGTTACTGGTAAAGGAGGACACAATGAAAACTGGTACAGACAGTGCTTGAACTGGAACTTATCCAGCATAGAAGATGCATTCTCTAAGTTCAGAATTTTGTTTGTAAACTAGTATTTGGTGTTTATAGTCACTGAGGCTCCTTTTTGTGATGAGAAGTGCGCTATTGTAATATTTATTCATTTGGCCAGTGGATAGATATTGTGGGTCACCAATCCCACCATGGTTTTTCCTCTTTGAGGTTTTCCACATATAAATCTTTGTGTTATGGTGTATGTTTGTGTGGCGCATCATTTGTACTTACTTTTATATTCTTTTGTGGTTACCAGTTAGTGAATTACTTTATTAATAAGGTTAAAATTGATCTCACCGATAGAACACTTATTCAAACCCCCCCCCCCCCCTCTCTCAGTGTTATTGGATTCCAACAGGCTTTGCTTAGCTTTCTTGGTAGGAGGAGCATCACCGGATGTAGGCTTCTAGACTACCCTTGCATATAGGTGGTAGTCTTCTTTACTTGCCTCACCTCTTCATCGGACTCTGTTTCCTCTTCTATTGTAGCATATTGTCTTGAAGATTTCTCCTTCTTCCTTTTCTCTGCTCCACCGGTAGATGTTGTTGGTTTAGGCTTAGGTGGAGGTATGGGTTTCTACATACCAAAGGTAGGTGCAGATTTGCTAGGCTTGGCCTTGGGAAACCTAAGAGGAGTCAGTTTAGATTATGGATTCACCACATCTTCCTCCTTCGTAATGTTTTTCTCCCTTTCCTTCTTCACTACTTCTCTAGTAATACCCATTTGCTCAACAATTTCCTCTACCTCTTTTCTCACTTTCCTCTTCCTTCTGAACTCAGTGAGCTTCTTACGCAAGTCTAAATCTTTTTCCTTAAATATGCCAAATCTTTGCTCCTTTTGACCTATCATTTTTCTCAATAGGTGTTGAGAATGTGCATCAAGCATGATAGCATCAACCTCATACCCAATGGGCATGATCCAAACTATTCTTAGCTCAACTGCCTCCATACGGCACTGATCCTTATCAACCATAAAACAAATGGTCTCCTCATACTTCTCTACTATCTCTTTGGGAATTATTTCTCTAGTTTTCATAAAGGCTTGGAAGTTCTTTAAATATCCCCAAAAAGTAGATATTCTCATTATATTATCACCTATACCCAGCAACCCTTGATTTGCATTGCCACCGGTTTGTCATAAGCCCATTGGACTTTACCAATTCTGGGGATTTCATTCAAGAAGTAGAGAGCTAAGCACACAATTAAAGATCCAAACTTTAAGGTATGTTTCTTGTCCTATTTTATTTTCTTCAAGTTGCTTAACAATTCACTCAAGAGCATTGAACATAGATCATACCTTTTATCCTCCTTGAGTATTTGATATGCAGAGAATATAGAAATATCAGAGACTAAGTTATGCCTACTAGATTAATACACCTTGTATCCTAGCACCATTGAGGTGAATCACACATCATGTTCAACAGTGTCGTTGATTATCATCGACCGGTTGTCATATTGGGAACCGGCAACAGCTGGCATAGTGGTATTTTGCACTTTCTTCGGGCTAGGAATCTCACCGGTTGCACTCAAGCATGTGACTACCTAAATGTCCTTCTTTGTAATCTTATGTGGTTTGTCCAACCATATGAATTCATCATGAACCCTACTGAGAATGTACCAGACCCATTCCACTTTATCAAATACCAAAAAATGGATGAACTGCATGAAACCCTTGTGAAGAATCTTGTATTTCAGCTTTAGGTTTCCAAGACTTTCCACCATATGCTTGTTATAGTGTAAACATGGTTGCATTTCTAATTTCTTCAATGCCATAATGAATGTATGCCCTTATATCTTCATTGTGAATAATTTTGTACAGAACTAAAGAAAACACTCCTTCTAGATCATCTTCAACTGATTTGAAAGGATCTCTCTTGAAAAGGGGACTTGCCCTCTCAAAAATCTCAACTACTAGAGGGGTAGCAATACTGGATGCAGATGCCATTGTGAATCTAGGGTTTTAAAAGATAGCTCGTGAACAGATAAATACCTCTAGATTCTCAACTAAGCGTGGGAAATCGTTAAATGATTGCTTCAAGCTCAATTTTGTTGTCAAATCTATTTTCCTCTTCAGCATTTCTCTTTTCTCTCGATTGCATTATGAGGAATAAACCTTTGAAATTCCCTTTTAACATAATTTTGGGTTGTAATAAATGCTCAACCTTAAAGCTTCCGATTACCTTACTTTTCATCATTTCATTCACCGGATTACCTAAATGTCACAAATCTTTCAGATGTCATCTGCATGCTTAATCTAGATCTTCTGCAACCTTTCAGAACTATTACAAATCTCTGAAGAGGGGGTTCTACTGATCTGCATGAAAAACTCCCCCTAAGTCCAAAAATCCCTAGTTACCGGATGAGGTTCTATCATTAAATTCAGGTGTGGATCCATTCTGCACATTCTGATCTTCTTTCTTTACCCACATTTTCTTATGCTAATCTCTAATTTCATCTACCTTTTATTTGCCTTTCTTATCAGATTTTTTCTTATTCACTGGTTCATTTTTACTTTTGCAATATCTTGCAATATCTTGCAATATGGCCTAAATTTGTTACATGCATGACAAACAACATTCCTCTACATAGGCCTAAAATTCATTTGATTTGGTCTCATCTTGCATTGGTTAGATATATGTCCAAACATCCCACATGCAAAACATCTCTTATTCTAGAAATTGATCATCATTTTACACATATTTGACTTATGTCCAAAATTGTTGCATTTGAAACATTAACCAGTAAAGGTAGGACCATTGTTCACATTATTCATCATTCTATTATTTATCCTACTTCTGCATTGATTTTCCATATGATTGAATCTATTGAAAGTAAAACATCTACCATTGAATTTATAGGCATTAGGTTGTCTTACCGGAGGTTTCTTGTTCTTTTGTTGATGTATTCTTTGACAAGAACTGGAAGATTCTCCTTTCTCAAATCGAAGTCCTCACATGTCTTTTACATGTCTTTGACTATCCAGCATCTTATCCAACTGGGATGAAATAGCTTTGAACTTCTCTTTATACTCATTAGTAGTAGTTAGCTCATCTTTTAGAATTATGATTTGTCCTTCAAGTTCTTGTCCATCATTCTTTGTTTGCACCAATTCAAGTTTCAACTAATCATTCTCATGAGTTAATTTGCAACATTCATCAAATTTTTCCTTCAAGTATTGAGTCAATCTTTATTCATTCTTCTTCTAGTCTTCAATCACCTTAGTCAGCTTCATGGCAATATATTGCATCTCATTCTTCAAAACTACATTCTCCCTAGCTAGCTTCTCACATTGATCAATCTTGTCTTGATTTTCAATGCTTTCCTCTTTTTTCTCCTTTAGCTTGTCCATCAGCTCCTTTCTCTTTTCCCAAAAGGTGTTCAATTGATCTTTTAGGGTTTCAATGAAGTCTTCAGGTGCATTTAGATTTATTTTTAGACTGCTATTTTCCTTCATTGCTACATCAAGATCTTCAATTGACACACTAAGATGTCTCTGCAAACCAAAGTCCATTGATTCAATCTTTCATATCTTCCTCAGGCTATTAGGCTTCTTCTAAGGCATAAAGTTATGATAGAAATTGTTGGAATCAATGAACACAGAAAAGGGGGCTAAATCAATGTTCTGGTATTCACAAATTTGTTAATTTGATTCTTTAACCACCAGATTATAATAACAAAAACTATGATGCAGAAACACAAAGAAAATATGCATATAACCATAACACCAATATTTTACGTGGAAACCCAGAAAGGGAAAAACCATGGTGGGATTTAAACCTGCAATATTATTATACTATGGCTAGTAGTAAAACAATATTACATGAGGGGAATGCACATGCATTCAAGCACACTGCCTAGAGCTCGCTACTCAATTATAAAGGGGCTACAACCCAGAGGAAGGCTCACTTCCTTATAGGCTAATACAAAAATGATTAAAATGAGTAATGAAATGAATAAAAGTATCTGACTATGCCAAGTAACAATTCCGATTAGGCACAAAGTGATTTGTTGTGTTGTTCTAATAACTGCTCTATTTTGCACTGCTACTGATTACTGGATCAACAAAACTTAAGGTGCGCATGTGAAATTGCGCTCAATCACTCCCAAAATAATCATTCACATTATATCCACACACAAAAGAATTAACCAAGTCAATCTTATATATCCGCACTAGCAAAATTGATCTCCCACAAGTCGGCTTCCCAAAATATCAAAATATGAAACGTGTAGCTTCAAGTTGGCTCAAATATTCACAAATCCATATTCCAGATCCAAAACATATGATTTCACACTTTCCGTTAGTTGGTCCAATTACCTCGAACTTACCAACAACCACTGGAATCACGTCAAAGAATCTGGTCCACATGTTACACCATCAATAATGAAGATAACCCTTTTTTACCAATCTGTCGGATACTAAACCTTCTAACATGCTTAAGAGACAACACCGGAGGATAGTATTGCATGATAATATTCTTCCCATACTCAATCAAATCAACTCAGATGACTGGAACAAAAAACACATCACCGGAAATGAGAAATTCTCACCAACATTGTACTCCGAGTATCACCGACAGACTTATACCAAAACTTACTCAAGATATTTGGATATCCCAAACTCCATACTGGATAAGATCAATAGGCCGATTTTCCATAAATGACAACTTCTAAGAAATATTATGCACTAGACATCACCAGTCTTCCTTGAAGCATCACCAGAATAGTGTCTTATGCCAACAATATAATTAAGGCTTCCCAAGGTTTAATTACTTAGAATATGGAGCCTAATTTTGATAACTTGTTTCATGACAATGTGGGTGGTTCTTCTCTTCCAACAATTAATGTTATTTATCCCCATTCTTTTCTTAATTCTCATGATGAGGGTGAATCACTAACTAGGGTTTCTATTGACCAATTGGAGAATATTGACAATGAATTTGAAAATCTTGAACAATGGATGAGTCAACAATACCTAGAAAGTGAGGCTATTCCATTGGTTGAAGGAATAAAAAAGACTAATTCAAAGTGATAAATTTGGCATTGATTTGTTGCGTGCCCTTGCTCATATTGTTGACACTAATATTATGCCTCTGGAAAGTTGTGTTGAAGTCCTTGGTTACAGTCAGCCTCCTAGTCAAGTTAATCATTTTATTCCTATGAATACTTATATGACTAGTGTGCCTACTTTCACATCTAACATCATGGCTACTTCCACATAAAATATTATTCCTACACATGCCAGTCAAGGGGGCAACATTGCTAATAAAAATTCTTTTATCCCTCCTTTTATGAGTCTTCAATTTGTGGCCCAAACATCTCTCATACCTACCTATCATAGTGTCCCACCTCCTTATTCTCAACCTCCTCCTTTATTTAACAATATTACTCCTACATCCCAATCCAACATGTCTAATTTCAACCCATCCACTAAATCAACCATTAATAATCTATCACAAATTGTGTTATCCTTGCAACAACAAATAGCTTTCATGAACCAATCCAAATTTAATGTGCCCACATTTAATGTAGCAACCCCATTATCTAATGACATTGTTCATGCTATCCCTCCTAAATACATAGAAGTCCCTGAATTGAATATTTATAATGGAAAAGGTGATCCCTTGACTCATGTGAAAAAATTTCAAACTGTGTTGTGGTTTTAATCATGATCAAAGACTTTTGACTAAATTGTTTACTAGAACATTTAGGGATAAATCTTCACAATAATATTTTTCTTTGCCTCCTTATTATATTACATCATTTCAACAATTGTATTAGGCTTTCATTCAACAATTTCACAATAATATTGGTCCTAAGATTACTTTGACTGATTTGATTCATTGTAAGCAAGGTGTTAAAGAAAAAGTGACTGATTTTATTGGTAGATATAAGCATTTGTATTCTCAAATATCTTATCCTATGCCTGATCAAGATGTTCAAAGAATTTTTATTTATAATTTACAAAAAGAGATTAGGGATAAGCTTCTCTTTTCTAAGTTTACTCCCTTTACGTAGTTATGCACAATACTTCATAACTATTAGCTTCAAGTGAGTCAATTTGAACAATATTCTTCAATGGCTCTAGTTGATAAGAATGAAAGTGCTCAACAACATTTCACAAATTTTAAACCGAACAAGGGATTTATCAAGTTAAATCACAACAACAATACTCAAAAAATAGTTGCAACAACGGATGTGCCTCCTTTATCCAAGTATTTTAGAAAATAATTTACTCCTCTTTCTAAATCTTTGCATAACATTATGACACAATTATTGAACAAAATTGTGTTGAAACTTCCTCCCATCAAACCAATTGACACATCCAAGCCTTTGCAACCATATCATGATTCCAATTTATTTTACCAATATAATCATTAGCCCGATCATGACACCAAAAAAAGCTATTCCCTAAGAGTAGGATTCAAGACCTTATTGATAATAATACCATATTTGTTGCTGGTGTGAATGACAAAGGAAATAAATTTGTAGCTCCTCCAAATCTTCACTAATCCTTTGTCTTCTCATTCTACTAATGTCATTGAGTCTGAGCATCTTTCCTTCTCTCCTAATGATCTTGGCCTTGAGTCTAATAATGTGGTGAATCTCATTGATAAACCTACACCTCTTAAGGACCTATGCATTACCTTTGATCCTTGTGATATTATTGAAGCACCTAATGACCCACTATATATCACTGCAAAGATCAAAGACATACTCTCATGAGTGGTGCTCATTGAAATTCCCTTTAAATGATAAAATCATAAAAATTAATCATATAATTTACCAAGCCATGGTGAGGTATGGAGATGTTAATCCTGATTACTTTTGGTCTAAACAATTTGAACCTCTTAAACCTAGAGGTGATTCTCTCTTTCAATCTTATCAAATGTGGAAGAATGAGATGATCTTATCTTTGAATAAGCCTCTAAAGCCTAAACACATTCCTCTTCTTCATGATAGACATATTCCTCCTCATCATGATGGACCTAGTCTTCTTCTAACACCCTCTATTCCTCCTCTATATGTTGTGGTTCCACCTCCTACATCTTACAAAGGGAAACACCCAACATCTCCTATTTTTCAACCTAAAAAAACTTCTCTTGTGCATCTTTCTTTAAAGGCAGAGAAGAAGAATATTCCTATTGATCCCAAACCTTTACAACCCTTAGCTAAAACTATTTAAAGAAACCATTGTGCGAGAGAACATTGACAGAGACATCGTGCTAAGGCTCATGAACTTTCTTCTCAACCCATTTCCTCTCCAAAGACTCCAAATATAGATATGATCCTATTTATCCAACCTTAGCCTAGCCCTAGGGAGTAAGTTCAACCTAAATCTCCAAGACATAAAATTCTTAATAAATATGATGGTTCATGTTCTATTCTAATTAAAGATCCTATTTTTATTAATATTGATGAAGAGATGGATGAAAATAATGTTCATGAAAACATTGTTGATGATAATGATGATGAATATGAATATGTTGATGTTGACAATGATTTATCTAAACAATTTTAAAAAGCATCAATCCTAGATCCTAATAACGAACAAAGTGATCCATCATTAGAGCATGCTCCTTGTTTGGAACTTGTGGTAGCTCCATCGACTTTGTTTGAAGGTTCTCCTCTTGCATATTGTCCACCTTCCCAAAACAATGTTGATCAAGATTGGGAGGTGGATGACTTGCTTGATTAGCTCCATTCGTGGTGTAAATTATCTCTCTCCCCTCTCTTTCTTGTTTGTAACCTTCTTTTATTTGTTTCTCAATTATTCTATTTGTTGTCCCTAGTTTTTTCTACTTGAGGATGATGCAAATCTTTGAGATCTCTTTTGGTCTCTCCCATGTTGACTAAAGAGGAACATGTGCCCTTCTTCCATTGTGGTTCTACTTTATTTGGGGGATGAGGATAATTCAATGCAAATATATACATGATTTACATTATTTATCATAAGAAGAATACTGACCCCAGAGTTAAGTATAACCCTTATGCATTTTATCTTTTGTGATCATTATCCTTTGATGTATCCTTCTTGGGGGCATACCATTGTGATAATGTGCTTCTCTTTTGGATGAATGCATAGTACCTTAAAGAAATTTCTCCTGTTGTGGCATACGCAATCACTTTAATGTGGGGGCATACACTCCAATCAATGTTTCTCTCTTTGCATGTCTTGATACTCAAGTTACTTTCCAAAACTTAGTCTTTTGCTTTGTAATTTTGGTATTTTCTCTTTTCATGACTCATACTAAGTGAACCTTACCAAGCTAGTAGTCATGGTTCTCTTTCTCTCTCTTTCTTAAATGATGTCCCTTTTATCTTGATGTTAAAGTAGTAAGATCCTAAAGTCCACTGGGGGCTTGGTATATCTTATCTCTGTTAGACAGTCCAAATAACCGGAAGACAACTGAGAGGGGGGTAAATCAATTGTCATAGATTACTGGAACCATTAGCAATTAAAACTTTAATATCGGAACCCAAAACATTAATATCAAAATATTATGAGAACCAATTAAGCACAAACAATAATCACAGAATAAAAACCATCCACATGACACCAAGATTTATACATGGAAAACCTGGTAAAGGGAAAAACCACGGTGGGAAGCCTACCCATAGTCAGATAATACTTTTGCAGTAAGAATGTGAATTACAATTGAGGGGCCTACACTTGCAGGAAGGCCAACAACCTAAAGAATATTTCTCATCACAAAAGGAGCCTCACTAACTACATAAAAATCCAAACTACGATCTGGAGAAGTGTTGAACTGCAAAAGATAGTATCTCCTATGCCTGAGGACAGTTCTAGTTAAGCTCAATATCAGAGGACTAAATCCTCTTACATAAACCCAATTCAATCTCCAATGATCGACCAAAACCTCTTACTAAATGATATTACATTATTTGCACATTACATTCCTTGGCCATGACCTCTAATAATAACCTGATGATCTACAATGAGATCTTATGTCTATATATACACACCCTCGACCATAAACAATCAGGTTAGCCACCAGCCAATAAACCGATTACATAATTAAAAACCATGTCATCCTAGGACCAAACAAATAATATCCAACACATAAGATATTCTGGAAATACATGAATAGGTCCTATCCACACATTACATTAAAGTCGGTCCATAACCTAGATCAACCGGGACCCAGTATAGGTTCACACGCCACAACAATGATCTCCATCTACTAAGTCTCGAACATGATCATCAACAACATCTTGAAACTTCACCAAAAGTTGCACCAACACCACTTATGTAGTTCATCAAAGATCTCCACCAAAAGCTTTGCCGGTGAAACCCTCGCTGAAACTAGAAACCAATGTTGGGATTTGCATGAAGATTGCATTAATGATATGTTGTTGTCATTGATGCCAATTAATCGATAATGATATTGTTGATATTGTTGTAATGATGTTTTGTAACCGGTAGGAAGAATTTGTGGAGTGAACCAGTATTGCTATGTATTAGAGAGTTGAACCGGTTAACCCTACCTATTGATTTGATAAACCCTAACCGATTAAGTTTTGTGAATTGGTTATATTGGTTTATGATCTGATGAGAGCGGTAATGATTATGACACATATTATTATTGTATGAAGAGAGTTTCAAAGTGATTTTGGCATGTTGATGAAATGGTTTTTGTCTAGGGAATGAGAAAGTATATTGCATGTAATGCAAAGCATGTGATGAGTTACTGAGTTCAATGAAGCGGTGATCAAGGAGCAGTCGAGGTTTTCTTGATTGATGTGCATAGATTGCTATGAAATCCAATGGTCATACTTGAATCAACTTGTTTGTAATATCTATGAGTGAATTAGGTTTTTGTTATGTTTTCGACCTAATTGATTTGTTTATAAGGTTGATGAGTTGTTTAGTTTCAGAGTTGGCAAAGTTTTAGTTGAGTGTGTGGTTGCCAAACTGGATGATGTATCTGCAGTTTGAGTAAAGGTAGATATGAGCATGAAAAGGATCTGAACAAGCAAGTGTAGTGCTATTCAAACAGATCAACAAACTCTTATTGTTTAATAACAATTATAGCAGATTGAAATCCCCTAACCGGGTAAGCTCTAACAAGCTTGGTGCTATTCAAATCCTCTAACCATGTGATCCATTAGCTTGGATTTCAAATCCTCTATCGAGGTTACTCCTTACGGGGTATTTCTTCTAACAAGGCATTATAGTCAATCCCTTAACCGGGTGGTCCCTAAAAGGATCTATTCTTAATAGGACTTTTATAAAGCTTTAACAAGATAGGCTCCTAACAGAGCAAACTTTAGAAGAGTTCAAATAGTTATCTTGTGAGTCTCATCTCACCGTGGTTTTTCCCATTTGGGTTTCCACGTGAAAAAATATTGTGTCAAGTGGTGAATGTTTTTGTGGTTATGTTATTATGGTTGATTTGCTTAACTACTTAATCCACTTTGATAAATCATGATAATCGGAAGCATTGTGAAATGGATTTTTACTTATGTCAGTAAAAGTATTTGGATGTTTATGAGTTTGAAGTTGTTTACTGTTAGTTTGTTGTAATAGTCAACCAGTTTATCTTGATAATGATATTGCATTGATAGTTCTAAGTTTACTTTGAGAGATTGATTTTGAGATTGGTGAAGTTAGTATCAGTTTTTCTATCTACATATTCAGCCCCCCCCTCTCAGTAGTTGACTGGATTCTTATTCTTTCATCATACCATCAATTGGTATCAGAGCGTATCAGCTCCTCTAAGGTCTAAGCCTAACAACTTGAGGTAAAGATCTTACAGATCATGATAAAGAAGGAAGGTCTGAAGTTTAATAGAGAGAACTATAGGATATGGAGTGATAGAATGAAAATTTATATCAAGATTCTAGGAAATCAATACTGGGAACATCTTGTTACTCAATATGTTGCACCTAGTGGGACTATGACCGATGATCAGAAGAAAGAGCAACAAGAAAACAATCAAGCATAAGATGCTATTATTAGTTCTTTGTCTGATGTAGAGTATTTAGATGTTCATGGTCTAGAGACTGCATATGATGTATGGAAAAAACTTGAAGAGATTTATAGCAGTGATGAACATGTTAAGATTGTTAAAGAAGAGAGTTTGAGAGGAAAGTTTGATGACATGCGGATGGCTGAAGGTGAGAATATCCAGCAGTATGGTCAAAGGATAAAAGAGATAGTCGGTGAAATTAAGAGTGTAGGAGGTAAAGTGGAAGATGCTATAGTGATCAGTAAGGTATTGAGAACCCTGCTACCAGTCTAAGCTATCTGAGTTGCGGCCATTCGGGAGCTAAAGTCTATTCACAAAACTAAGGTAACCCTTGACTCTATCATTGGCAAGCTTACTGCTTTTGAATTAAATGGTTATGATGGTAGTGTACATAAATCTAATTCTACATTTAGAGCTTTTGTTTCTAACCCATCTATGAGGAAAAGTAGAGATGTCAGTCACAGTTATGAGTCTAGATCCAACACAGAAGCTGATGATGAAGACAATTTAGTTGAGCTTGAAGCATTGTTGGCCAAGCAGTTGCCCAGAGGTACTGGTAAATATAGAGGTAAATTACCTTTGAAATGTTTTGCATGCAACAAGATTGGACACATAGCTGCTAACTGTCCTAATGGTGATAATGAGCACAAACGAGATAAATTCAAGAAGTATAAGGGTAAAGGCAAAAGAGATTGTCTTATTGTTGTTGATGCCAGTATCACTAATGAGGAATCTGATGGTGATGATAATGAAGATATTATGTTTGTAGCCATTAAAGAGGAGATATCTTATCAGAAGGTGTTAGTATTTCGAATGGATAACTCTGATGATTGGATCATTGATAGTGGTTGTTCACATCACATGATCGGTGATCGGAGCAAATTTATTTCTTTGAAGGAATTTGATGGTGGAGTTGTAAGATTTGGTAATGAATCACCCTGCATGGTTAAAGGTAAGGGAACTATTTCTCTTAATGGAAAGAGAAGTGCAGATGATGTCTACTGGGTTGAAGGTTTAAATCATAATATATTGAGTTTGGTACCACTCAATGATAGAGGATACCCATTGGAGTTTAAGAATAGTATGTGCAAAATCTATGGGAGCAAAGGTGAACTGATTGCAACCGGGAAGCAAACTAAAGGTAACATATTTCACCTTAATCCTAAAGTCAGCAACTGTTTAATTGCAAACATAGATGATAGTTGGCTTTGGCATAGGAGATTTTGTCATATAAACTTTGATAACATTGTTAAAGTAAGTCCAAGATAGTAAGAGGTTTGCCTCAATTGAACAAACCGGTTAATGCTTTATGTAAGGAATGTCAGTTGGGAAAGATGACATCCTCAACTTTCAAGAGCAAATCTTTTTCAATGAAACATCTGTTAGATTTGGTTCATACAGATCTTTGTGGACCAATAAGGACAAAAAGTATTCAAGGTGGCAGATATTTTATGATCTTCACTAATGATTTCTCAAGGATGATGCGGGTCACATTCTTGAAGGATAAGACTGAAGCTTTTAGTCATTTTAATGCATTCAAGGCCTTAGCTAAGAAGGAGAGTGGTAAGAAGATAAAGTGTCTGAGGACTGATCAAGGTAGTGAATTTACTTCTGAGGAATTCACTAGATATTGTGAAGAAAATGGTATCAAATGACAACTTTTTGCACTAAGGACACCACAGCAGAATGGTATCGCAAAGAGAAAACTTTTTGGAGGGAAGTTGTCAGCACAGTTGTATATATTATAAATTGGATTCTGGTAAAGAGAGGTAAAGACAAGCCTCCTTATGAATACTGGCATGGAAGATCACCTAATGTTGGTTATTTTAAGATATTCAGAAGAAAATGTTTTATTAAGAGAGGTGATTATGTTTGCAAATTTGAGGCTAAGAGTGATGAAGGTATATTTCTTGGTTATTCCACCAAGAGTAAGGCCTACAAGTATTTTAACAATTGGACATAGAGAATTATTGAGAGTGTTGATGTTTGAGTATATGAATATCCTAAAGTCTCAGAGGAAACCAATTTGGAGAAAAAGGATGAAGATTCTTGCATTTTGTTTTGGAACCAAAAACTGTGATACCAGAAACCAGTAAAGCAAATACTGATGTACTAGTTCAATCGGAACATATAAATTTAGAAGAAGATGATGATAATGGAGAAGATGAACCTAAAGATAATGATCATGTTATTTCGAGATATGTGAGACTCAATCACAATCCTGAGCAGATTATTGGAGATAAGGATGTTGGAGTACTAACCAGAAGAAGAATCAGAGAGAATTCTTGCATGATCTCCACTATTGAACCAAGAACTGCTAAGGAAGCATTTGGTGATGATGATTGGATTAAAGCTATGGAGGAGGAACTAGATCAAATTGAGAAGAACAACACATGGACCCTAGTACCTCAATCGGTAAATAAAATGTGATAGGTACTAAGTGGGTATTCAGGAACAAGTTGAATGAAGATGGTGTTTTAGTTTGCAACAAAGCTAAGTTGGTTTGCAAAGGTTATGCGCAAGAGGAAGGAGAAGATTATGGTGAGGCTTTTGCACCAGTGGCAAGATAGGAAGGTGTCATAAATTTACTTGCATTTGTAGCACATAAGAAAATCAAGGTATACCAGATGGATGTTAAGTTAGCATTTTTGAATGGGATACTAGAAGAAGAAGTATACATTGAGCAGCCAGATGGTTATGCTTTGACTAATGAGAAAGACATGGTATGCAGATTGCATAAAGCTTTATATGGATTAAAGTAGGCACTGAGAGCAAGGTATGAAAGGATTCATACACATCTGATGAAGATAGGTTTTCTAAGAACCAGTGAAGATAGAAACATATATCTCAAATCTGAAGGAGATAAAATATTGGTCAGCAAAGTATTTGTAGATGATATCATATTTGGAGGTAATGATGACATGAGAAATGATTTTGCAGATGTAATGAAAAATGAGTTTGAAATGTCTCTAGTGGGTGAAATAAAAAATTCCATAGGCTTGCAAATACAGCAAATGAAGAATGGTATTTTCATCACACAGTCTAAGTATGTGAAAAAGGTTTTGAAGATATTTGGTATGAGTGACTATAAACTAGTTGGGACACCAATGGTTATAGGTTGTAAGTTGTCTAAGGAAGATGAATCCATATATGTTGATGAGAAGGAATACATGTCAATGACTGGAAAATTGCACTATGTTGTTCACAGCAGACTGGATATAGCTCATGCAGTTGGCCTAGTTGCTAGATTCCAAAAGAATCCTAAGGAAACACATTTGATAGAAACCAAGAGGATTTTTAGATATTTGAAAGGTACTATTGACTATGGATTATGGTATCCATTTGGAGGAAATTTTGACTTAAAGGTGTACATAGATGCAGATTGGGCAGGAAATGTTGATGACAGGAAAAGCACAATCGGTGGAGTATTTTTTCTTGGAGGAAGACTTGTTTCATGGAGTAGTTAGAAGTAGAGTTGTACATCACAATCTACTGCTGAAGCTGAGTATGTTGTAGCTTACATGAATTGTACCCAGGCTATCTAGATAAGGCACATTTTGGAAGGTTTTAAGATGAAGATTTCAGAACCTATAAAGATCTTATGTGATAATAAAAGTGTCATATTTCCAAGAACCTTGTTTTGCACGCACAAAACAAGCATATTGAATTAAGTATCATTTCATAAGGGAAAAAGTGTAGAGTAAAGATGTGATCTTGGAGCATGTTTCTACCAAGGAGAAGCTTGCAGATATCTTTACTAAATCTTTGCCTAAGACTATTTTTGAGTATCTTAGAAGTCAGCTAGGGGTTGTACCCCTTCATGAGGTCAGTTGAGAATGATGTAGATTACATTAGTCCTGGAACTACTTGTAGAATTTTACAACAGGATTGGTGTAGAAGTGGAGTTATTCCACAGGGGGGCATCAAGTTGCAGGTTGTTGATGTTGAACAGTGAAATTTGACATTGCATTTTTTACTTTCAATTTGGCATTGCTATCAAAGGGGGAGAAGAACTATGTGATTTGTATGATTGATAGAGAGAAGGAAGACAAGCTAAAGATAAGGTGAGTACTTGGTAATGTAAACCAGGATTCCTATTCACAATCACATAAATCAATGGTATTGATATTTTTATTGCCATCAATGCCAAAGGGGGAGATTATTGACATTTGCATGAAGATTGCATTAATGATATATTGTTGTCATTAATGTCAATTAACCGGTAATGATGTTATTGATATTATTGTAATGATGTTTTGTAACCGGTAGGAAGAATTTGTGGAGTGAACCGGTATTGCTATGTATTGGAGATTTGAACCGGTAAACCATACCTATTGATTTGATAAACCCTAACCGATTAAGTTTGGTGAATTAGTTATATTGGTTTATGATCTAATGATGAGTGGTAATGATTATGACATATATGATTATTGTATGAAGAGAGTTTCAAAGTGATTTTGGCATGTTGATGAAATGGTTTTTGTCTAGGGAATGAGAAAGTATATTGCATGTAATGCAAAGCACGTGATGAGTTACTGAGTTTGATGAAGTGATGATCAAGGAGCGGTCAAAGTTTTCTTGATTGATGTGCAGAGATTTCTATGAAATCCAACGGTCATACTTGAACCAACTTGTTTGTAATCTTTATGAGTGAATTATCTTTTGGTTGTGTTATCGACCTAATTGATTTGTTTATAAGGTCTATGAGTTGTTTAGTTTCAGAGTTGGCAAATTTTTAGTTGAGTGTGTGGTTGCCGAACCAAATGATGTATCTGTAGTTTGAGTAAAGACAAATAGGAGCATGAAAAAGATCTAAACAAGCAAGAGTAGTTCTATTCAAACAGATCAGCAAACTCCTATTGTTTTCTAACAATTATACCAGATTGAAATCCCCTAACTGGGTAAGCTCTAACAAGATTGGTGCTATTCAAATCCTCTAACGAGGTGATCCATTAGCTTGGATTTCAAATTCTCTACCAAGGTTACTCCTTACAGGGTATTGCTTCTAACAAGGCATTATAGTCAATTCCTTAACCGGGTGGTCCCTAACAGGATTTGTTCTTAACAAGACTTTTATAAAGCTTTAATAGGCTAGGCTCCTAACATGGCAAAATTCAGAAGAGTTTAGATAGTTATCTTGTGAGTCTCATCTCACCATGGTTTTTCCCATTTGGGTTTCCATGTCAAAAAATATTGTTTCAAGTGGTGAATGTTTTTGTGGTTATGTTCTTATGGTTGATTTGCTTAACTACTTAATCCACTTTGATAAATCATGATAACTGGAAGCATTGTGAAATGAATTTTTACTTATGTCAGTAAAAGCATTTGGATGTTTATGAGTTTGAATTTGTTTATTGTTGGTTTGTTGTAACAGTCAACTGGTTTATCTTGAGGTTTTTTATCTTGATAATGATATTGCATTGATAGTTCTAAGTTTACTTTGAGAGATTGATTTTGAGATTGGTGAAGTTAGTATCAATTTTTCTATCTACTGATTCACCCCCCCTCTCAGTAGTTGATTGGATTCTTATTCTTTCATCATACCAACAACCAAGCTTCTAGGCAAGAAGGATAGCATCCGAGCACCAGACCAAAACCAACTATCCAAATATGAGTATGAGTATCATGAACAAACCAATTCCATCACCGAACTATACCAAAGCCTATCAGATCATGCTAGATCCAAGTTAACTAGAAACCACTCAACCTATTGGGACCAGAAGGGTGTTGGTAAAGCATCCAAATAGCTAGTGTTGGCATCAATGACAAAACATAAATGCAACACATAATCAATTCCACGAAATGGCCAACAGTCTCTTTAGTGTCTTGATGAAAGCTTTTCAATGTGAACCTTTGTACTTTACCAAGAGTATGCTTAGTGTCATACTCCCACTAAAGTGGGGACTAAATGTAGCATCCTAAATTGTACTCCCTTATAATTTTGTTCTCATTTGGGCCCTCATCTTGGCGTTCATACCCCAAGGCCTGATCGAAGACTAGATTTTGCTCATACCACACATATATGCTATATTTTTTACCCTACACTTTATTTCCCCCTTTATTTTGGTGCCTTGGTCACTAGAGCGCCCATTTCTATGGTCCTCCCAATTAGGACCCATTTTTTGGCCCCTTAACAATCACAAGATTTGGGTGGGAATCTGGACCTCGTGTCAGCTCATGTCAGAAAATTGAGTTGTTTTCCGAAAGGCAAGTATAAAAGGAGGTCTACCCCTCTCATTTTGATATACATTCAATACAATTGAGCATACACACACATCAACTCAAGAAATCAAGCATTTCAAGTTCAAGTGAGCAAGCAATCAATCTTCTTTTAAGCATTGGAGCAGAGATAAGGTCGAGATTTGAACAAGCATTGGAGTAGAGATAAGGTCAAGATTTGAACAAGCATTGGAGTTGACATTCATGTTCTATTTTATTGAAGACTTCATGAAACCCTAATCCTACGTGGAGACAAACAAAACTTCACAAGGAGGTATAGCATTTGTGTTTCAGTCATTATTCAACATCTCCCTCAAAAGGAGAACACTTCCATTACTACAATTCCATCATATTTTATTTCTATTTCATGGTTAATTCCAAAACTAGGGTTTGACCTAAGGCAAACCCATATTCCCCACCTATTTCCCTTCTCTTCTATGCATAGGAACAAGTGCGGAGCTGCAATCTTTAGGATTGGTTTTATTTACAGTAACGAATTGATCCCCCATTGTAGTGCAAAAAGTGTGGAGGACCAAAGCGACCATCACTACGGTCTTGATGAATCGGGAGCTCCTTCTAGGAATATATATGAATACATTTATATTCCTCAGATTCAGGTTCGTGGCTTGGTCTGACGACTATAGTTCACTGTTCATGTGTTTTTACATAAATTCTAGCTTATTCACCCTGATTTCAATATTTTCACACTTCAACTTAAAAGAGGACAGTCCAATGAAATCCAGTAAATCCAATAGAATTCTTAGCCCTTATCATTGCTAATTTGTGGCTAGATCCATTGGGTTTACCTCTCTCTTTTAATGTATTATTCCCTAAGTAAAAGTTAGTGGTCATTCATACTTCTTGTGGTGGAAACCTTAAGTTTTCACCAATATAATTTGAAGGAACATTTTGCAATGGAGTTGATACATGTACAATTTGGTTACTAGGAGATCTAAAACTTTGTCTAGTTTTGCAATCTATTTGTCTACAAAGGTAGCCTTGTTAGAAATCTCAAATAACAAAAGGACAACTGAGAGGGGGGTGAATTAGTTGTCACCGGATTACAGAACTTTAAGCATTCAAAACCTTATTACCAAAACACACACACTCAATACCAAAATGCATAAACCAAATACCGAAATGACAGATATAGCAATTAAACATAAACATAAATCACAAAACAGTTACCATCCATCCAGAACACATGACAACAAGATTTTTATGTGGAAAACCCGGCAAAGGGAAAAACCATGGAGGGGAGCCTACCCATAGTTAGATAATACTTCTACAGTAAGTATGTGATTACAATATGAGGGGCTTGCCCATGCAGGAAGTCCAACAACCTAGATCACACTTCTCATCACAAAAAGGAGCCTCACTGACTACATAAACATCAAACTACAATTTGGAAAGAAGAGTGAATTGCAAAGATATCATCTCCTATGCCTAAGTACAGTTCTGGTTAAGCTCAATACCAGAGGTCTCAAACCTCTCTTACAAACCTAATTTGATCACCTATGATTGACCAAACCTTCTGCATATGATTACAACATTAATTGCACACAGATCATCCCATAACCTTCACCTATGATCTACAAAGAGATATTACATCATATTTATACCAACCTGGGACCTAAACAATTAGGTTGGCCACCTAAGAGATAATACAATAAGGCCATAACATAAACCCACAATCCAATGATCAACCAAGTTGGCTTAGGCCAAAAACAACATAAACCAATTATTTAAATCTCACTGGTAACGCATCAGGAACATCCTCCAACACGTTACATAAACCAGTCCATAACCTAGATAACACCAGACCCAAAATAGGTCGCCATAAGCCAAATCCAACACCACCGATGAATTGGAACATGGACATGATAACCATCAGCATCCTGAGAACCATTTAGAAGCTACACCAATACCACTTATCACGTTCATCAAAAGATCTTCAACATTAGTAAAACCCTTACTAGTGACCAAAAGGCTTACTAGAACAAATGATAGCTCCTGAGTCATAAAATCCCAAACCAATTGATTGTAATACACATCTAAATAGCATGAATGACAAATCCAAACCAAAGCATATCAGACCATACCAGATCAATATCATAATCAACCACTCTACCGGAACCAACCGAAAACCGGTAAACAACCAAAACAACTTGTGTTGCCATTAATGACAAATTATCAATGCAACACATAATCAATTCCTCCAAATTGCCAACTGACCTTGGATTCAATTATGCTAGAAGGTTGTCGAGGATAGGTTAATTGTCTTTTTTAATATTGGTGATTTCATTTAAAAATTTATGTTAAAAGTGTTTAATATCACCCATCTTGATACTTGCTTGAGAAATTGGTGGTGAATTATGTGGATAGATATACATGAAGGGTGGTATTGACTATTTATTTGGCAAGTGATAGCTTACTTTTGGTTTTTATTCATATGGTAGGAATGAAAATTCTAGTAACACAAGTATAGGGGCTATAAGAAGTAATCTCCCAATGTCAATGAGATTTTTCTCCACCCTTAATGCTAAGTCGTATGTTGCAAGAAGAGTTTAAACACCAAAGGATTGAATTATTACTAATATATTTGAATTTAGGGCCTTTGGATAAAGATGAATTAAATTTTCATAGGTGGGCACACAGTTGTAGGTATAATATCGAATGTTTGCTATATTCTTGAATTGAAATCAACTATAGAATCATATGGGGCTCTTTTCATAGTTATCAATTATTGTAATAAAGAGGATTTATCCCCCTTTTCCTTGAATCTTTCAAAGAAAGTGTCTCCCAATTGATCCCATGAATTGATTGTATTTTTAGCTAGACAGATATAGCAATCATGAGCTTTTCCTTTTAAGAAAGCTACCAACAACCATAAAGAAACTTTTTTCTTAATGATTGAATGTACTATATAAGTATCTACAACATCTCTAAGGTGGTCTTTGGTAGTTTTAAAATCCTCGTTAGATAACTTGGGTAGTTATTTAAATGCATTAGCAAGGATAGGATCCCATGTGGCTAGTGCTACTAAGTTACTAGAAGACTACCATTATTTCATGGAATGAAATTTTTGGGAGCCTTTTTACCGACCATTTATAAAGGTGGTAAATATGGTCATATGTTTCTCCTCCTTAGACTTATGACCAAATGTGAAACCAAGATTATAGGATGGGTGATTGCAAATGACTGAGTGATGGTATTTTTTCTCATAATACCAATGGATCTAATAACTAAACTTTGTCTTTATTTTATTTTTTGGTCCTACCAAGCATGCCAAAACCTATTGATTTATAAGTTCACGCTTAAGGTATGAATTTGTACCAACATGGAAAATCTTGTAAGTGGAACCTAATTGCAAGATTACCTATACGATTTAGAATATAGTGTTTTGCATGATATACATTGCAATTTCCCAATTACAGAGGATGAATAAAAGAGAAAAGAATACTTGAAAAATTGAACATAATTTTAAGACAAAGTGTCAATACAAAAATTTAGATAAATAGCATGGTATTTTACTAAGATTCAATGGATCATATTTTTACTTATAGAGAAGGATATATAATACACAATCTCTAAAGAATGGTAATCACTAATATACTTAAAAAATGAAGACATGTATTTAAATAGATTATATTTAAATAAAAAGAACATTTAGTAGGACTAATATTACACATGAATTAACCTTCATTCATAAGCAATAGGTATATACATAAAATTCACTTGACAAAATCATGAATCAATTACATATCATAATTGAAATGGCTTCAAGGCCTTATATTTCTATTTGTCTTCTTCCCCCCTTCTCAACTCCTATATTCCCTCATATATTTTTTTTTCTTCTTGAAGATATGCATCAAAAATAAAATTACTAGTCGATACACAAATAATCTTAGATCTATCTAATGTTTACTTTGTATTAAGAGTTTGATGTCCAATTTTGAGTAGATATCTTCTTTTGTTACCACGGATGATGTAAGTGGAAAACTACCAAATCTATCATTCATTTGATAAGTGTTAGACTACCACATGTCCTTGGGGTCCAAATCATTAAACTTCATGTGGACCCTATGATGCATGAGCATCCTCGGTTCTTGGCAATCTTGCATCAACCAAAAAAAATTCCTTTATGTTTTTGCAGTTTCAGTATTTCATTCTGCATTTTCTGGCATTGGCTCATCAGATCTTGAGGAGTTGGATTTTTCTTGAGGACTTGATCATCTTCCTTATTCCTAAACCATGGATCATTTGGATCATTTTCCAACAAGTTATCGATTCCGATTTCTGAGATAGTTTTCTAGCACCAGAACCAATTGGACCTATTTTCTTTGATGAATCTATCGAGTCCCTTCCATAGCTTGCGAAGCCCTAAGCGTTGATTTCGATGTTCCTTGGCATGTGATCAACCTTCCCTTTGATCTGCACTTCATCCTTTGGATTTTTTGGAGGAATCTCTTTAGCGGAGGCTGACCTTGTTGGTTTTACATGTTTGGTCTTGTTCTTCGGTATTTGATCCTTTTTGGGTCGACTGGATCCCCTTGAATCATATAAATCATTATAATTGAGAATTAGAATGTAGATCACAGGAAATATAGAGCATAGAAGCTAGATCAAAAGTTTTGAGGTCCCGGTTGTGACCTGTTCTATAATTGAGCATGTTTGTAGTAAGCCAGGGAGCCTAATCTTGTATCCTGGATGTTACTAGTTGCTTGTAATAATTTTTAATGATTTAATTTATTTAGTTATACACTTCTTCCATCATATCCTTGTGTTTCCATTGTGTTTACTCTTGCTGACTGGTTCAAACTAATCTCTTTGAGGTCCCTCATAACCGATGACCACACCAAGTGGTATCAAAGCGGACTTTGTTCTGAAGATTTTGTGGTCCTGAGAATTTTGTTGTGGGGTGGTAGATTGTGGATCTGACCTATAGTTGCAGAGGACTAGCATGAAGATGACACAAGGAGGAAATAGGAATTGTGGAGTGCATGGGAATGCAGACTCGACTGTGATGGAAATGTTGAGAGGAATTGCAGCTAGGTTGGGAGTCGTTGAGATAGCCCAAAGAAGAGGCCAACATATTGAAGATGTGAGTGAAGATGAAGGAGAAGAAGAATCAACATAACAAGTAAACCCACCAGCGATTGATCCGGATGAAGATAGGTTCTTAAGGGTTTTGAGTAAGGTGAATACTAAACCATATTTTACCCCACCGGAATATGATGGAAAGTTGGATTCAGATGAATTGATAATTTGGATCTCAGAGATGGAGAAATATTTTAATTTTGAGAACACCGCAGAGGAAATGAAGGTGAAATATGCCTGCACCCAGTTGAAAGGTCATGCATCTCTTTGGTGGAAGAATTTGCAGGTTGGTAGACAAAGAAGAGGTAAAGAGAAGATCAAAACATGGGATCAGATGATTACTAAGTTAAAATCAAAATTTATGCCAGTTGATTATCAAGTGAATCTATTATGGAAGTTGCAAAGTTTGAAGTAGAAGGAATCTAGTGTAAAGGAGTATACCAAAGCATTCTACAAGTTGAATATCAGATTCGGACATGTTGATGATAAGATTGAACAAGTTGCAAGATATTTGAATGGATTGTGGATGTCTATATAAGATGAACTCAGTTTGATCAATTGTAGAGTGTTGAAGAAGCTTACTAGTATGCCCTGAAAGCATAAGAGAAGAAAAAAAGACATGAGCAAAGACAGAGAGGTAGGGGTGGAAGGTTTTCTGGAGGAAGAGGATATACCGGAGGTAGAGGAACCTGTATAGATCTGAACAAGGACAAGGAAGTAAGCAAAGATGGTGGTTCATACCGGAAGGATGATAGAAATTTCTACTAGAGAAGAGAACTTGATGGTTACCGGAATGAGAATTTTGGAAAAGATGACAGAATACAAGACAAGAGAGTGTTCAGAGGAACTTTCTTTAAGTGTGGAGGAGAAGGACATCGTTCTTTCGAGTGTAAGAAGGTGGAGAGCACTGAGGGAACAACAGTGGTAGAAAAAAGCCCCACCAGATCAGCTAACAAACCAGAAGATGGAGAACTGTTGAAGATGACGAGATCTTCGTGTCATACCATAGGAGATGAGGAGCCCTTGCAGAGGAGGAATTTATTCAAGACCAGATGTAAGGTATTTGGTAAGTATTGTAAAGTTGTTATTGATAGTGGTAGTTCAGATAACCTTGTTTCAGAAGATATGGTGACTAAGTTAAATTTCGAATGATTGAAACACCCTAAGCCTTATCAGATAGCATGGATTTGGGATGATCATAAGTTGTTAGTAAGTGAGAAATGTTTGGTGAAATTGAAAATTGGGAATTATCATGACGAAGTCTTGTGTGATATTATGCCTATGGATATTTGTCACCTTTTGTTGGGTAGACCTTGGTAGTTTGATAGACAAGCAATACATGATGGGAGAAAGAATATATACAGTATTGTGGCCAATGGGATGAAGCAAACCTCATTACCCTTGGAGGAGCCTTTGAAGAGTGAATTCTGTATGAATTCTAGAATGTGTTTGATGGATGGAAGGAAATTCCTAGATGGGATGAGACATGAGAATGTGTATTTTACCTTAGTTCCTTAGAAGACTGAGGATCCAGAGCATGAAGAAGAAGAACTGGAAGAGATAAAGGGGTTACCAGTAGAGTATGAAGACATCATTTCAAATAATGTGCCTGATGGATTACCACCTGTGAGAAGTATCAGTCATTGCATGGACCTGATTCCTGGAGCTAGTTTGCCTAACAAAATTGCACACCGGATGACACCGGCAAAGAATGAAGAGTTGAATAGACAAGTACAAGAATTGTTGAATAAAGATTTGATCAGAGAAAGTTTGATTCCTTGTGCAGTACCAGCAGTATTAGCACCTAAGAAGAATGGAAAATGGAGGATGTGTATCAATTCTAGAGAAATAAACAAGATCGCAGTTAAATACCAGTTTCATTTGCCTAGGATGGATGGCATAATGGACTATTTGAGTGGATTGAAATACTTCACAAAGATAGACTTGAAGAGTGGATATCATCAAATCAGGATTAGAGAGGGAGATGAGTGGAAGACAACATTCAAGACAAATGAAGGACTATGAGATGGGTAGAATTTTTACAGAGTTACACCTTTGTATTGAAGCATAGGAGTGGGAAGTCAAACAAAGTTGTTGATGCATTGAGTAGAAGGAGGAATTTGTTGACAAAGATGAGAGTGATAGTATTAGGATTTGAGGATTTGAAGACCTTGTATGATGATGACCCAAATTTTGTAGAACCTTGGAGAGCATGTAGAGAACCGATTATGGTAGATAGAAGCAAGTGGTTGGATTACTTCATTCAGGATGGGATGTTATTCAAAGGAATTCAATTGTGTATATACCTAAAAGTTCTATGAGGGAGAATCTAATAAAGGAGAAACATAGTGGAGGATTAGCTAGACACTTTGGTGTTGATAAAATAGTAGCATTGGTGAGTGAGCATTACTTTTGGCCCCAGATTCATATCCCTGATTCTTGGCAATCTTGCATCAACTAAAAATATTTCCTTTTTGTTTTGCAGTTTCGGCATTTCATTCTACATTTTCTGGCATTGGCTCACCAGATCTTGAGGAGTTGGATTTTGCTTGAGGACTTTATCATCTTCCTTATTCTTAAACCGCAGAGCATTTGGATAATTTTTTGGAAAGTTATCGATTCCGATTTCTGAGATAGTTTTCTGGCACCAGAATTGGTTGGACCTATTTGCTTTGGTGAATCTACAGAATCCCTTTAGTAGCTTGCAGAGCCCTGAGCATTGATTCTAATGTTCCTTGGCATGTAGCCAACCTTCCCTTTGATCTGTACTTCATCCTTTGGATTTTCCAGAGGAATCTCTTTGGCAGAGGCCAACCTTGTTGGTTTTACACGTTTGGTCTTGTTCTTCGATATTTGATCCTTTTTGGACCGACCGAATCCCCTTGGATCATATAAATAATTGTAATTGAGCATTAGAATGTAGATTAGAGGAAATATAGAGCATAGAAGCTAGATATTTGAGGTCCCGGTTCTGACTTGTTCTGTAATTGATCATGTTTGTAGTAGGTTAGGGAGCCTAATCTTGTATCCCGGATGTTATTGGTTGCTTGTAATCAGTTTTCATGATTTAATTCATTCAGTTCTGCACTGCTTCCATCATATCCTTGTATTTCTGTTGTGTTTACTCTTGCTAACCAGTCCAGACTGATCTCTTTGAGGTCCCTCCTAACCGATGACTGCAACACCCTAGTTGATTTAATAATGTGTAATCTCTTAACGAATAATGCAACAACAAAAAAATTGTTAGACTTACAAAATTTATCTATTGAATGGGCCATTAATCTTGTGTTATGAGATCAATGGTTCATAATATTTCCATGAAGTTAATAACTTGGGCCCACCTTCTTTGAGTTAGCACTGAATGGTGAATAGTGTAGTAGGGAGAAGCTATTAGATTAACAAAGTTGGAGATATTTGAAATAACACCATGTATAAACCATAAAATTGGACTCTTTTTTCTTTTCATGCTCATCAAAATGGTTAGGTATTTCCTTAAATGTCATGTAGTAGTTTCCAACCAATGGTATAGTAGGGAGAATTTGTTGGTATGACAAATGTGTTATCCTATGAGATGGTGTCATGTAAAACTTTGTGTCAACAAATTAAATAGTCTCAAATAAGTTTTTCTAAACTGATCAACAAATTATATTTAAAATTTCATTGTCATCTCAACCCCTCACAATCCACTTAGTGTAAAGTATAATTCTCTATCTATTGGCATTAATAAGACATAGGTCATCAATGTCCTTGGGAAGGCAACATAAATATCATTCATGTTGGCACTGGGCCAGCCTCCCTTGTAGGGATTCGCAACATGGTTTATCAGCCTCCTATAGATTCTCTGTCTAGTGGTTGTATCGAACATTGATAGGTTGATCTTTTGGTGCAACGACAACCCTAGCTTGTAACAAGTGGTATCAGAGCTTGGTCATAGGTTCGAATCACACAGATCGCAGTGAGTGATGTTGGGAGGGGGATTGTTGGCAGTGGGCCAGCATTCCTTGCGGGGATTCATGACATGGTTTAACAGCCTCTTGTGGATTCTATAAGTCTAGTGGTTGTATCAGACATTGACATATCGATCTTTTGGTGCAACAACAACCCTAGCTTGTACCAATTCCATCATCAAAATCCTTTTTCTAATTAAAATTGACCCACAAAAAAATATGGAGAAGTTTTTTTAGCTTGCAATATAATATCATAGAAGGCACCCACTATAAGGATTAATAAATATGGTGGCAGTGAGAAATTGGACCATGTTAGAATCTACTAGCTAATGACTATGGCTTGGTAATATTGTATGTCAACTTTGTCTCAACTTTATCAATCACATACTATCAAAAAATATAAGAGAAATCTCGAAAACAAAATGGAATCCCCAAAAATTTTAATATCTCTTTATGCTTAAAGGTGTGAAGATAACTTTGTAGAGAAGTGACAGACTACCTATAAAAATAGGACTTATTACACCAAATATTAGAGTCAAAAGTATCAAAACATTAACAAATGATGTTATCTTCATCCTCAAGAAGTGTGAGAAAAGATTTATCAACAAAATGACTATTGACAAGATTGTAGAAATTGTTGCATGGTAAGTAAATTTATCGAACCCATCTTCACAAAATGATATTAGCAATGAGATAACAAAAGCATTCATCAACCAACCATAAAATGATGCCACAAATTGAGTAACCTTGGTGGATAGATTTGAATAGCCCAAATTTCTCTAATTGGATGTTATTTACACTAAGGAAATCCAAATCATTAACATATAAAATCTTAACCAACTAGAGAAAGTTGGGGTCAAAGAAAAGTCATTGAGCATGTCCAAAATAAAGGGTCATTGAATTCTATTATAGTTTTTCTCAACACAACTTTTGATAGACTTCTACCTAGTTGGACTTTGTAGCCCATTCTATAACCTCCCTTTATTTAAAATAAATATGATTTTCATGAAACTAGTTTGTTGTGAAAGGAAAACAAATGTAAGATGTAATAAATTAGAGTACAAGAGCCTTACCAATTATCTTGTATAAGATATTTAAGAAAGTGGTCCTTTTTTAATTATACATCAACTCAAAACCACCATCTTTAGGTATGAATTTAATATTGTCTTTGTTTATGAGCTACACTAAATATCTTAAATGAATATCATAAAGATGTACCTTGTGCAAATCAATGCCAACATCGTCTCAAATAAAATGTTGTTAAATTCATAGGGGAATCCATCACAACTAGATACCTTGATATTGACCCTAGATCTACACACAAAAAATGGAAGTCCTCCTAGCAAAAGAGTTTGTCATAAACCACCAACTACAACTATGTGGAAGAAAGATGGAAAGAGACCACATCTAAGAGTTGCTTGATTTTGAAAACATCTTTGTAGTGTTTAACAAAGACCTCTTTAAAACCTTGGGAAACTTTAAAATGTGTTTATCTACTTCCTGAATTGTTTTGATCTTTTGAGTGGAATTATATGCATGCAAGGGTTGGGAAAATTCCTTGAAAGCTCAATTCCCAACCTTCAATCAATGAAGTTTTTCTTTGACCTAAGCTCATTTACATGCATTATAAATTTGGCCTATATGGTCCCAATCATAATTTCAAATTACATCTTCAATATTGTGCCCCTACTCTAACATTCATACTATATTAGAGTAATAAATTGTCTATTGTTAGTTGTGATACTCTTCTAGTTGAATCGTTGTCAAATATTATGTTCTTTACCACTCTCCAATTTGTTTTGAGTGGATTGAGGTCTTCAAAAGTTCAAAATTAAGGAAACTTATTTTTCTTGAATAATGCCATTATTTTATTATAGGTCCAATGTATCCCCAAAATAACATGGGTTAGATTGTCTATGAACTAATACCATCACTCACCCTATCTTTTTTGAAGATCTATAGCATCTTAATACATTTTTATTAAAAATAATTAATTTAAATTAATCACTAGATCAACCATGACTTTTTTATATAAAAACTAATTAAATTAATTATTAGATCAAATATAATTAATTTTAATTAAAAAATATTTTTTTAAATAATTATATAAATCAAACATATCTACAATTTATATTTAAAAACTAAATATTTCATTCAAAATAACTACAATTTTGTAAACTAAAATTTTGATATCATTCATGAAAGTTGGCTAGATTATTTCAAACCCACATGTTGTTAATTCAAACCTTTAAATTAACAATTTAAATTTAATAATTATAACTAGATTCCAAATAGAATGGTGGACAAAATACTTTCATACTCATTCTTATTATTATATTTTAAGAAATTGTTATATTTTATTTCTCAAAAGTATAAATATTATAAAAAATTATTAATAATAATTTAATAATCTATAAAATAGATATTTAAAAAAATACTTATTTAAAGATATTAAATTCTTAGACTTTCTAATTATAATTGCAGTATTTATAAATTATCATCCATGTTCCAATTACCAATTATCACCCATGTTCCAATTACCATCCACTCCTTGCTCACCCAACCTCAAATTACTAACTAAACAAAGGAGATGATAACTAAAAGCTCATTAGTAAATTTCACATTTTCCAATAGCAGCCTAATTTACCCCTAGTTAGATTTTTTTGGACTTTTTTGGACCTTAATTGGAAAAGGTGTGCAACTTTATTGGTACCATAAATATAAGATGTAAGAGCATTTGTGCATAAACATAATAGTTGAGATCTGTACCATTTAAGATGTACGGATGCACCAAATTAGCTACAACATATTAAAAAAGAAAAATTACATGTATCATTAGGGGGCCACTTTATCTCCACTAGTTAGAGTTTTTGGACTTCAATTGAAGTTGTGTAACATTTTTGGTACCCACAACATTGCTGCATAAATATAATAGTTGAAATCCGTACCATTTAAGATCTATGGATGTACCAAGTTAGCTATAACCAAAAAAAATGATAACTATAAGCCTATTAATAAATTTCACATGTACCAATAGCGGCACGGTAGTTAGAATTTTTAGACATTTTAAGACTTTAATTAGAAGAGTTGTGAAACTTTTTTGATACCTATAGTGCATGACTACGAAAGCATTTGTGCATGAATATAATAATTGAAATCCATATCATTTAAAATTTACAATTCTCTAGATGCATCAAGTTAAGTATAACAGCTACTCAACGCTTTCCCTAACTATCACAATTTAAAGACTACATAAATATAATTGTAATCCTCCATATATTCATCAATGAAATTAAAAATTGAAACTGGTAAATCTGTATAGCTACCAAACTTTAAACTGCACAAGGTACAAAGATATAATTGCAGAGCATAAATCCTCTGAAGTAGTCAAATAAATGTTAACCTAACAAACTAAAGAACCCAATATACTAAGTTTTTAACCTTTGTATGAACACAGGTGCCCATTAAGTTTTCATATTTATCTTCCTAAAGAAGACTGCATTAAAAACATTCAGACCAATTTTAACAAAACATACAGTTCAGAGGATCATATTGTTTTACCTTTCGGCCATTCCCATTTCAAAAGGGATTTACAATTTAACAATAATGCAGTTGGCGGGCTGCATGTCCTTGCTGAGCTGTCATGCTCGCAGGTTTGGACCTCCATCAAAAAAAATATATCAATTGAACAATTTTCTTATGCCTTGTTTGGAACATCAAGAAAATAAACTCCTGAAACTATGCTAAATTTTAGATTTATTTATCTTCAATAAATAAAAATTCAAAGTAAAAAATCAGGTTAGTGTATGTATAGAACTTTAAGGGTTGGTAGAAAATTGCATCCGGTCAATCTACTCATACCCACAACAATCATGCATCAGCAAATTATATTATATATATAATAGAATCATGATCAGCATGGTATTTTTAAACAATCATGCATCAGCAAGTTATATTATATATATAATAGAAGCATGATCAGCATGGTATTTTTAAATTCTGGTTAATATAAAAAAATGAAGTTGCCATGGCCTGTTTTTATTGGTTGCAATGGTGTTTTTCTTTGATCTGATTAATATAAAATTGAAATTTTGGTTTGTTGCTACAGCCTACTTTTATTGCTTCAGTGCCTTTGAAAAGTTCAACAAGATCATCAGATAAGTCAAAGTGTGAAGGAATGCTTAAAGAAGAAATCTTTACAAATAGATCTTGAGAATATGTAGTAACAAGACGATACTGTGATCTTTTCCATTACTGTGATCTTTTCCATTAATGCTGCTTAGAAACAAAGAATACTGGATAGTCAGTGTTTTGGCTTTAATCATTTTGAATTTTGCTACGACCAAAAAATGTAGTTTAATTAATTGAATACTATTTTTTTTTCTAAAAAAATTGTATGCATTAATTAAAAGAAAAAGAATGTACACTAGAAAATAATTATCTGGTGGAGGCACTTCCAAGTCAAAAAGTCTAAAAATATCTGAGGTTACATACAACTTGGTTGAATACAACTGATGAGGGTGACGATAAGCTTGTTGATTAAGACATCTACCAAGATTCAAACCCCTAAGATATGATAACTTTAATGGAATAGATACCGCTCAGTCTGTGGCTCTCAACAAGACAACAAGGTTACCCAATATCCTTAATTTTCAAAAGAAAGAGCTATCAGCATAAGCTTGAGCTCTTACTAATGACTATTACATGGTCAAATTGTGAAAGAATGTTTAAAGAATTTGTTCCAAAGAGATCTTGAACAAGACAATACTGTGATCTTCCTACTAATTTATATATAATATATATAGATATTATATATGTAGAAACAATGTAAAAAATAAATACCATTATACTTTTATTAATAATTTATAAATGATGTGGAATCTTCAGTTAAACCAAAAATTTACTTTTATATATAGATATGTAGAAACAATGTAAAAAATTTGAAGGAAAAGAGAGCAGTATAAGAGACTGCCAAGAAGAAACTTTAACTTAAGTGATCATTGTTTAATGATTTGTTTATTTATTTAGGCCTAGCTTTACTAGATCAATTGAAACTTAGCCTTGAGGGGAATATAAATTGCAGGAACAGAATTACCATTAACACCCTCAGAAATGCGTAATATTTTAAAACTAGCCCATTGGTATCCACTCAGCCCTTAAAAGGACTTAATACAAAAGAATGCAGTACAACACCTCTGCTTTATCCACCCTAAACTATTTACATCACAGGAAGCACGTAGGCAATTTTTACATGCTTTGTCTAGATTGCATAACCAAATTCATAATCATTCTATAGGATCCCTTCTCCTGTTCCTGATCCATGAATGCCTAGAACACTCTATAAACCATACAGATAAATGTGGGCTAATTGAAAGTAGAAACATTTGGATGTTTTCTGATCCATCAATGCCTAGAAGACTCTATAAAACATACGGACAAATGTGGGCTGATTGAAAGTAGAAACATTTGGAATAAGAACTACTGGTAGATTTCTGTAGCTGTCAAGGGCTCAGAAATGGAAGGCTGGAAGAACCACTTGTTGTTATCCATGGGAATTGGATCCAAAAGGGCATTTGATGAACTCAAATCCAGGCCATTCAGTACCCCAGCCCATTGGATTGCCATATTCAGATACTGCAGCTTGTGGGATAATTCATCTGCATGGGACTTAAGCACAATATTCTCCTCTTGCAGCTTCATGTAATCCTGAGAAATAAAATTGAATTTTGTGAGGATCTTATTGTTTTCTGCCCTGAGATGAGCTGCCTCTGCTCTCAGTTCATCCAAATGCTGCTGTTTCCTCAATCTGGACCTCCTTGCAGATTCTCTATTGGAAATCATTCTTTTCTGCTTCCTCTCATCCATGATTTGATGTGGGTCTTCCTCAGAGCCTGAGTTTAGCTGCTGCATCACAGGTCCACCAGAAGAAATTGTGGAATTTGTGCATGCACTCATGCCCATCATTGAATTGGGCACAATTACATTTGATGGAGGAGCCATTTAGCTAATATTATCACCTTCCTGCAACAAAACAAACAGATCAATTAACAGTAAAATTTGAATCCAACAAACCAAAAACCAAAAACCCACTAAATTTAGATTAAAACAAATAGCAGAAATTTCATATACCTAATCAAGCCTTATCAGTTACCAAGGACTATTATGAAGAAGCCAAATCTCTCTTATCAGCTCAGAGGTCCAGGATCTCTGTATAACCTATCCCTTATTCACCCTAAGAGGGCCAAGATCTTTGCATAATCTATCACTTTTTAACCTAATCCTGCTATTTTGATCTATTCTCTAAATATATACTTACAAAAAGGGGATCCTAATAGCAGGGGCTACGATAAGGACTGAAACTATAAACCCACATAAAAAACAATACAAACACTGAGATCAGACCTATATCAAGTGGGATCCCAGAAACCAGTAATAGGAATAAAACCATATGACCAGTACAGAGTATTGATAAAACTATAGAAAACACAAGATCAGATTCTGAAGCACCAATCCAAACAAGATCTCAGCTGGGCTGCAAAAAAACACCATGAAATCCAATACAATGATGGAAAACTATAGCTGATTAAGAATCACATATAACAGTATTGGGGCTGAAACAGAAAAACCCAATTCAGAAAACTCTGCCAGATTTCAATCTGCAACAGAGATTCAAACCTAAATCTTAAACCCAACTCATAAACAAAACGAAACACTCGAAACTTGCAAAGCAAGTCAGAAAACCTATGGCATAAAAGAGAAGAAAGGCCAAGGGGAAGAGATTTGGGAAGGCAGGCAGGGAATTATATAGGAAAAAGTTGAGGACAGGGGGTTAATTTTTTTTACTTTTGTGGCAAAAGTGGTAGCTTCCGGATCATTGTAGTGGACAAATCGTGCTGGATTTTCCAACTAACAGCTGGGAAGCAGCAGAACAAGGGAAAAAAATAGCCATTCATTATTAATGCAAGGAAAATTAATTAATAAATTAAAAAGAAAAGAGGTTTGGTATTAAACTGGTCACAAGAAACAGGTGCAAAATATAGCCCCCAAAGTAGGTGTTGAGCTATTCCTATTGGACGACCATTCTTTATGACTTTGAATTGGATTCCAAAGGATATGCTAGGAATAAAGATTTTGGCTCTAATAATAATATTTATCCAAAAAGTCTAGATAGTGGGGTTTAATTTAATTTATTATCTAGATTTTTTTAAATAATTCTAGTATCTTTTAGAAGAAAGAATAGGGTGGAGGGAAATCAGCATGTAGTATCTCAATAATTATTGTTTGTTTTCTATGTAGTGATATAGTGATCAAGTTGTTTCTCAAGGATTTTAATATAAGTCTTCAAATTGTCTTATTGGTATTTTTATTTATATATTATATTGTGTTGAAATCTTTTATAAAAAATATATTATTTTATTTGATTTAAGGAAATAATTTATCTTTTATTTAAGTATTTTTGATAAATTAATAAATAAATATAACATCAAATAATGAATTAAGATTAATATTGATATTAAAACTAACATATGTATATTTTTAAAAGTTATGTAAATTATGTTCATAGATATCATATTCAAATTATCTTATTGAGTGTTTATTGTGTATATTATATTGTGTTGAAATTTTTTATTAAAAAGATATTCTATTATATTTGATTTAAGGAAATAAATTATCTTTTATATAAATATTTTAGATAAATTAATAAATGAATTTAATGTGAGATAATGAGTTAAGATTAATATTGATATTAAAACTAACATACCTATATTTTTAAAAATCTATGTAAAATATGTTTATATATATATCAAATTTTAAAAATAAAATTAAAGCAAAAAAAGATAATCTTTATCTAGCATAGCCATTTGCTTTAAAAAACAAGATAAAGTTCACATACACATTCAAATCCCTTAAAAATAAATTTAAAAAATGATCGTTTTTAAAAACAACTTGTCACTCCAGTTTTGTTTTAAAGGCTTTCAAATCTTCCAAGATGATTTTTGTTTTACATCTATTGGTGTAATTAAATGAGGAATGTAAGTACATATAATAAGATATTATAGTTGCATTTTGGATGGAGGAAAATGTTATTGAAGATGTTAGGAATTAATTTCTTAATTTCATATAAATTTAAGGTTCATTGTGGGAACACTTCATAATGGCCAAATTGATTGTAAATCCATACTTGTGAGTGCCAAAAGATCTGGTGTACAAAATTAAATATAAACATGTGGAAGTGAATTAGTAAGAACTAACTATATATCATAGGTTTATCTTGCCTTGATATTTGAAATGCAGTAAGGAAACTAATGATATTTACAAACACCTTTAGTGAATTAGTTGATTTGCAATAGTCATATTCTCTTTAGTCATACCCCTAGGTGGATCACGTCAACCCTGATGAACCAAAATTAAAGACAATGGGAAAACATGCAATCTATCTAGAAAATTGATATAAGCTAAGGATATAATTAGAATTTTCTACAATATGGTTATGTTGCTCTCGTATAAATTAGCTTCTAATGATTTCCAAGTGATTTTTAGAAATGAATGAATGTCTCTATATATAACAATACATGTCAAATCACAATAGCTAGTAAGCGAGTATCAACAAGGTCAAAATTTGAAATTTGAATTTAAAATTTTGAAGCTTATATTTATGATTGCACAAACAATTTGGGTTATTTCAACACTCACAAATTTGATTCATGATGAGAAATAGAAGATTAAGGGATGAGAATAAATTTCTAAGAATGATTAATGATGGGTTCCAAATACAATATAGTAATTAGTAAAATTCATGTAAGAATATGTCACCTATAAACTTGTAATTCCATAAAAGATGTTCTAATCAAATTAGAGCCAAAACAAAAGGAAAAATGCATGGATGTGCAATTTTCACCATTGCACCTAAAATAACAACATTTAATTTTCAACAACTATAGTGATAAAATTATAAGACACTAGGACCCACAAAGTAAACAAATATCTTTTAACAACATTGTTTGAGGAGTGAGGATAAGAATATTAATTGTAATTATGTAAGATACCTAATAGAAGATAATACAATGTGTGTGTAGTATTTCTAGTTTCATGTGTGCATTGTTCTTTTCTCTTTATTATTATTATTATTATTTAAACAATATAATCTACTTAGTTCATAGTATCTTTTTTTGTTTTTTGAGCAAAAGGTTTAAGCATTTAATATATATATTAAAATTAGGAAAGAAGTACCAAAACTACAATAGAAATATGTTCATGCTAGAGGAAAGAAGTCACCCTCAAAATTAGAAGAGGGTCGAAGATGAAGCTCCACATAAGGAATATAACACTATTACGAACATCCCCAAATATGACTAGGGACAGATTCACCAAAAAAAACCAACCCCAAACTAATAGAAATAGTTTACGAATGATGGAAATGTCATAACCAAATACATTACACCAAACTTTGTGATGGAGGAAATCCTAGTTCCCAAGAAGAGTGTATAAGCACAAAAAATACTCTTCATCTTCGACTAGCAAAACAATCAACTTCAACCAAACTGCGAACCATTCTTGTTGTTGGGTTGTAGAGAACAAAACCATGTGTAGAGGAGGAAGGGAGGAAAAAAGAATGCCACCAAGAGGCAAAAAGACGCACCCTCAAAAACCAATAAGACCCCTGAGCTATTCATCCTATCTTGATATCCTAGCATTATCATAAAACTAACTGAAATCATTCCCATGCCAGATTTAAATTTAGTTTATATTAAAATAAGGTTAAGAAATTGATTTTTATTTATTATGTGTCCATTATTTTAGAATAATTATATTGTTATTTGAAAGATGCATGACATTAAAATTTTAAAATTGTCCTTCGTATAACTAATATTTATCACATCATTGTTGGATATTTTTAAAAATAATTTTATCTATATCGATAATTTGAAACAACATCTAAGAGCATTATTGAATAGTTTATGCATATAAATATTTATAGTCTTATAGACCAAGCACAACACAAAGAGCTTAGCCAAAAATAATAAATGCATAGTATTCAACTTATAAGACTATAAATATTTGTGCCTATCAACTATTTAAAAACATCTAGTTAGGTGTTGTTTTTAATATTAGGTAAGTTGAAATCTTCAACTAACAAAATATCTCATTTTATTTGAACTAAAATAATTTATTTTTAGTAATTATATCCATAATAATTCTAAGGCATGAGGACCCACAAAGTACTCAGATATATTTTAGCAATAGTAGGAGATAAGATCAAATTATGTGAGGCACTATAAAAATTTGTATTGGTACATGATTATTTGAGGTAGATAAACATGAGTTGAAAATAAATATTGCACCTACAATTTATGGTATAGTGCCATATAAAACTTTATAAATAAAGATGTTAAAGAAGTAGAGAAATAGGTAAATTGTTTCATTCAAAAGTCAATACATAAGAATTTTTTCCTTGAATTAATAAATTATAAATTTGGCAAATTATTTTCTTGTAATTTATAATAGGTTACTTGAGGCTAACAAAAATATATTTAAGACATCTCCCATTCATGCAGTTTCCAATTCAACTTGTACTATGATTAGTCACTCTTAAATAAAATGGTCACCACCCTAACCTAGTAGGTGGAAATTAAATTTTGAATATATGTCTTAAGGTAGTCTAGTCCCCCCTCCCCAACATTATTTGTTTCATATTTGATTCCTTTTGAAATATTTTGTAAGCATCAACAAAGAACCTTCATCTAGAGACTAACAACATAGTAAAGGTTGAAGCTTTGCTTCTTGGCCACCAAATGATCAAAGCCTACAATATAGATAACATAATAATCAAATGTAGTCATCTCATAATTAATTCAAACCAACACTCTTAAAATTGAAAAATTAAGAATATCTTGAAGAAAACTTGGGTTAAATAGGATAGAAATCAAAATTATTATACAACATTACATAAGAGAGCTGAAAATAAAATAGAATAATTTATGTGTAACATTGGTATGCATCAACATGCATTAGAGGTGGTTGATTATATTCCAAGGTGGTTAGACCTTCCAACCCTAATTTGTAATTATTTCACTCTTTCTTAATATTATTTTCAATCATGATAATAATGGATAATGTGTTGGCATGATTTATTGGCATATACCTACATTTAGCATTCAAGTAGATTTCATTATTGTATAGGGTTGGCATTTTCCAAAATCATTATCTTAAGGATTTTTGCTATTTTTGTTCAATGTGTCATGTCCAACCCTCTTTATAGCTCCACTATATTTCGAGGTAGATGGCATTCCATGGCGAGATCATAGTTTTGAGACTAAATCTTCTTTTTTCAAGATGTAGTGTTGGAGTCTATTGTGGAGATATTGGGGAACTACTTTGTTGAAGGAGCTCGCAAGAACCAAGGAAACAATGGAACTTTTTTTTTATGTGTATTAAAAATTTAATCCTATTAATTGTGACAAGGAGCACTCCAAGGATTTGCGTTGTTATTATATTTGAGATAAATTTAGGGTAGTTTGGATGAGATGGTTGATAAATATTTGATGGAGTGTCTTGTGTCTCTTCTTGTCATGGGCTTTGAATTTTTTGGTATTTATCATGTCAACTTGATGAGGATCATTTAGAAAATATTGGAGGAGCTTGCTTAAGAGGTGGTTGTTATCCAAAAACTTCTCAATTTAAGAGTTGGAAGTTCAACCTACAATCTAGGTTTCAATGTTCTTGAGCTACTTAGGCCAAATAAATCCTCTCCTCTACATGAGAGATTTAATATTCCTGAGGATGAGAAGTCATTAAAGTTCCTAGCTATACAAGTTGAATTGAATAAATTATAGGATAGGTCTTACAATTGAACTTATGATGGTCTTTCTATTTCCCTCAAGTCTTGGGTTGGTGCCTTTTTTAGATTTTGCTTTGTTAGTTTATTGTGTCATATGTAATTGGCAATCTTATGGTTAGTCAACAATTGTTGATTTTCTATATGTTGTTTTCCCCTATTCAATAAAATTTATCACATGGGGTGGAGATAGTTGTGAAGTAATAAAATTTTACCCTTGGTAGAGTCAAATGAGAGTGGTGATGTATCCCTCAATAGCTATAATTACTTTATGTAAGTACATGACATTAGGTTAGGCACATGCACCCATTGTATCATCTAAGAGCATAAGCTCACAATAGTCTAATTAAGGTAATAAGTCCCTAGTGGTCAAGTAGATTGAGAATGCTATGGTGAAGGCTATAGTGTCCCCAACATGGCTATAAATACATGATAGGCATGTGAACACATAATAAGATAAGTGATAATCCTTAATGTCATACAAAAATTCCATTGTGAAGCATAGGGATGAATCACATAGGTGCATGTGTATGTTCTAAATTCTTATGTTTTTGACATGTTGAACAGTTTTTCACAAAGCCATGTTAATAATTTTCCAATGAAATAAGGGAAAGAAATTATTTTTTGTTCAATATTTATCTATAATTTTGAAATGACTATTATATAAATATAAAAATTGGCTATGAGTAATTAAATAAATATTTTATATTTATTTAATAATTATTCTTCTATTAAATAGTTAATTTGAAAAGATTAATTAATTTAATTCATTCTTGTGTCTTTCTATTAATTAATTTAATTGAAATATTTAATTAATTAATTTATCTATCCTATTCCTCTAAATTAATTAAATATCTAATTTTTAATTATCCTATTCCTCAAGTTAATTAAATATCTAATATTAAATTATCTTCTTCAATCAATTAAATATCTACTATTTAATGATTATTCTCCTATCCTATAGTCTCAAATATTAAATAATTCATAAATTATTTAATCCTTTATCCAACTCACCCTCCATCTCCACTTCATCTTCCCTTTGCCAACTCATCAAACATGTGGCTAAGGAAATTAATATTTCTTAAATATTAATTCATCATTTATCTCCAACTTCCAAACTTAATGAAAATTGTGTACATACACATATTTCATAACCATTTCCTATATTCTCTCCAGCACCCCTACATCTTAGGAAGGACTTGAGTCCACTTATCCTATCATGCCTAAATCTTCTCCAACCATCCCTAGATTCTCTCAGTTAGCAACCCAGTCAAGCTGAGATGAGTGACACTTGTCTTCTCCTTCCCCCTTTCTCTCAACCTTCACCTTTTCTCATAGCCATCCAAATTTGTAGATCTGATCATGACCGTTGATCTGAGCCACATCATCTTATCCTCTCAAAATCTATAAAATCAAGAGCTTCAGTTGAGAGAGAGTTAGACTTCAAGAGAATTCAAGTGCATTTTGCAAGCTAATCATATGCATTTGTGAGTTTTAGTTTTGAAGCAAATAGCAATTATCATATAATATCATTTAGCATAATCATTTAGTATAATCATGTAGTATTGCATATCATAGTATCAGTTAACTACAAGTTATCAGTCCATTCTTCATATGCCATCTTGGAAGCCATCAGTGCATTGTCTAAGAGCACACCATCTGCAACCAGGAACTGTGGAGTTAGGACATAATGAGACATAAATCATGAAGGTAAAATAATGTTGTATTTTAGTATGTATTTCATGTAGTTTCATTGGTTGAATTTGGATTTCCTGTATGCATTTCCACTTGTATTTTGTGAAACTAACTTATTGCAGGTAACATTCTAAGGATGAAATTCAAGCTCACACATTTTTGCGTCCACTGTGGGGCCCATAAGCCTCACATATACTTTTAAAAAATCTCACAAATAGTTAAATTAACGCATTTGTAATGCAGATTCATGCACGTGTGAATTCTAACAGCGTTTTTGTTCTGCAAGTTAGCACATTTACCTTTTATGTTAGTGTATTTGCAACATAGGTTAGCACATGAGCATTCTAGGTTAGCACTTTTGTCTTAGAATCTGTGCATTTGCATTACAGGTTCGCCCATTTGTACCCTTGGTTAGCACATATGTCAAAGAAATCGTGCTTTTGTATCCATAGAGCAGCGCTTTTGTAGTCTAGGTTAGCGCTTATGATCTACAGGGTAGCGCTTTTGAGAAGAAAGATAGTGCATATGTTAGATTAGCGCTTCTGTTCATAAAACTGACAAAATTTTCTTATAGGTCTGAATGTCCAAGAAATTAGATTTTTCAGATTACTAACGTGTATGTGCAGGATGGCATTTAAGGCAAATTTTATGCATTTCATCATTTAGTTAATTAAAAGTCTTCATTTGGGAAGTAATATATCATATCTTGTTCATCTAGTTTAACTAAGAGGATGAATTGACAACATGCAACTTGCATTTTTAGTATTTTCTCTAAAAAAAAAGTTACACAGACTTTTAAAAAGGCTAAAATGAACACCATGCTTGTTGGAGCAACATCTCCAAATAGGACTTAATTAGCCAATATTTGCTTTGAAAAGGATAAAAATAACGCTTGTATTCCATGTCTCGAAAGTGGTAGGTATATGCTCTCCCCTTAATTGGGTGATCAAAAAGCCAAACCCACTCTTTTACACTTTCTTTACTTTCAAGCAATTAAATCCTTTAGAGGGCCTGCCTTCCCAAGCTGCCTTGAGGGGGCTAGTGAGAGGGGAATGACCTAAAGTGGAAACAGGCTAATACTGAGTCCTTCCAATCCACTATAAATAAATCATGTTTGTGACAAAAGTCCCAAACAACATGTGCTGATAAGTTCATACCGACACTATGTTTCCCCAGAAACCCTATGGAGCATAACCTCTATAGGCTAGGAACCTTCTGTATTTATAGAGCTAAAAGTGTCGCATGTATGGCCACATGACCAGAAGCCTTTTACTAAAAACCACTTGTACTAGTTGCCAAAATCCTTCTAGTTGTTGGCGCGGGAGGTCAGACCTCTGAAGCAGCTCACATAAATACGATTCTTAGTAGAGATATAAAGTTTGCCATGGGGAGTTTTCATGGAAACTGGTGCTTGGCTGCCCCAAAGAAGTGAATGCCGAGGGTGGAGCCAATGGGGTCAAGCATCTAAATATCCGCTTTCAATAGCGTAGCCTCGGGGGAAACCCCACGTGAGATTCAACAACTATTGTCTTAGCTTGCCATAGGGATTTGTACTTGCTTTTGCATTTTGTTTATTAAACACTGTGTCTTCTATGTCTGTAACATGTTCCAAATGGTCAAAAATTGAAGAAAATTATCATCTACAAGTGAGCAAAAATCCAACAAATTTATAAAAAAATTTGATTAAAAAGGGGAATACAAAAACTTTCCAACACTTGAAACACTAGATCAAAATCAAAATATCAAAACATCAATATCAAAATAATTCTTCAAGTAGGTTTGTCTCTAAACCATCACGTATTTTCAAACTAGCTCAAACAACTAGGTTACTAATCCAACAGGTTATACTCAAAAGGTTCTATAAACATCAACATTTAACAAGCTATTGATTCAACCATCTTAAGTGCAAAAAATCAACATCTTTGTCAAGTTTCTCATCAGGATAATCAAATCCTTTATCACGAAGCTTGATCAAATCTATACTAGGTTCCTAATCTTGGATATATCTTTCCTATTTTGAACCTAGGACATATCAAAACTAAAATTGTACCAATATTGGAATCAAACAAACTTGTAAATTGTCAAATACTTATATGACTCTTAAGTATCACCTTAAGCAAAGAAAACCCAGTTAAAAAGCTACTCAGAAAAGGATAAGATACTTGTATATCAATCGCAAGATCTTATTGAAACATAGGACATTTCTACACCATTTTCGTCACTACTTACGTGGTTGCAGCACAAAATTTGATGGTGAAACTTTACAAAGATGTTCTTTTCAACAAAGAGATGCTTTATCCCAATGAACAAACAATAGTGGTAAAATCAACAAAGCATATCTTCCTAAACCAATAATCACCTATTGACTTTGTCCTTTGGAAATTTCAACAAAATTGAAATAATCACATGCCAGTTTGGACTAGAGCCCAACACGAGCAACTTAGAAAGCAACAACAAATGGAGGAAGAAGATGCTCCTATATTCCACACTTTTGGATTTACCGTTGTTGATGAGGAAGCAGTCAATAGCACCATTAGAGACCTTGAGAAAGATTTCAAATTTGATAGGCTAATGGAAAAATTGTTGGCAAAAGAAAAAGAAAAATATCTCTTGATGTTGGCAAAATCTAGAGCTAAACTACCATAAGACTTTAACATAGAAACTTGAAACAATATGTGGAGGCAAGTAACACCCAAAATACAGATGAGCCAAATAACGAAGATGTGAACGAAGAAAGCAATGAAGAAATAAGGAAAGGGAAGGATGACAAAAGAAAAGAGCACAGTGATAAGAGAGCTCACAAAGAAATAAGGAGAAACTATGTGGATAATCCATTATCAAACCTTACTCAACAAATACAAACTCTACAACAACAGATACAAGACATGCAAAATGGGACAAGCTCCAAGAAATATTCACTAGAAGATATATGCCCATATCCTTTTGATAAAAATCTGAATATGATACCATTTCTGCAACATTGTGAGATTCCTAAATATGACAAATACGATGGAAAATTTGATCCTCAAGATCACATTAGGGATTTTTGTACTATGAGCAAGGAATTTGCTCATGATGAAACTTACCTTATGCGTCTTTTTCCTATGAGTTTAAATGGACAATCAATGGAGTGGTTTTCAAGATTACCATCCAGAATCAAATCCTTTGAAGAGCTTGTGAATAGGTTTATTTCACAATACTCCTATAATACAAGGAATGAAATAACAATGCTAGATCTTTGCAATGTTAAACAAAAGAATGGTGAATCCTTTATGATTTTCTTGCAACGACGGAAACACATGTTTAATAGGTATCCCAGAGATGTACCTGATCAAGAAAAAATGGACATATTCATTGATAATCTTATCAGTGAAATGAGTTATCGACTAAGGATGCAATGTCCTCCCTCTTTTTCCAAAATGATCGAGAATGGTGTGAAAATAGAGAACGCAATGGTAAAGAAAAGAGAACTAAAATTTTATAATAATACATACAACAACAACAACAACAACAATGACAAACCCAAGTTCTAGTCAAAGAATAGGAATGTCAGCAATGAAGGGAATGTCGATAATAGTGCTACAAAACAACAAAAACCAATTTTCAATCTATCAAGTCAAATCCCAAGAAATAACAATCCAGAAAACTATAAACCTAAGTCCTTTTTCTCCAATCCACGGAAGAAATTCACAAGCATTGGAGAATCTTTGGAATCAACTCTAAAAACTTTACTTGCTAACAAATTGATTGTTTTGCCAAAAGCAAGAAGTTATGAACCACCAGTCAAGCCCAATTGGTGGAATAACAATCATTTTTGCAATTACCATCAGAATAAAGGACACCTAACAAATGATTGTCAGAGATTGAAACACCTTATCCAAGATCTAATCGATAATGGAGCCATTACAGTGGATAGCCATAAGACAAGCGAATCACACTTGGCTTTTAAAACTCCACTTCTAAATTACGATAAAGGTGAATCATCCCAATTAAAAGATGACAAAGGAAAAACCAAGGTGAGTTACACTTATACCTACGATGATGTAGTAAATGTGTTTATTGTTAACGAAAATCCATCTTTAGAGCCAATCAATGTTATCATGAGAAGCAAAGCAAAGGTTACCTTTCCAGGTATAGTAAAAGACCCAACACCCAATCCACAACAATACAATTTAGTAGAGAAATTACAACTAATACCCGCTCAAATATCAATTATGGAACTTCTCAAGATTTCACCTATGCATAAGGACATTTTGGAGAAAGCTTTAGTGGAAACAACAATTTCAAAATATTTGGATATAGATCAGTTCCAAAATATGGTAGGACACCTCATGGCTCCTCATTTCTTATCATTTTTTGAAAATGATGACGCATCCTTACAACATCCTCACAATGCTCCCTTACATGTTGAAGTCTCCATAAATAAAACTCGTGTCAAATGTGTGTTCATAGATGGAGGAGCTGGCTTAAACATTTGTGCATTAAGTTTGATAAAAGCTTTGGGATATTCAAAGAATGCAGTAGACCCGAAAAAGAAAATAACCATCAAAGCTTATGATGAAGCAAAGCGTTCTTCTAAAGGAACTGTTGTGCTACCAATAAGGATATGACCTATGAAAAAAGATACATTGTGTCAAGTTTTAGATTTGAACCTCTCCTACAACATTCTTCTAGGAAGACCATGGATTCATAAGATGCAAGCAGTTCCTTCTACATATCATCAATGTGTAAAATTTCCTCATGAAGGAAAACAAATCACTCTAATTGCAGATTACAGTCAATATTGCGATAATTTGAAGCCAACACAAGATACATGAGTTCCACATAACAGAGAATCAGTATATCCTACCAAAGAAATTCAAGAAAAGTTATGGGAAACTTTTGAAGAAAAGCTCAAGTTAAATGATGAAGGAATGGGAAAGTATTCTTTGCAAACTTTTCCACTTTCCCCTAAGTCATATGGAAAGCCTACAGATATTCAATCAAAGACATCAGGAAAATCAAAATATATGTTTAAAGGAACCTTTGTTAGTGCTAGAACTCTTGAAGAGGAAAATGAAGACAAAGATATTCTTGGTTGGTTATACAAGGATGAAGATAAAACTATAGCAACAATAGCAGAAGTTAATATTCCCATAAAACAATATGGCAAAGGATATGAAATCATGCAAAAGATGGGATATGAAGGAAAAGGACCAATTGGTAAGCAACATCAAGGTATTTCATAACCTATTTGTCTGCACTCACAATCCACAGAAGATAAATCCAGGCTGGGATATCTAAAATCCAATCAAAAGCAACATAATAATCAACAACAAAAATGGAGAAAGAAATCTGTTTCTAAAGAAGAAAACTAGCAAGAAGAGCTACATCAAGCGGCTGAAATAGTAATCAATAAACAAAAGAAGCAAGAAGAACATGAAAAGAAAGAAGAGGAGACTACCATCAAAGATGAAGAAAAATCTTGTCAACAAGTCTTGAAAATACAAACAAAGGCAAAACTTGAACAAGATATTCCAGAAGCAGTAAAAATAGAGATGATAGAAATCAGAGAACTCTTTGCACCATACAACATTCCGGTATGGTATAGTGGAGTAATCTTAGATGAGGATTCAGAAATAGACTCCAATGAATATGAATGGAGTCTAGATGTCTTATCCACCACATCAAGTAAAGAACATAATGAAGATCAAGCAACTATCACGAAAGAAGACTTGTCTATAGCAGAACAAAAGATGAAGTTAGAAAGAAGGCAAGAAAAACTTAGAATTCAGAGAAAAGAGGCATATACAAAAAGGAAAGGAAATGACAAAGACAGAGAAGCAATGCCACAGGAAGCACAAACATGGATCAGATATGGAAGAACTAAGGAAGAGGTAAGAAATAATCAAGTTGGACTAACTATTAGTCCAGAAGAAGTTGAAGAAGACAAAATCTATTAAAAGAATCCACTTTACCATGTGCACAAATATGTCAACTCCAAAATGCAAATGAGGTCAATCAACAAGGGATTTGCAGTATCAAAGATGTGCGGGTGGATATAATCCATTCATTTAAGGGACAAACGTCAGTTGAAGAACCACTTGAGTGTGAACTACAAAATGCTAATATTAATTTTGTTAAGACTAATTTGGAAATGCTTGAGAAAGACAATTCTCAAAAATATTTAATGTATGACAAAACCTATTCTATGCCAAGTTATGACCATTATGTCATGAACATTGAAATACCTAATGATGACAGTGATTATGATTTACGCCTTTTACATCCTGAACTAATTGATTGGGATAATTTAGACAACACCAAACTAAATGTCTTTCCAATGTTCATGACTTAGCCGTGTACCTTAACATTGTTGAACCCATCCATCCTAAGATATCTTCCATTACAGAATCAAGTGATGTTTCTCATAGTCAGGAGAATGCCAAACTTTCCAGTCACAAAAGCGAAATAAAATAAGGAAAGAGACCTATTGTTGAAAACAATTTTATGGCAACATTAGATCAATCAAAAGAGAAAACAAAGGGCATATTTGATGGTGAAAACCTCCTTGAGGCGCCAGGAGATGGAAAGTTTGACATTTTTCTTGCATATTTTCAAGAGAGATCTACTATCCTGATAGAACCAACAGAAGCAGTAAACATTGATACATCAAAAGATCCTAAAATACTTCATTTTGCTTCCTCATTATCAGAAAGAGAGAGGAAAGAATACATGGAATTCTTTAAGCAAAGACAAATAAATTTTGCTTGGTCTTATTTAGATATGCCAGGATTTAACCTAGATCTTATCATGCATCATCTTAATGTGGATTTAAAAGAAAAAACTGTTAAGTAGAAACTAAGAAAGATGCATCTGCATATTGTTCTCCTTGTCAAAATCAAGCTCAAGAAACTATTAGAAGTGGGTTTCATAAGACCAGTTGCTTATCCAGAATGGGTCTCAAGTATCATACTAGTATCAAAGCTAGATAAGAGCATAAGAATCTGTACAGATTTTAGAGATTTGAATAAAGCATGTCCAAAAGATGATTTCCCACTACCAAACATTGATATCATAGTAGACTTATCAGCAAGACACAAGATGTTTTCATTAATGGATGGCTTCTCAGGTTATGATCAAATAAGAATCACACTTGAAGATCAAGAGAAGACAACTTTCACCTGTGCGTGGGGAACATATTGCTAAAATGTTATGCCATTTGGGCTTAAGAATGCAGGAGCGACTTATCAAAGGGCTATGGCAACAATTTTCCATGATATGATGCATACATTCATGGAAGATTATGTCGATGACATACTTGCAAAATCTCACACAAGAAAAGAACATTTGAACATTTCAAGCAAGATTTTTGACGGGCTGGAAGATATCAATTGAGATTAAATCCAAAGAAATGTGCATTTGGGGTAACCTCTCGAAAGCTCCTTGGGTACATAATATCAGCTCGTGGCATTGAAGTAGATCTTAGAAAAGTTAAAGCTATCATGGAGATGGAGTCACCAAAGAACATAAGTCAATTGCGATATTTATAGGGAAGGCTGCAATCAATCAAGAGATTTATTTCTCATTTGGTTGATAGATGTCTTCCATTTACCCATCTTCTACATAAAAATGTTCCATTAAAATGGGATATAAAATGTGAAGAAGCTTTTTTGCAAATAAAAGAATATCTTATGAGTCCTCCAGTACTAATATCACCAACCAAAGGGAAACCATTGTTACTCTATGTCTCAGTAACAAGTGTATCATTAGGCGCTCTCCTAGCTCAACATGATGATGAAGGAAAGGGAAGAGCAGTTTATTATATCAGCAAAACACTTGTTGGCTATGAGTTAAATTATTCCTCAATTGAAAAGATATGTCTAGCAGTTGTATTTGCAACTCAGAAGCTGAGACATTATATGCTAATTCATTCTGTAAAACTAATAGCAAAGATAGATCCTCTCAAATATCTTTTGATCAAGTCAACATTGACAGGGAGACTAGCTAAATGGGTTATGATACTGAGTGAATTTGACATAGAATATGTTGACCAAAAAGCTATCAAGGGACAAGTCATTGTTGATCAATTGTTTGATGCACCTTTACAAAATAACATGCCTTTGCACATTGAATTTCATGATGCAGATATCTTGATAGTAAGTACAAACTTTTGGGAATTGTACTTTGATGGTTCTTATACTCAATATGGACCAAGTGCAGGAAGCTTTTTCATCACACCTCAAGGACACACAATTCTGAAATCGTATAGACTGCGATTTCCATGCACCAATAATACTGCAAAGTATGAAGCATTGGCTATAGGGCTTAAAATGGCCATTGAATGGAATGTCAAAGAGCTACATGTCTATGGTGATTCACAACTTATCATTAATCAAATAAATAATGAATATCAAATAAAGGATGATAAGCTTATGCCATACAAACAGCTAGTGGAGGAATTTAAAGAACACTTTAAAGAAATCACATTCACCCAAATTCCCAAAAATGAGAATAAAGTAGCAGATGCAATGGCTACAATAGCATCTCTCTTGCAAAATAAGGAGAATCAACAGCATTACGAATTTCTCGTGGAAGATATCTTAACCCCTACCATTCAATCCCAGCATACCTATCAAATTTCCCATATATCAAGAACCAGTCAATCATTATACGATCAAACCTACCAATATTTGAAAGATCATATCCTTCCCCTTGAATTATCTCATAATCAACAAAGAAACTTTATCCGTTAGTCCTCTCACTATACTATTATTGTTGATATCCTATATAGGCGTGGTCTAGATGGTACTTTATTGAGATGTCTTGAAAAAGACAAATCTGAGAGAGTTCTTAATGACATTCATGTGGGTATTTGTGGTACACACTCAAGTGGTTTAACATTGGCTAAGAAACTTATTCGTATGGGTTACTTTTGGCCTACTATGGAAGGAGATTCATTTACCTATGCTAGAAAATGTAAACAATGTCAGATCCACGGAAATCTAATTCATGCACCAGCACAAGAGTTATATCCTATGACAAGATCATGGCCATTTTCACAGTGGGGCCTTTATTTGGTGGGAAAGATCAATCCCTCTTTTCTAATGGATGTAAGTTCATTTTGATTGCTACTGAATATTTTACTAAGCGGATTGAAGCAGTGCCTTTAACAACAATGACAAGAAAACAAATATCATCATTCATCTTGAATTACATAATATGTCGCTATGGAGTTCCTATGACCATTATCACTGATAATGGAAGACCATTCAAAAATCAAGATGTGAAATAGCTATGTGAACAGTTTCATATCCAACATAGATTCTCTACTTCATATTATCCACAAGGTAATGGTCAAGCTGAAGCATCAAACAAAACTATCTTGAAAATCTTAAAGAAAATAGTTAGTGAAGCTGGAAAAGATTGGCACATTCAGCTAAATCCTACTCTTGGGCATACTGAACTAGCGTCCGCACTCCAACAGGGGCAACTCCATATTGTTTGGTCTATGGATCAAAAGTTATATTACCTATAGAAGTAGAGATATCTTCTCTACGAGTATCCTTGTGCGGTCTTATACCAGAAGAAGAAGAACGAGTCTCTCGACTCCAAGAACTAGAATTAATCCAAGAACGTTGCCAAAATGCAATAGAACATTTGAAGGTATACCAACAAAGAATGGCAAGAATCTATAACCACAGAGTCAAACCACGCATTTTCCAAATTGGAGATATAGTTCTAAGGGAGAATCCAAGAAATCAGCAAGACTGGGAAAAGAAGGGAAAATTTGAACCAAATTGGCTAGGACCTTTTGTCATAGTAGCAACATATGGATCAAGAGCATACAAGTTATCTACCCCCGAAGGTGATTGGTTTGATGAACGTATCAATTCTATTCATCTCAAGAAATTCTATGCTTGAGATATAAAGTTCTAAAAATCAATAAAAAGCATATAAAGTTCTAAAAAATCAATAAAAAGCATATAAAGTCCTGAAAAACTCAATAAAAAGTATATAAAATCCAAAAAAAATGCAATAAATTCAGATAGTGAAAACTTGGTAAACATGCGCTATCTACAAAGTGAGTTCCTCCATCTATGAGATCGCTTTGCGCACCTATCCACTCCATCCTATCGCATCTATCGATTCCATGTATCTTAGCTTGTCCATTCCATCTTTCGCATCCATTGCTCTGATCCATTTAGCAAGAAATATGCAGCTTACCAACAATTATCAATCTTTGACATACTTGTCGTAGTCACTATCTTAGATCTTATTAGAAGCAATCAATCTGCATTTGTATCCCTCCATGGTTTGGATCTTGATCAATTCATACATCCATAATAATTTTTGTTTCCATTGGGGGCAAGATCCTAATTCCTTTTGCTAAGGTGATCTTTTGAGTCTTTGAAAATCCCAAAACATTCGAAAAACTTAGAAAAACCAAAAACACCTAGGGTTTTGAAACAGATAATGAGCAACAAAACAATGAAGATCAAGGCATTTCATCAACAACAGAATCATGAAACTCGGAAACCAAAGAATCAATCAGCAAGTAATAAAGGATTATCAAAGACCATTCATTAAGATGATTATATCAGTTAATGACCATTTGAATGACATGCAAGATTCAGTGTTTATATCTTGATTTTATTGCTAATCATGTACTCTATGTGACTCAGGGACGTCCATGACTAGAGAAGCTATGATGGGGCATGATTATTTTCTTTGATTGTTGTCTGTGGTTTATCTCTTACTACGGTATGTACTTGTCTCAGGATATGATCGGCAAAAGATGAAGGAGGACATTCCAAGTCATGCATGAAAGAGGATAATCCTTGTCTATTCTGCAAGCAATACTCAGGTCAACTTGATCCATTATATCAAGTTGCTTGTATTAACTTGCTATATCAAAATCCATGTAAGAAATACTCAGGTCATCTTGAATCATTATGTCAAGTTGCTTGTATTTTCTTACAACATTTTAAAGCTCAATGATGAAATCAAGCACTGTTACAAGATAACATATGAAGAATGGCAGTACAATTTTTAATTAGCTTATTATTCAGTTGCATTATAAGCATTCATTATTTATTTGCATTATAAGCATTCATGATCAGTTGCATTGTAAGCATATCATTTCATTAATAGATCAACGGTTATAAATAAAGATTTAGTATACTTGGACAAACAAAAATAATTTGCATCTAATCATTGTAGGTGCATTCATTTTTACAATCATTTTAATCATCATCCATTTCATTTAGTTGCATTTAAATCATTGCATTAGTTTGCATTCAATTAAGTGCATTTCATTAACCATGTAGAGTATCATCATTATTATTTGCATTATCATTTCATAAAGATCATTTAGATGCATCTTTGCACTTAGATTCATAATCATTATAAGCATAACATATAAATAAAAAACAAATCAATCATTCATGTGCAAATCCATATAGATCATTGCATTCATATCATTAAAGTTAGAAGTCATTTTCATTTGCATCCAAGGTCATCAAAATAAAAAATCAACAAAAGCATTTATCATTACATCATCATATGAAGTATCATCATCAAATAGAATAACATACATAACATCATCCATATAATCACTGCATCCATATAATCAAAGCATATAGATCATCATCAAATAGAGTAACATGCATAATAAAAGAGAGATCATCATATAGAGTCCATGTCTACATATAGATCATCATAAAACAATAAAAGTCCAAGTAAACAATGATATCAAATAAACAATATACATCAAATGCCTCATCAAATACAAATCAAGTCACGACTGTCCTGTACCACTACCACCTGATTATGTCCATCTCTGTGGCTGTGGGTGAGAAGATCCTCTAGATGCCTGTCTCCCATGCTCACCACTCCTCTGAGGAGGTCCCATGACCCCACCACTGCTAGTATCAATCAGCATGGTGGTATGATAACTACCTGCTCTCTGTCTCTCTACAACTACCTCCTCATATCGTCATCGCCAGTGGGAAGTCTCCTTCCTAGCCCGAACTAATGCTCTAATAATATTAGCTGAGAGAGTACCTGATCCAACCCACTAAATATGATCAAGAAGGCCCTGAGTATTCTACTATCTCCTAACAGCTCTATCTCGCTCAGTAATAAGAGTCTGCACCTATGCTCAAAGTTGATTAATCTATTCTCTCAGACTGTCAATGGTATCATGCTCTAGTGCAACCTTCTCTGGCATGACATGCTTTGGTGCAACCTACTCTGACAAAGCCTGTTGTGGTGCATGAACCCCAATCCCCTCACCACCAACCTGTCCAACTGCTAGAATATCGATCCGAGTAACTCTCCAAATCCGTCATCTAATCAGGGGAACATGATCCTCAAGATCCTCATCATCTCCACCATGCACTACAATAACCCTAGGATCTGGCTGAATCTATCTAAAATCAATGCCTCTCCCATAACCCCCATCCAGTCGAGTCACCCTGCCTCCTGTCAATGGTAATCCTCTCAGTGATCTCATGTCGGCCCTACCATGATCTCTCCCAATCCGTCCAACATCCCTCCCACCCATAGGATGTGCTCTCTCAATCCTGCCAGTCGGTCCAAACAGTCCTCCATGGACTCTCAATCAGCCTCCTCTTCGTCCAGGTCTCCTCCCACCACCACCTCCATCCCTACCCTCATCTCCACCTCCCCCAGCCTCCTGAGTAGCTCCAAGCTCTCGTCTCCATCTCCATCTCCTAGAAACTGGATCATCTGAATCATCATCCTCATCTCCTAAGCTAGGAGGAGGATCTACTGGATCAGTAATGCGAGGAAATGGATGAGCTAATATATACTGGACATAATCTGCAGTAACCCCAGGATCAAGAATATGTAATCTCATATCATAAGCCACTCTCGGAGTAGCAACAAACTCTGCATGAGAAATCTCAAATGACAAGGAAGGTCCCCAATCTCGTCTATCTCTGCAACGTCGAACATATATCATCACACCAATAGGCATAGGCTGGATGATACCAAACTGTCTCAAAATATAACCAATCAACTATCGCTCAACAATGAAAGGTGTCCGACCAATGAGATATCTACTCTGCATGATAAATGGTAATGTATGTGCATCATCCATCCATGGCTCACAATCAAGATATGGTCTCCAAGTAATGTTATCCAATTAATCTAGCACCCAACGCCAATACTCCATCTTACCTAGCTTATGCTGAGTAAGGATACCTTCATAAAAATACACATATGGCTTCCTCTCTCCATGAACTCTATGATGGATAGGCCGGGTAACAGTAATGTGCTCCCAACACTGGATCTGCAATAAAGTACATCCAGTAGATAAACTCACACTCTCATCATACACTACCTGGTGAAGATCATGATATAAATGTGCCAGCATGCAAACACCCCACACATATTGAGTATGATGTTGCATCATACTTAGGAGTATCTCACCCCATCCAACCAAAAAACCTCGTGATCTCCTATCAGGACATATAAATCCTCCAATCAAACCAGCAAGAATAACAGGAAGATCCTCATAATACATCACCATATCAACCCATCTGATCTCTCCTCTACCAATGCTATCATCAAAAAACATGACTCTGCAAGCCTTTGTCCCAACATGATCCTAATAATCATACTGCACAAGCTCGCCAGTCACTGGGATATGCAGAATTCTGTAGGCATCCTCAAGAGTCACACTAATCTCACCCGTCAACAGGTGGAAAGTGTTATGCTCACTGTGCCATCTCTCGGCCAATGATGTCAATAATCCTCTGTTATGCATAATCTCAGGCATATACAATAAATGATGTAAACCATAGACATCTATATATCTAATCTTAGCATGGGTCAACTCTGGAACTAAATGACGCACGACGGGTAATTTCTCCCGACATTGGAGAACATCAAGTTTCTCCTATTTTGTCAAGAGAAATCAACCAAAACAAATCAATCATCAAATCTATTTATCTATCAAATCAAAATCAATCATCAAATCTATCTGTCTATCAAATCAACACTCAATCATCAAATCTATCTATTAAATCAAACTGCAACAAACTATGCTATCTATCTATCAAATCAAAATTGAATCATCAAATCTATCTATCTATCAAATCAAATTGAAGCAACTTACACTATCAAAACATTTTAAAACCTATCAATCATGGGTTTTTATCAATCATTGAGTTTACTCAAAAACTCTGCTAAGCTCTTACATCAGAAACTAAATCGGTTTCTTAGAGCTATCTATCAATCAAGCTAATCAAAATTTATCTATCAAACACGCTAATCAAAGCTACTTTATCAATCAAGCTAATCAAAGTTATCTATCAATCACACAATCATGAAATTGCTAAATCAAGACCCTATTTCATCATCAATGCGTATTAAACATGTTAAATCTAATCATCAAAGTGATTTTTAGCCTTTGCACTTATCAAAAACATCAAATTTGAGCAAAAGCGCTATCCTATTGAGCATTTGTGCTAAACTACAACAAATGCGCTAAATCTAAAGGCATTTGCACTAACTTAGTGCATATGCGCTATCTTTTTGAACAAATGTGCTAAAACTACAAGCATACGCGCTAACCCATGCAAAAGTGCTACCTTTTCTAGCAAAAGCGCTAACAAACTTATCAAACATGTGGCTAAGGAAATTAATATTTCTTAAATATTAATTCATCATTTATCTCCAACTTCCAAACTTAATGAAAATTGTGTACGTACACATATTTCATAACCATTTCCTATATTCTCTCCAACACCCCTACATCTTAGGAAGGACTTGAGTCCACTTATCCTATCATGCCTAAATCTTCTCCAACCATCCCTAGATTCTCTCAGTCAGCAACCCAGTCAAGCTGAGATGAGTGACACTTGTCTTCTCCTTCCCTCTTTCTCTCAACCTTCACCTTTGCTCATAGCCATCCAAATTTGCAGATCTGATCATGACCGTTGATCTATGCCACATCATCTTATCCTCTCAAAGTCTATAAAATCAAGAGCTTCAGTTGAGAGAGAGTTAGACTTCAAGAGGCTTCAAGTGCATTTTGCAAGCTAATCATATGCATCTGTGAGTTTTAGTTTTGAAGTAAATAGCATTTATCATATAATATCATTTAGCATAATCATTTAGTATAATCATGTAGTATTGCATATCATAGTATCAGTTAACTACAAGTTATTAGTCCATTCTTCATATGCCATCTTGGAAGCCATCAGTGTATTGTCTGAGAGCACACCATCTGCAACCTGGAACTGTGGAGTTAGGACACAATGAGACATAAATCATGAAGGTAAAAGAATGTTTTATTTTAGTATGTATTTCATGTATTTTCATTAGTTGAATTTGGATTTCCTGTATGCATTTCCACTTGTATTTTGTGAAACTAACTTATTGCAGGTAACATTCTAAGGATGAAATTCAAGCTCACACAACTATATTGTTATTTAAAAGTTGCATGCCTTAAAAAGTTTAAAATTATCCTTCTAATGGCTAAAAAATTTCATATCAATATTGAGTATGTTTTAAAATAATCATTTTAATATTGATATTATAAATAAAAACCTAAGAGTACTATTAAATGGTTTATAAAAATAAATATTTATACCTTTATAAACTAAGAAAACTAGAAATAGCTCAGTAAAAAATAGTAAGTGTGCAACATTTCGTCTATATGGCTATAAATATTTTTTCCTATCAACCATTCAATAACACCTTTAGGTGTTGTTTATAGTAAAAAGTAGGTTAAAATATTAAAATAATTTAAAATATCTCATTTAGTTTTTAGTATTTTATCAAGGTAATAATTCAAAATCACGATAACCCACAAAGTACACAAATATCTTTCAAAAATACTAGGAGATGATGTTAATAATATGACTTAATTATGTGAGGCATTATAAAAAGTTGTAAGAGTGTTTTTATTTGTCATGGATAAACATGAGTTGAAAAATAAAATAAAGCATTGCACCTACAATTTATGGTATAGTGCCACTCAAAACTTTATAAATAAATATGTTAAAGAAGTGGAGAAATAGGTAAATTGTTGCATTCAAAAGTCAACTCATAAGAATTAGTTTTCCTTGAACTAATAAATTATATTTTAAATTTTTTTTCTACAATTTATAATAGGTCACTTGAGGCTAAAAATATATATTTGAGTTGTCATTGACCATATGATTGTAAAGAAAAATTACCTCTTCGTAAAGCATTATTAACTAGAATAATCAATTGATGTTTTCAATAAATACAAAAAATCTAGATAATGAAGTTGTGGACCATGAAATGTCATAATAATAAATTCTAATTATGGAATTTATTTATAAATGGGTTAGGGTACTTAAATCTATCCCAATGAAGAAGAAGAAGAATTGTAATGTAACACTAGGATATCCCTATCTCAAGACAAAAAATTAAAAAATTACATATGCATTTTACCTTGGAATTGTAATAGTTTTTCAATGCTAAATTGTGGATGGATCTCATGCTTAAAGAATAGTTTTATCGGCACAAATATATTATCTGGCCCATCAATCTGATCTAGAATATTAAACACTTCTACCTTCTAATTCACTTGATTATCTACCTTGCACTAATTGTCAAGGACTAGTGGTATTTACAAATACATTAAGAGACAATTGGATCACAAAGGGTTCTCTTATCCTAGATTGATAGCCTTGATTAGTTAAAATTTATAGTCAAGTAAATGAGAAAGGACAACTTACTTTAGTCATGTAAACACTCTAGAATGATGATACAAATTAGATTTGTTTTAGTGATCCAAATCAAAATATATCTATAGTAGATGCCCCTTTAACGTGAATGATATTTCAACAAATTGTAGATGATAAATGAACACACATTGAATGAATTATATACCACCACGTAATAACAAATCACCCAGAACATGTACCAAGTCATCCCCAATCAAGAATGAAATGGGCAAGAGTTGATCAATTTGAAACTCTTAGGCTAATTTTATGTAGTGTGGGATTAGTCCCACACTATGGGATAACCCAATGCTTAATGAAAACCTAATCTCAAGGTGGATAATGAATTAATGCATATAGGGGCATAATAAATGTTAAATGTATGGGAATATGTGTTGAAAAGTTTAGAAAAGGTAGGATATGTGGAAATGTGTGAAGATGGGGACATTTAAAGGATAGAAGAATGAATCAAAATTCACATAAGAATGTGTCACTTTTTGATATTTGATTTATTCTATTAACCCATTCCTTAAAAATGGTCCCAAAATTAAATTGGAATTATTGTGGGTATGTATATTTTGACACCATTACATTTTTCCCCCACTTTGAGGTATGCTTGAATCATACCATTGCGTATTCAAAGTAAAACAACATTTATAAACATGCATCTAAAGTAAATATATAAATATAAGAGAATAATAAGGTAAAAATAATATAGTATACCACGTCATATCTCATGATGTGTTTCATCCTTTGGCACATGTGTGCTCCATGATGTTGGGATTAAGGTGTCTCAACCTTAGAGTCCAAACATGCTTAAATTTATTTATTTTGTTGCACCCACTTTGGAAGTCCTAAAGGTTATGGAACTAGTGCCATAGGTTGCTATGTTGAGACTATGATAATTGATGCTCTGCAAAAAGGATTAAAAAATCTGTTTGATGGCAACACACACAAGAGCACAAGAAACAAACGTTAGTGTTAGCAACAAAAGATTATCCTAAACAGGCATATCAAGAGAGATATTAAGCATGAAATAGAAAGCATACAAACATAGAATAGATAAACTATACTCCTCCAAATGCTAATCAAGATGCTCATAGTTGCTCCTCCCTTGTTCCTCTCCTCTCCAAGTCCCAAATGAGTGTAGCTCTTAGCTTTTAGCACTAGCTATGGATGCCATATGGAGATTTAAGATGGTTGAATATGATAAGCAAATCCTATGCAAGTGTAGATAGTGATGCTATGAGAAAGCTCTATGCTAATGCCAGTATAACAACAATACTCTAATGCTTCCTTCTTGCTTGAGGAGAAGGGTTCTATTTATAGAAGAAATGGGGAAATGAAGGGTTAAGATTGAGTAATCTTAACAAGGGTTAGGATTGAAAGATATTCAATCCATGTGAGACTTTCAACCCAATCCCATGTTGACAAGTGTCACCATGAGGAGGCTTGAGAGGAGAGATAAGGAGAATTAAATGCTTGAGGGGACATGATGGTTACCCTAGTCAAAAAAATAAATGCTTTGAAGAGACACATGGGTTACATGAGGGTTAAGTTAGGGGTCAAAGTCCTTAACCATGGGTGCAAGTGGAATTAACCATTAATGGTCATGTAAGAGCCATAAGTGGTTTGGAAGACTTTAGAGGTTAATTTGTTGAACACACAAAGCATTAATTGCTTTTCAAAGACTTTGGAGTCTTTGAGAAGTGACTCCAATTTGCTTAGGAATGTGACAATATTTAGAGGATGGATTAGGTTAATTAGGAAAGGTTTAGAAGAATCTAGAAGGGGTTTAGGCATGCAAGTGGATTTTGTAGGAAAATGCAAGTGGGAAAAATTTTGGTATTTTCAATTAAAATAAAATCATTTATTTCAATTAAATGGTGTAATTTGCATTTGGATAAATATTCAAATAAATATTAATTTATTTAAATGAGAAAAAGGAAGATAAAGCATTAAAATGCTTGAAGACTTCGAGGGAAACCATTAAAGGCTTGAAGACTTTAAGGAAAACCATTAAAGTCTTAAGAAGACTATAGAAGGAAGCCATCAAGTTTGAAGACTTTAAAGCCATCAAGTTTGAAAACTTTAAAGCCATCAAATTTTGAAGACTTTAAGGGAAACCATTAAAGGTTTCAAGTGGGTGAGGATAAATAGGATTTTAAATAAATAATTTATTTAAAATAGTTGTGCAACTTGCTTTTGTAGGAAAATACAAGTGGGTGGAGGATAAAGGTGATTTAAATAAATAATTTATTTAAAATAGTTGTGCAACTTGCGTTTGTAGGAAAATACAAGTGGGTGGAAGATAAAGGTGATTTAAATAAATTATTTATTTAAAATAATTGTGCAACTTGCATTTGTAGGAAAATACAAGTGGGTGGAGGATAAAGGTGATTTAAATAAATTATTTATTTAAAATAATTGTGCAACTTGCATTTGTAGGAAAATACAAGTGGGTAGAGGATAAAGGTGATTTAAATAAATGTTAATTTATTTAAATGTGAGAGGTGGGATTTTGGGGGATTTAAATAAATATTAATTTATTTAAATGTGAGAGAGTATTTAATTAAATAAATATGATTTATTTATTTAATTAATGGTCTGAATTTGGTTAAGTGAATTAAATCAAATAAATTGAATAATTTATTTAATTAATAGGAGAAGAGGGTTAAGATGAATTAATTAAATATTAATTTAATTAATTATTAATTGATGGTTAAATAATCAAATAAATACTAAGTATTCATTTAATTAAGTGGATAGATTTATGTGACTACAATAATTTATTTTAATTACTATGACATTTACTAGTTTGGTGGAAGAGTCATGGCGAATAATTATTTGGCAATGGGTATTTATGGTGGAGTTCACTTTTGACAAGTGGTGTGAGGTAGGTGTTGCATATGCCAAGGTGGCCATTATGGATGTTTTATACATATATGAATTGGAAGTTGCTATGTACAACATGCCATGGGTTTGGCAAGTTGCATTTTATGACATCACATACCCCTTTGGCGTTGGAGTTGGTTTTGGCAACCATGGGCACTTTCCGCTTGTGTTGAGCTCTATAAATATGTAGCTTCTTTGTGTATTTTGGATGATAGGTTGGATATATTCTAAAAATCTTTGAAGTGTTGAATATTCTCTAGAATTATCTATTGTTGTATATACTCCCAAAAAGTATCGACTCTAGGCACTGTATTGTAACTATTGGTGTTGTTGATAATACAATTGAGTCTGGATTTTGGAATGTGGTTTTTTTCCCAAAAGGTTTTTCCCACATATGTATTGTGTTGTGGATTAATTTATTTAAATCTATTTTTATATGTGTTTATCTAACCTACAATCATTTAAGAGTTTGTAATACATTTTTCATCATCTCTCCTATCAGATTTAGCATTTGGAAGAATTATTCTTCACTTTGGCTTCCTTTCAATTGGGATTAAAGTCTGGCCATCTTTGTTATTATTTTTGGGCTGATGGGTTTTTTATGTTGATCTAGTTTCAATTGGAGTTTTATATATGAAGATTTCATAATTTTATTGCAGCTTTGATATGGCAAGCACATCCAGTAGAATAGAGAAGAATAAATTTAATGGCAGCAATCTTGAGCCATGGAAACTCAAAATGGAGGACACGCCCATGGATAGAGATCAATGGGCTGCAGTTTCTTCAATGAAACCTCAAAATACACCATAGGATGAATGAGATAAAATGGATCAGAAAGCCAAGTGTTTGATAAGACTTTATCTAGCTAATTTAGTGCTCCTAGATGTCCATGAGGAGAATATTGTAGCTACACTTTAGAAAAATCTTGGTGATATTTATCAAGGTAAATTCTTGGTAAACAAGTTATTCCTGAGAAAAAAGTTATATTATCTGAGGATGGAGGAAGGAGGGTTTATTGCAAATCATATGAATGCATTCAACATGTTGGTTGCTCAACTAAATTTTGTTCGTGACAAGATTGATGATGAAGATAAATTTATTCTTCTATTATGTTGTTTGTTGGACTCATGGGATCACCTTGTGATGATCATTGGAAGCACAATAAACACTTTCAAGATGGAGGATGTGTTTGGTTTATTGTTATCTAAAGAGACATGAAGGAAATCTTCTGAGATGGATAAGGAGGCCTTGGTTACTCATCATAGAACGATGGAGAAAGGAAAGAAAAAGGACAAGAAGGGTAAATACAAGTCTTTGGGGAGATCTAAATTTCCTGGTAAAATATCCAAGGTGAAATGTTGGAACTACGATAAATCTAGTCATTTCTAAAAATAATGCAAGGAGAAGAAGAAAAAGAAAGGTAAAAAGGATTTCTCTAATTCTGACTTTGATAAATCCTCTCATGATGAAGTAGATGCATTTTTCGCAACCTTGGCAACACATACATTAGAAGATGTGTGGTTGATAGATTTAGGTGCCTCTTTCCACATGCCCTCTCATAGACGTTGGTTTTTAAAGTATAAAGAGTTTGATGGTGGGAAGGTGTATATGGGTTATGACTCTCACCTTAAGGTTGTTTGTCATGGAAGAGTTACGATCTGATTCCCTGATGATAAAGTGAAGCAAATTGATGGTGTCCTGCATATCCCTAGTTTGGAATAGAATCTACTTTCAGTTAGCAAGTTGAGTGATATGGGTGTGCAAGTTGTTTCCTTGCAAGGTGAATGCAAGATGACAAGAGGTTTTATAGTGCTTGCTAAGGGTTTTCGGATTGGTACCTTGTATAATCTAGATGCATGCACGGTTCAATGTAATAATGCTTCTATGAAGTCCAAGAAGAGGGATTTGGATTCTTCATCCTCACTATTAGATCAAGCAAAAAATAAGACTGTTGTATCAACATCTGATGGTCGTGCTTTCTGGGTACCTAAGGGTGCAAATGCTTTGGAGATGAATCTCCCAATTTAGAAGACAATGTTATGGCACCAAAGACTCGGTCACATTAGTAAGAAGGGTTTTAGAGCCCTATGGGTTCAATTTTTGTGAACATTGTGTTTATGGTAAACAACATTATTTTTATTTTTATTTCAGTTCTCATAAGTTTTATGGGGTTTTGGAATCTTATATTCATTTAAATTTGTTTGGTCTTGTTAATGATCCTCTAATATATAGATGTGCATTTTGTCTCTTTCATAGATGACTATAGTATAAGGACATTTGTGTATTTCCTCAGAAGTAGATTTTAAGTTTTCTGTCAATTTAAGGAGTTCAAATCCTTGTTTGGAAACTAGACTAGTAGAAAAAATAAGTGTTTAAGGATTGACAATGGTAGTGAGTTTTATTCAATAGAATTTGATATGTTCTATAAGGATCATGGGATTGAAAGACATAAGACAAATCCATACACCCACAATAAAATGGAGTTGCAAAGAGGATGAATATAATGCTGATCGAAAGGGCTAGGAGTATGTTAAGAGGTGTTGGGTTCGAACATAAGTTTTAAGTTGAAGCTATAGCCACTATGCGTTAATTGATTAATAGATCTCCTACTTTGGTGCTAGTTGAAAAGATACCCATGGAGGCATGGTCTGGTAAGAAGTCCTCATTGATACATCTCAAAGTCTTTGTTTGTGAGGCATATGCACATGTGTCAAGTGAGAAAATATCAAAATTAGAGAACAAGTAAGTTAAATGTATCTTCATCGGCTATGGTGTTGGTGTGAAAGACTGTAAGCTTTGGGATCTAGTTGCAAAGAAGATGCTCTATATTAGAACTGTGATCTTCTTTGAGTTGAAACCTTCCACCATTGATTTGTAGCCAAAGAAGATGCTCTATAATAGAATTGTGATCTTCTTTGAGTTGAAACCTTCCACCATTGATTTGTAGGACTATTAGAGAGGCTATGGATATGTGTGATTTAGATTCCTAGATGGAAGCCATGAATACAAAAATGGTTGCATTGAAGAGGAATGCTACATGAGATCTGGTACCTTTTCTTGAAGGATGAAAACTTGTTGGATGTAAATGGGTGTTCAAAAATAAACTACGTCTAGATGGTAGTGTTGAGAGGTGCAAGGCATAGTTGATCATTGAGGGGTATTATTAGGTGGAGGGAATTGACTATGGTTAAATATTCTCTCCTATAGGTAAGATAACATCCATTCAATTCATTTTATCACTTGCAACATCTTATGACTTGGAAGTCAAGAAAATGGATGTGAAGACATCGTTCCTTCATGGTGATTTGGAGGGGGAAATTTATATGTCACAACCAAATCATTTCATTGAAAAAGGTAAATAAAACCTTGTTTGTAAGTTGAATAAATATCTGTATGGTTTGAAACAGTCTCCTAGAATGTGGTATCAAAATTTTGACACCTTTGTGTTGTCCTTGGCATTTTTGAGATCTAAATTTGGCATTTGTATGTTATAAATATGAAAATGGTCACATTCTTATCATAGTCTTGTATATGTATGATATGTTGTTTATTGGGAATGGTAAAAGAATGGTTTCAAATTTGAAGCCTCAATTAGTAGCACAATTTGAAATGAAAGATCTAGGTACAGTGAGATATATTCTTAGGATTGAGATCATTAGAGATAGAGATAGAAAAAAGCTTTGGATAAGCCAAAGCAAGTATGTTAACTTTGTGCTGGAGAGATTCAACATGTCATCTTGGAGGAAGTTAGTTGTTCTTGTGTTACAGGGGACAAAGCTTTTTGTGGATGATTATCTAAAATCTCATACTGAGATGGAGGACATGTCTAGAGTACCTTATGCAAGTGCTATTAGAAATATAGTGTATGCTATGGTTTGTACGAGGCCAAACATTGCCCAAGCAATAGGATTGCTTATTCATTATATGGATAATCTTGGTAGGGTGCATTGGGATGTAGTTAAGAGAGTGTTCAGGTATTTCTAGGGTACTTTTGAGTATTCCTTATGTTTTCATGGTTATCCTTATGGACCTCAACTTTTAGTTTGTATCCATGTTGGGTAGGTGACATTGATAGTAGGAGATCCATGAGTGGATATGTTTTCATGATGTTTGGTGGTGCAATGAGTTGGATGACCAAGTGACAAGCTATAGTCGCTTTGTCCACTATAAAAGTAGAGTACATGACAACTACTCATGCTTGTAAGGAAGCTATTTGGCTTAAGAGATTATGCCTGAATATTGGTTTTGATGCAAGATAGATTACTATCTATTGTGACAACCAAAGTGCTATTTGTTTAGCAAAGAATCCTACTTTGCATGCCAAAAAAAAGCATATTGATGTACAATTTCATTTTGTTTGTGATATGGTGGGAGATGGAAAAGTGAAGTTGGAGAAAGTTGTTACTTTGGTGAATATTATAGATGCACCAATGAAGTTAGTCAGCACTGAGAAGTTCATATGGTGTGTCGGTTATATGGGCCTTGGGGCCTTGAGTAGATGCCAGAGTGTTTTTACTCTTGACAAGTGGGAGAATGTTGGGATTAAGGTGTATCAACCTTAGAGTCTAAACATATTTATTTATTTATTTTTTTTAACCCACTTTGGAAGTCCTAAAGTTTAGGGAACTAGTGCCATAGGTTTCTATGTTGAGACTATGATAATTTATTTTAGTTACTATGACAGTTACTAGTTCAATGGAAGAGTAATTATTTAGCAATGGGTGTTTATTCTGGAGTTCACTTTTGACAAGTGGTGTGAGGTAGGTGTTGCATATGGCAAGGTGATCATTATAGATGTGTTATGCATTGATGCATTGGAAGTTGCTATGTGCAACATGTCATGGGTTTGGAAAGTTGTAGTTTATGACACCACATACCTCTTTGGTTTTGGAGTTGGTTTTGGAAACCATGGGTGCTTTCTACTTGTGTTGAGATCTATAAATATGTATCTTCTTTGTGTAGTTTTAATGATAGGCTGGATATCTTCTAAGAAGCTTTGAAGTGCAAAATATTCTCTAGAATTCTCTACTATTGTGTATACTCCTAAAGAGCATTAGTTTTAGGCATTGTATTGTAACTATTGGTGTTTCTGATAATATAATTGAGTTTGGCTTTTGGAATGTGGGGTCTTTTTAAAAGGGTTTTTCCACATATATCTAGTGTTGTGTTTTTATTTGTTTAAATCTAATTTTATATGTGTTTATCTAACCTGCAATCATTTAAGAGTTTGTAAGAAATTTTTGCATCATCTCTCCTGTTAGATTTAGCATTTGGAAGCATTATTCTGCACTTTTCCTTCCTTTCACATGAAAACCTACAAAAAAATTAAAAAATATACAATGGCTAGAATCTATCACACAAGTAAAAATAATTAGAATTACATATTAAAACTTAACTGTTAATGATCATAAGAAGAAGGAGAAGGTGGGGTTAGGAAAATTATACCTATATGAAAAGTTGTACGGTAGTGCTCCCCCTAGTATAGTGGTCATTGGATGAAAATGCATATCAAGAATTGTCCTATCATGTGATTAAAATCCATCTAAATACAGTGATGTATCTTTGTGTAAGCACTTGTAAATTTTGGTGATCTAAACAAAGTAGGTTTTGTGAAAAATTGCCCCTTTCAATTAGTAATGCATCCATTGGATGTGAGGGAATGGAGGAAACAAGAAAATAGTACATAAAATGTAAAAGTGAGCTAACCATATAAGCATGTAAATCATGTAAATTAGTGGCTTCAATATATAGTGTAAAAAATAATTTAAGACACGTTGAATCATGTATAGTAAGCACGTGGGATGATAATAGTTGTGAAGTAATAATTTTTGTTCATTACTATGTCAAATTAGAGTGATGATGTAACCCTCAATGGATATAGATGTGTGTGTATGTATATGACATTAGAATAGGCATATGCATCCATTGTAGAAGCTAAGATCATGAGCACATAATGGTATAGGTAAGGTAGTAAGTCCCTAGTGCTAATCTAAATTTAGAATATTATGGTTAACTCTATGGTGTCCCTAGTGTGACCCTTACAACATGATAATAATATGAACAAAAAATAAGAAAATGAAGGAATAATGCATAATACTCCCAATGTGATAGTATGATTCTATAGCATGATTAGGCATGATAGTATGGCTCTACCATTGTGATTAGACATGAGAGTAGTGATATAAGATGTGGTCATGAGATTACATCCCAAAGTGATTGTCCCCACATGGGTTGGATAATATAATGAGGTACAAAAAACTAAATGGGCATAAATGATATATAGTTTCCCAAGTGTAAATATAAAATAATAACGAACATATAAGTGATATAATGATTATAAATATGATCTCTTTGAATATTTCCTTTGTTATGCATCTTCTATTTATATGGTGGAGAATCTACTTATATGATGGAGAATCTCTCTTGGTTATAAATTTTTTAGTAATCTATTTACCTCTTTATTTTAAATTATGTTATGTTATTAGTTATAATGTTGGATGCTAGATTGAATCTTAAGATAATATTATCTATCATAAAATTAGATATATTGTTCATCATCATGGCCTTAAGAGGAATGGCTTGGACCGATTTGGTGAAATTATAATTAGTAGTATTAATTATGAATGGATGTCCCTCAAATGAAGCTAGAATATTTTTTCCCACTAGCTTGAGCCCCCAAGTATAGAAATTTCCTGGTCAAGCATAGGGGTGAAGCGCATGGGTAGATGCATGATTTGAATTACTATGTTTTAAGCATTTTACATAGTTTTTCATAAAACAATAAGAATATAGTTATGTGTTACTTGATGGATACCCCATGCTTAATATATTTTGAACAAATAGTTTTGCAATAACATCAACTCCTTAGGCACGCATGTGGACCCCTTAGAGTGCAATGCATTTCTCTTCATTGTTTAGGAATTTAATCAATAAACCATTAGATCCTCAATGACATAAAATTTACACAATAAGTAAATACTTGATATTTTATTTGGAGATATGAATGCATGTGTTCTTAAAATATTTGGGTAGAAATGCTCTTGAATTTAGATAAACATAGATCTCATGTTACCAATCCTCATTAATAAGTGTAGCACAAACATGTAAGATGCATCATTTATTACAAACTTTCTTTTAATATATGAAAACTAATCTAAAGTGAGGATTGAAATTCTCGACTCTCATTGAGGAGGTGACACTAGCCATACCATCAATATTTCAATTGTATTTTCTCACAATGATGTTTTTGTTATTAAACAACAACAAAAACAAGGGTGTTGACCCTTTACACTAACAACCCATATTCAACATTGATAGTAACAATACTTTAATAGTAAACTAACAAAAACATACTTATAGTAACCAGATAGCATAAATAATCTTATAAGCACATATAAAAAATGAAACAAAGTATTAGGACTAGCGGGAGACAACAAAAAGACCATCAAAAACAAGACAAAATAAACTACTTGAGAACATTGCTCCATTCCTCACTAAGGAACTTAAAAAGTTCCTTGTAGTTTCCTTTAGTGTCAACAACCTTTCCAAGAATATTTTTTTGCATGAGACACATTGATGTAGTCGAGCTATGCATGACATGTAGGCTGAATTCAGAGACACTCACCATCCTTTGTTCTAGCTCCATCACCTTCTTTTTTAGGGCATCTAATTCCTATGTCATAGTCTTGCACATTGCACAATTTCTCATACTATCACATTTGTTGTCCACCTCCTTTGGCATCACATCCTAAGTGAGGTCGAAAGGCTCATTCTTGTCACTCTGTTTGGAACCCTCACTAGTAGATTTAGCCAAGCTTTCGACTTTCCATGTTCCATCTTCAACGTCCTTAATAACTATTGCTTCTTCAATCTTAATAGAGTCCTCCTCCTTAGAACCTTCATCATACCCCACCCATTTCTACTTAGTAGTAATACCCTTCAAGCACCTAGGTAGTCTATTGGAGTGTCTATGGTTAGCACTATCACTTTTGCTAACATCCTCCCCAACCTCCATTTTAACCTCACTATCAACCTCAATCCTCTATTTTTTTGGCTACCAGAGGGGGTCATTGTGCCTTCGTCATCTTATCAATCCTAGAGGAGGTAGCTTGTTTCTTAATTGCCATAAAGGCAAGGTTATGAGTCACAAGGAATCCCATACGAGAGGAAATTTTGGCAGAATGAGGCAATTTAAACGTTTCTTTTTTCCTCTCCCAAGGGAATCAATAATAGTAGCCACAGGGGATGAGACAGAGCTTAGAGATTTATGGGAAAATGTTAACAATTATTTAGGAGGGCTAACCGAAAGATGGAAATGATAAAGGTGGAAAATTAGGCCTTGGTGAAGCAGAAAAGATTTTTGACCTTGGGTTCTAGCCACCTCCAAAGAATCACACACAAAGCTTTCAAGAAAGGAAAAGAGAGAAATTCATGGTTACAAAAGTGATTCAACAATGGAAAATGGTAAAAGAATTAACATGTCTAAGGAATTTAACAATGATGTTAATAATAAACATATCTAAAGAATTAAGCAATTGTCATGCCAACTCATTATATTGACTTAATTTAGTCTTTTTAGTCTTATAATTTGATGTAATTTATCTAGCCACAAGTTAAGATTCATCACACATATTAATAGTTCAATGTTCAAGGAAATTACAACCCACAACCCCATCATAATGCCTCAACTAATACTTCAAGCCATATTAACAATTGAGACATTTTGTCTATCTCGGGTACTGCCAGTAAAGTCAGCAAAATAGAGGAGTGCCTGAAGACTATTGCTGAACAGAGTTTAAGCATCCTGAAGATTTCTGCTAGCAACACTAATACTCTCATCAACAAACTGGACGAAGAGAAGGAGATCCTGGATATTGACCCAGACACTGAAGGTACAGGGGACGCTCAAGGACCCAGAACCCGAACCAGAGGCAAAAAGAAAGAAAAGAAACCTAATAAGGACTTGGAAGATCTCAAAGTTGTTGGGGCTAGCTATGACCAGTTGGTGAAAAAGGCGGAGGACCTACTAAAGACTATAGCCATGTAGCGCTTTCCTTGTTTCTTTGTTGTTTTTATCTTTAGTTGTCTTTTTGGTTTGCTAGCTTTTTGCTAGACGTTTTGTAAGCTGTTTTTATGCTCTGGACTTTTTATTGTCTTATCTTAATCTCCTTTGTTAAAGGTTTCAGGTCCTGAAAACCTATTTTTCTAAATTAATCAAACCAATTGAGACATTTTGTTATCTAGTCTATAATATAGTGCACTTCTACCTTCTAATTTATCAAATTTCATGCTTTATGTGGACTATCGACGACTACTAAAATATAAATATACCTTGAGAAGATAGTCAAATTGCAAGGGCCATGTTCTCCTAAGTCAAAACCTTGATTAGTCCAAATTTATAGTCATGGAAATGAGTGAAGACAACTCTTTTCAATTGTGTAAATGCTCTACAATGATGATGCAAATTAGGTTCCTTTGAGAGCTCAAAATCAAAATAATCCTACAATGAACACTCCATGAATTAAATGATTTTTCAATAAGTTTGGATGACAAATGAATGCATATTGGATGCCTTAAACCACAATTACATACCATTAAATCACATGAAAGGTCTACCAAGTTGGCTCATGGTAGGAAAGAAATCATTTAGGTTCAACCAAATTATAAATTATAAATTTATGGGTTAGTTTTGCATGGTATGAGAATTGATATCATACTAAAGGATTGATCCTATATAGGGAAAGACTAATATCAAGGTGGAGAACTAAATTTTGGAAATGTGAAACATAATAAATGTAAACTATGAGAATATGTGTAAAAATAGATGAGAATACATGAAGACTAGAAAATAATCCCAACTTTGCATAAGATTATATCACTTATTGATATACAATCTTATTAAACTATTCTATCAAAATACAACAAAACCTAAATAAAAATTAACATAAATATACAAAATTTACCATTGCAATTATTTGCACATATCACTTACGCGATATAATTAAATCCTATCAAATACTTCATAAATACTATATATGAAAATAAATTATTACATTTGAACTTAATTTCATAAAAAGTAAATATAAATTCTTTAATTTAAAAATAAAAATCTTATCAAATATAACTAAAGAGTTAAAACTTTACTTATAACTATTAATAAAGCCATAATGGACCAAATAGTTTATGAAGGTGGTTATTCAGTAAAAGAACCACTTTATCTCTTAAAGGAAATTTTATTGATCTTAAATGATGAACCACTTGTGAGGGACCACACAAGTATTATTTTATTTAATTTTCTAAAGCTGAACTTCAAATCTCAAAATATTTTCAATATTTTATTAATATAAAAGATTCTAAATAATATGTAAAAGCAAATAAAGAGATTTTTTTTAAAATTACTCTTAACCATCCATTTATTTATTTTATAACATAAATAAAATATAAAAATTAAGGTAGATTCCAAAAAGTTAAAATAAATTTATAATGCCAACTTGGAGTTCAGAGAGCAACAAAGTAGGGGGATCTCCTCAAAAGAATAGAAGCCCAATTTTTAAAGTCTAATCTAGGGACCAAAAGTAGGCTTTGAAAGTATCATACTTCAGTGATTGAAATGAAAAACAAAACCAAAAAAACACAATGAGTTTGGTTTCAAAGATCAACAAAACATTTAAATATTTTATTATGAGACAAAATCTGAGTCTACAAACAAAGGACAAATGGTCATGAAAGCATTTGGAATATATTAAGCAATTTAGACATATATAAGAGAAGTGTCACATGCCCCAAAAGACTTTTGAGGCACTCTTGCAAATGGTGTAAGTAATAGTTCTTTTTAAAAAAAAACAAGCATACTGGAAAATGTTGTACCATTTGTTTTTATCTTTTTTTTTATTTTTTATTTTATGGAGTTTGTATATATGTGTAGGGGAAGGGAGTCAATTATCGTTTATATTTCAACTACCGTTTCATTAGATTCTGATATTCAAAAGTCCACTAAAAAATCATCCAGTTGATCAATAGTTGCACATTAGTATATTCAGTAGGTGGAAAAAAAGTTAGTAATTAGATCAATCGTGCAACTATATTGGTACCAATAGCGAACGACTACTGGAGCATTTGTGCATGAGTATTGGATCAATTGTACAAATTTTGTGGTGGTCAAAGCAAATGGTTAACAAGACACTAGAGAATATGTATGGGATGTCAACTCAAAATGACCACTTTTTGACCCTTGCATGCTTAAAGAATTACACAATGTTTGTCACATACAAATACAACAATGGGAAAAATCGTCAGAATCCAATGTATCGTTTACAAACTTAAGACACATAAAGTTAGCTATAACTATTATCGATACCCTTCCCTAATCAAATACACAAAAGAAATATTTTCACTTCGAAAAATTTAAAAATTTTGTACATTGTAAAATCGATTTAAAACCGAAATAAAATTTGATTAAAAATTATAATATTTTATTTATGAAAATATCATATCAACATTTGATTGTAATGATGAGATTATGGAATCAAATGCATACATATTATTTTAAACACTTGAAAACTTACATGAAGCACTCCAATTGAACCCTATTTGATTATTATGCTTAGGAAGAGAAAAAAAACAATTTGATAGCATGAAGGATTAGATTCTATGATAGACAAGATGATGTCACCCCACTATGAGCTTATATAATCCAATGGTTGATGTATAGGAACATCAATGACTTTCAATAGAGTACTAGATTACTAGCGCAAGGGGGACAAATCACTTTAAGGTGGGTCACATGGCCGTGTCAAAGAATCTACCTTAAAATGCTAAAAGAGGCTTTTACTTTTTCCTAATCTTCTTTCTTGTCTCTTGTATGAATTTGCATGGACTCACTTTGGTTCCTTTCTTTAGTTTTGGTTTTCAATCTTTTCTTAGTTTAGTGCTGATTTAGCTCAACAATAATATTTTTGTTTTATTTCATTGATAAAAAGGTCACATTTTGGGTTGATTTAGTTCAACAATAAATTAATAATTAGTCAAAAAAGTTTTTTTAAACGTATATTGTCAACAACGTAATAAGATATATATTTTATATATAAGGATATGTAACTGTGAATACATATGTATTTTAGTTTTTATCATTTTTGTAATAATTTTATGTATGTTATTTGAAATTAGTATTTTAATTTTTGAAAGTCTTCATAGTGAAGGTTGTATTTTCATTGTAATTTCAACAATGTTGAATGTCACGAAAAAAATTTCAAATGTCTTTTCATATGAATATTTATTTGCCTTAACTACTTTGTTGATGTTAACATGGTATCAATAAAGTATATGAATGAAATTTAAGAATTCGTGAAATTATTAAAAAAATAATGGAATTTAAGAGCTTTAGACACATAATTAACACTCAAGGATATTAATGGCCTTTCAACCAATCATCTATTTTTAATGGTAAAATATCATAAACATCTTTTTCCTTTATGGTTTGGACCCCTTCTATAACTATGTTGTCTTTTATGCATCAGCCATCAAGTAGCATGTAAGGTTGTCACATTCACCACCTTATTAAATCTATGTGTCAAATTGATTGAAATCATTTTTGTGCCCCTAGATTTGTTTCATTTCAGATCTGTGAGTGTAGAATTTATCCAAATTATTTAGATGGCCATAGATTTGAACCCCAAAGTTTCAAATTCAATATTTACACCTTCTTCTATTAGCCCTTAAGCATGAATGATTTTAAATTTGAAATGAGGATGGCCTATATTTAACAAATAACCCATATTCATTTTTATCTACAAAAGAATCTATTGAGAACATTTATAATTCAATTAAAAGGGATTAATTTTTTTATCAAATTAGCATCATGCATCACCTTAGGAACATGTTGCACACTTTCTTATTATCCTTAGTCTTGGTTTATCATCATCACACTCATCCACCTATGGGTCTAACTAGGGAACAAGATCCTCTTGATTCAACATATTCTCCAAAGATGCTTGTAATTTCCACCAAACTCGATTCAGACATCATAAAATTAGAATAAACTATTTTCAATCAACAAAATTTAATTAATTTGGATGTATGTATCAAAGTTCAATTTCATGCACAAGTTCAAATTCATACTAAAAAAGATCAATTTTATACATGTAAAGAAACATTTCCACACTCATAAAAGTAATCCAAAGAGTTACATAATGTTTTTTAGTTCAACAAGAGTTATTCAATAAGCTCTATTTTTTATATCATGATAAATTGATCTCTAAAATCCGTGGAGTGATATTTACATTGGATCTAGAACTAAGTACCCTTATATTAACTTATTTAATTTTTTATATTAATCACATTATATAACGCCAATCCCATCTTATAACCCCAGGGTTAATTTTATTTTTTGATGATCTTCTCTAAGTAAATTATAGTGAAAGATTCTCATTTTTCGTTACATTATTTGTTGAACCCCACATGTTCCTACACAAACTAGAGTTTATCCTTCTTTCAATCAAGGTTCACAATTTTTTTTTTAATTGCATTCTTTTTATATCATATTTAATTAGATTTGGCACCCACCCTCATTTTTTTTTAATATTACATCTTGTCTAGGGTTTTTGGTTTCATCATGTCATATCCATTTGATCTTCTTCCACCCACCCATTGGCTTGTTTAGTTTTGCTACATAAGTTATCATGGATCCTTAGAGCTTATTACTTTTATTTGATATATATGAATATGTTAATTATTATGATCTATTCTTATCTTGTATGGTCATCAATCCTCCCATCCTTGATACCCTTGTGTATTTATATAATACAAATGAGATATAATTCTAATGGAAAATTTCCTTCATTATTTATATTTTTTGCCCTCCTTTATAGAGTTGGTTCCTACGTATCATTTTCTTTAGATTCACTCATCTCATTTTTCCATCAATTTCATATTAATCATACCTCTCTTGGGACTTGAGTAGTGATGATAATGCACCTAGTTGGACTTTAACTTATGCTATAGATACACCCTGTATAATAGATATTGATAAGGTTGCACCTTCTTTTGCTAGTTATAATTTTGTGCATTATGATGATATTCGTATTGCATTCCATAACAAGCATATATATATAGATTTACATATATTTTTGATGATGTACCTTAGGAAGAATCTTAGGATGTTGCCCTATGTCAACTAGCCTTTTATACATGAGGATATGGTTTGTGATGATTTTTCCTTTACATCTTATATTAGTTTTTACCCATTGATTCATTACATGGTGTCAACATACATTGTGATGTTAATTCATTAACTTCTAATGTAGATGTTAGTAATGATTCATTTCTTCCTTGTTTATTAAGTGACATCATTATTCTTTGCAAGGAGTTGCTGCATAGAGATTTTGTTGGTACCATTGATCCATATTTAAATGTAATGTTTATATTTCATGCTAATTGTGTATATTTAGATAGAAATATCTTATCAATTAGTTAATTTAGACGTTATTTGAGAGGCAAAGAATTATAATGGTTTGATTCAGTTTATCTATTCTATCAGTCATTTATGTATTTGGTACCTATCATTTGATATTTTCCCACTCTCATCCTATCCACCACTTGATCTATCATATGGTCTTGATTTATAATGATACAAAATTTTGATTTTAAAGGTAAAAGCCTTGGAAGACATCAACATTGTAGGTTTGAACTCTTGACATATTGCAATTAAATAAAATATATTATGGTCTTGAGTGATTTAACTTATGGTTATGAGATTCTTTTTACTGCATTGATCGATTCATCATATTATAAGGATTTCATTATGATATGTAATATTTATTAATTAAGGAGTTAGTTATGTGCATTGATTATTAATGTTATATCATTCACATACACAAATAAACACATAGAAAAACACAAAAAACTATAATTTATTTTTGAGAAGCTCACAACTAAGTATTTACAAAATCGACAATTGCATTATAACTATGTTGTTTCTAAGTTATTTTTTTGAAGTTTGTTGTTTGAACAATTTCAACATAGTGAAGTTTATTACTAATGTTTCAAAGAGTATTCTTAGAAATTCACATTCAACCCTAAATGCAAAGTATCAACACAAAAAAATTGTAGCATGCGAGTGACAATAAAATTCAAGCATTGCTTCTAATAGATTTCGTCATTTTTTATGTATTTAAGTGATGCTATAATCGGATTGAGGGTTAAGGGATGTCGATGTCATGGGCATGAGCTCTCCAAGTTGTCTCTCCATTACCTTGAACTTATAATTCCATAGAAATGCATCACCAAATAGAACCATTTCCAAGTAGTACCTTCTTAAATACAAAATCATTAACAATGTAAGGTTGAGGTTGACTCTCATCCAATTTTGAAGGATATTGGTTACTAGAACAATGCAACCATGTTATATATTATGTAGACATACAAATCATGAATTCAATAATCTTCCATGTTGATTTATCACTTGTATGAAGATTAGAACCAAATAAAAGAACTGAGAAATCTACTCTATAACCCATCAAAATATTAGACCCATACTCATAGATTATTCATACACTTGTTTTTGTTATCTGAACATTAATTGAGACGCTTCATCTAAAAATATCTTAAGAATATAATTTTTTTTATATAAATTAGGTTTATCCATTATTGCACAATAACATATAGCTTATACACACAAAAAATAAAATGGATAAAATGACTTCATATCATCATGAACCAAACATAACCTCAAAAAACAAATTATTAAAATATTGAATAAACTAAATGAACATATATACAAGTAATAAAATATTCAACTAAAATTATAAATATAAAGATATATCATTTCCAAATCCCATTGATAATCATTAATGCTTTTGATTATACTTTAGTGAGAATTTTCTGATGCCAAAAACCTCTAATAATTACAACCAAACCCATTTAAAAACAGTCCCAAACCCATTTAAAAAGAGTCTTAACAAGTATAATTCACTTAGTAGAAGACTAATAAGGGAAAAGGCAAAAGCATCTTTTTGGGTAGCTAAAACTTTTACCATATTTAAGGACACAATGTTTCCCCACAACCACCCTTCTCAAGGAATATATAAATTCCATTCAAAATCAAAGCTATTGCAAAGGACGCATCAATTACAGTGTTCCCATCATGAGAGAGGTGTAGTGGTTGAAGCAGGCTATGTTACAATCTTGTGTGTCCATGGAAGTCAAATGGATTGAGGTACACTCATAAAATAGACAAAATAGAGCATGTGAAAGAGAAGAGGAGAGCTTTACAAAAAGAAATGGGGCTCACTCTTCTCTTTTGCAGTCATCATCTACTGATATAAAAGGACATTTTCATAACTGCTTTTGCAGAGATGATTGTAACATTGCTTTCTTTATTGCCTCTACTTAGATTTGATGCTCTAGTAAAGCTCTCTAGTTTTCTAAGTGGGAGATTTTCACAGATCTTACCTTTGCTGCTTTATGCTTTTCATGTAATCACTAAGGATTCTCAGAAAACTTCTTACAAGAGGTGTCTCTGAGAATTACAAGAATAATGTGCTATAATTCAATGAAGTGATAGTTACAACACACAACTAATGTAAGAAGTAAGTACACGACTACGCAACTTTAAGCTATATTCTTGATTTCCTTGGTGCTATTATATTCTTGGTTGTATGGATTTTTGCTTTGCTAGTTCTTGCTGCTGTTATATTCTAGTTTGTATAGACTTTTCCGCAAACTGATTTTCATGGCTCTTAAGAAAATGATAAAGTGGAGTTCTTACCAAGTAGAAATGGGTATTCTTTGGGTATATTATTCATGGTGGTTAATGCGTGTGTTTTTTATATTGGATTGAGCAGAATAAATGAATAGTTACAACGTGAATTGGTTGTAAGAATAGTTATAGTAAGTATGTTGCTAAGTCATAAAAGCTACAACTCAACCCCACAAAAAAACAGAGCAGTCTTAAAAGTGTCATTATGAAGAATTACAAGAGCAACTTTCTATAGTTCAATAAAAGAATAGTTACGGAAAAAAACAAATGTGAAAACAAATATAATAAGTACATGACTAAAAAAAAAGGAACAACTCAACCCCATACACACACAAAAAGAGAGCAGCATTAAAAGAGGTGTCTCTTAGAATTACAAGAACAATGTGCCATAATTCAATGAAGTGATAGTTACAACACACAAGCAATGTAAAAAGAGATAGAATAAGTACAGAGTAAGTCAGTAAAAACTATATTCTTGATGTTCTTGCTGCTGTTATATTCCCGGTTGTATGAACTTTTGCTTTGCTAGTTCATATTCATATTGGCAGTTGTTTGGTTGCCTTCCATAATGAATTTTTTTCATATTCTTGGTTTGTATGGACTTTTGCGTTGTTAGTTAAAAAAAAAACACAAGTAAGTTGCCTTCTACAATGTAATTGTTTTTCATTATTTAATTCAATATATATATATAAAGTACACGAGTAAGTCACTAAAAACTACAACTTAATCTTTCACACAATTTTTTTTCTAAAAAAACATTAAAATAAATATTAAAAAAATTGAAAAAAACACACTAAAACATAAATGTTCAACAATTTTCTTGACAACAAGAAAATCATTAAAGCTATGATTAACCTTAAAACATGTTCACTATTAACTCTACTTCAAGTTTGAATTTCCTCATTCATAATAAGAACCTTCCTAGTAATTTTTATCATAGATTTTGCCATAGTGGCCAAAAGTATTAAATGGTACCCCAAGAAAATTCTAGGAGAAAATGCAAGTAGAGTTTTTTTTTTTTTAAGAGTTAGCTCAATATTTTTTTTTTTTTTATAGCATTCTTTTTCGATGATTATTTGTTTTATTATAATTAGTATTAAATGCAAGTAGAGGGTTTTTTTTTTTGAGAGAGTTCAATATTACTTATTTTTTATAACATTCTTTTTCAATGATTGTTTGTTTTACTATAAGTATTATTCAATAAAAAATCAATTTAAATTTTTATTATTTAAAGATTAAATTAATGTTATTAATTTAAATTTAATATATTTTTAATAATAAAATAATGTAAATTTTATTTTATGTTTAAAGTAATATATAATATAAGTGTTCTTTGTTTTTTAAAATAATTATTAAAAAGATAATTTAAGAATACATTTTAATTTATATTTATAATAGTGTCAATTTTTTAAGATGAAAAATTAAATCTTTTTATATGTATATATAAATGTAGTGTAGTTAAATTGTCATACATTGGGCACCTTACACATTATGTTTTTTTTTTTAAGACAAGAATAATCTCTCTTGTTTATAACCTCTCTAACTTTAATTGAAATATCATTTTTTATGTTACTTTATTAAATAAATAAAAATAACATAATTAACTAGCATTTATCTAGTATTTTTTGTGTAGTGCCTTTGTATTTATCAATCAAAGCTTTAGTAAATCGAGTGTCCCTCCACAATAATAATGAATCTCAATGATTATTGCCTCATGTGTGTGTGTGCCTTGTTTTTGTACACTCTTTTTAGTTGTAGGTACTCTATTGTGTACTTTTAGAAGTTGTTTCATATCCTTCATGCACTACTTGGTGACACACACTTCAGTGGAATTGTCATATCTCTCCCTAGTCAACAATATGGGGGTATAATATTATTCAGTTTAATTCTCCATTAGTTTCACTTTGGATTGAGTAATGCACTCTTGCATTCCTTTTTGTAAAGGCAACCTTCCAATCCTCAGTTGATTGGAGTTCTTCAAAATATCGATACATTTATTTTTAACTTGCATTAGTTGAATAATGATATCAAGGTCACTCATCCAGATTAATGTGCCATCTATATCCTCAATTGTTAGATGTTATTGCCTTTGTTTATAATCTAATAATTGTTTGAGTATTGGGGAAACTCATACAAATTGTTTTCTTCTTGATCCTAATCATCATCTTGTTTTCAAAGGAGTTTCTTTAGTTACAACACTATATCTATCACATTGCGACAATTGTTTATAGCTACTTTGTGCTTTAGTGATGTTCTTCATGTTCCTCTTATTTTTGGGACATTGGTGTGGAAGCTTCTTAGTCCTTCATCTTGTTTTCTCTTTTTTGAAGAGGAGTTTTCTCCCATAGGGATTTTCTCATTTTCTCTATTTGTGAGAGATTGCCTATATACATGGCATCTCATTAGGTTTTGTTGTCAAGACCCATATTTTGCATCTTTGCATTTTTTTTCCTCCCTAAGTTGCACTGGAGGGGTGGTTTTGTGAATAAAATCTTTTACCTATCTAGTTCAACTAGTAAGTCTCATTGACATGTTAAGTTTACTTGAGTCATAGGAAGTTTTCTAGAATTCTTAGTTGTCTTGATGATATTTTATCTTATCTTATCTCATTTAATTTTTGTGTCCTAGGTCATTCAATACTTGTTTATGTTAGCTATCTCATACATGTCATAGGATTAAGACACATGTTGCTATCTTGTCTAATCTTATACCCTTACCTTTCCTATATAAGGAAGCTACCTCTAGCATTGTAAATCATACCTTATCCAAGCTTGTCTATTGTATTCTTGATTTGGTGGAATAACATCTTTTATTGTGGTTTCTCTCTTATCTTTGTGGAGGTTATTTGGTGTTGTACACTAATGACCATGGGGGCTCATCTTCAACATGGTATTAGTGCATGACACGGGGGCTTCACTTAGTGAACTTGGATATATCACGTGCGTTCATAGTGAACTAAAGAATCCTAAACTCCTTTTTTGTCACCCCCTCCCAATACACAATTTGAATTAAAAGCCCCCTATTTTCACCAAATTTATTGTATTTTTTCATATCTCGAATTAAAAACCTCCCTTATTTTCAAAGATAGGCAATATATTGTACCCTCATTTTTTAGATACTAAAACCCCCAATATGAACAAACATGATATAATATTGCCTAGCTAGTGAAGCCCCCGTGGTGCATGAGTGATTCATGTGTTTCCAACACAATTGACTATATAGTTCATAAAGGAATAATATTGATATGAAATTCCCCATGATAAGTGAATTTAAGTTTCTAGGTTATATCTCAATTGATTTTGTGACATATCTTGTCATTTCATATTTTTCAACGTCTGTATTATGTTAGTATTAACTTTATAATGCTGGCAATTTAAAACACTATATTTAATATTATTCTTTAAAATTATAGTTATCCATTAAATTGTAATGTCGGTTCTATGTTTAAATCATTATCTTATTTTGATTAAGTTAAAATTCCAATTAGACATAATGTAAGCTCCAGGGGAAAGGACCCAATAGATGAGTGCACTCCAATAGTTGTCATGGTTGTGAATAACAATGACCTTATTTAACTTTTATTTTTTACTTATAAAGTCAATCACTAGTACTTGCTATGTTTTACCTCAAAAATTAGTGATGTTTCTATTTTCATCGCATAAAAGAAAAAATTGAGCATATGATTACAAATAAGGTGACAATTCATATCAAAGAAAGAAACAAGCATATGGCGACACATAAGGTGATTGGTACTATATGCATTGATGCACATATTTTAGCATTTTTTTAAAAATTAATGAGTGCATGAATGATATGACTATATCATTGATATCCATAATCTAAAATAGTAGCTTCAAATTTTTAATTCACCAATGAAATTATGCTCAAATATTTTTACATATTCAACTTACTATTTGAGAAATTGTTGAATACAAAGATAAGATGCATGACAAGAGGAAAATAAAAATTGTGAGTTCACTTGGATGAGCATTCTTTTATATAAAATACTTTGGTGTTTATTCAAGAGAAAAGTAATTTTCTTATTTTTCCTAACTATGGAACATCAAGGACATCACATATTTATATAATTAGGAAAAAAATAAACAGACATAATTACATAGAGAGACATAACCTACAATGGTAGAGGGAGAGAAGAATTTGATGTCATGTCTATGAGAGAATACTTCAAAGTAAAACTATTTAGAGTTCACACTTATTGTTAGATAGTAAAACATAAATTTTTTAAAATTTAAATATTAATTCTACGAATCAACTATTTAGAGGTCCTAATCAAGGCTACACACCTCCAAGAAACATAAAAAATCTCCATGTAAGACAAATAATTATATGCAATAGATATCCTTATAAAATGTACAACTTAATAAAGGAAAAGTGAATCCTTATAAAAGAAAGAGACAAGATGAAAAACTATAATTTCCCCCAAGTGCAAATACAAGAATACCAAGGCTATTATGTTTCTATCCAACAATGATTGTACATAAAATTGTACCATCATGAATGGCAAAGAGCCCCCCAAAATGGAAATCTACTAGCAATGCACTACTTTCAATTTTGGATTGAGAAAAAGAATAAGATTAGGTGTAATAGGAATAAGAGCCCTATCATGTAAATATTGAACAAATTCTTCAAAATCTCTACAATCACCAATAGAATGAGAATAATGCAGTGAAAAAGACAAAATGTAATGCATCATTTTTCTTAGAATTATATGTTAATTTAATGAAAGGAAAAGTAAAGTTTTTTTTTTATCATTTTTAAGTCTCCAAAATATTCTCTTTGGTAGGTTCACACAAGTATCAGTATAGATAGGATGTGCTTCGTGTGGGATAGGGGGACTATGTTTTGGTAGAAGAATTGATAGGGAAGGGAGAGGAATTCCTACACCTTCTCTAGTGCATTGTGAAGGAGGTTCTATATGGACTTTGCTTCCTTGTTCCATCTTTCCAAGACATTGTCCACTATAGCCTTGTTTATAAGAGTTCATGTCATAGCAAAATTCATATTGTGTTTTGAATTGTGAAGGGGAGGGAATTTCATTATAGACCTCAATGAAGTTTGTTGTGTAAGTGTACTTTGAAGATCAAACATGATGAGTAGATGAAGGGGGAAGAATCTTTGTAAGGATATTCTTATTTCTATCATCATTCATATCCACTTTATTAGGTTGGGAAGAAGCGCTCTTATCATCTAAAGATTCATCTTTACTCAATGTTATGTTAGGAGTTATATCATGAATAAAATGAATAACATCATCTTGTCTCGAAATATGTTGATGGCTAAGATAAGCTCTTGAAGAATAAGGAGGGTCTGGAGTGATAGATGTATTAATATTAACATGTTTACCTTGTCCCTCTTACACCAAAGCACCTTTGTGAGAAGAGGATTCCTCATTAATATTCAATGTTACATCTCCATTGGAAAGAGCATTGATAGGAGCATTAATCCTTTCCTTGCAAGTAAAAGATATTCTGGGAGAGGTTTAAGTATGATTCATTTCAACATCATCTCTAGGAGGATTATCAAAGGTTCTCTTTGAAACATCTACTAAAGCTTTAATGAAATATAAATATTCCATAAGTTTATTTATAAATAACATAATATAACAACATGAAACATGTATGATTTTTTTGAGAAATTATTTAAATGTGGGAAAAATATTTGAAACCATGATAATGAAATACATTAAAGTATCATGAATGAATGCAAGCAACATCAAGTGAAATATGCTATTATCAAACATATAATTTTGGTAAATATAGGTAATAAATAATGTAATCACATGTGAAATATCAAACCAATTAGATTTTGTAAATTTTATATTGAAAAATTAGATTTGAAAAAACCTAATAAAAAATATGCAAAATGTTAGAAGCATCAGGTTCACCAAAATATTTATGGTAAAAAATGGGTGTTCACTAGTCTAATTATATGAACTAGGAACAAAACCCATTCTCAACCAAATTACATTAAGGGGAATAAGACTCAATAGGTTTAGCCTCAAAACCTATGGGAAAGGACTAAGCATAAATTGGGTTATTTGCTCTCCTTGTTTGATAATGGAAAGGGTATGAATCAAGGCTAAGATTGTAAAAATGATAATGATCAACATAAATATATAGTTTCAAAACACACAGGCAAACATCAATTGAAAATCTGGAAATGGGAAACATAGAACATGAGTTTGAAATTGAGCTTGGAAATGTGGGACAATAGGGCAAGGTGACCTTGTCCCAAAGTTATCAAATGTGAATATCGAACATAATTTCAAGATCGATATGGCACTTTAAGTATCTCCCTAAAATTCCATTAGAAAAGTGTCAGACAATGGGGCTAAGTGACTTTGTCCTATCTTTTTTGCTTCTTCAAAATTTGGTCCTATGTATCTCACTTTGCACTTTCAAGATTTGTATTTTCTCTCTCAAGAAGTTGTCACCTAGACACACAAGAGAGGGAAAATTGTGTTGGGTTTAGAGGGGTTTGCCTACATCAAACCTCGAGTTTGTAATTAATCCTTAATGAAATAGATATGAATGGATTTTTTTTTCTAAAGTAATATGTTGGATTATACCTAAAGCTTCATGTCGTTGATAATGGTGATGATGCAATGCTCCCCAAAAATGTTGATACAATAACATGACATGACAAGACATAAAATAATCAATCATGAAAACATGCTTACATGAAGATTATTGCAACTTGCTACTCCATAATACTTAGATCTGAAGAGATAGTTGCTCTTGAATGATGTAGGATATGTTAGGATGAAATTATGTGAGGTGTGCTTCTGGATGTGTGGGTATGAAAATGAATTAGGAAATATGCTCTTATATAGTGTTCTCAAATTATTTCATAAATTAGGTTGACCTCCAATGATCATATTAAATTATCAAGATCCGGAGTCAACTGGCGGGAAACGATACACCAACATATTTAAAAATAAGTTCATTTTGGGGGGACAAGGGCACATAGCACCCTAGTCCAATAGGAAAAGGGAGCCTAGTTCCCTTTTCCACTGAAAAAAGGGTTGAAACAAAGGTAGCTCAGGTGTACACAAGCCTAGGAAAAAGACCCAAATCACCATATGATCATATCACATTAGTTTTTCAATAAAAAGGCAAGAAATATGCTGGGAAAAAGAGCTAGGAGGAGACACAATAAGGAAAGGTCACAAAAAGGAGTGTAAAATTGTAAGGGGTTGCAATATACAACAATACAATAATGTTTATTATGAGAAAATGGCCAATGGCATTTTGTTGATATGTCACATGTTTCTATGGAATAAATGGATTCTACTAATTCTATTGTTAAGATTGACTGTTGATACCAATAAGAATGCAAATTCTTATTGTGGTGTAGTTTTAAATAATGATGGTAATAATTTGGATATTCCCTCTTTAAATTTGGGGCTAGTTGATGGTGGCATCCCCGTGTTCTCCTTAACTTGTCCCTTAATTGAAGGCAAGATAGTTGTGGTTAGAGCATTGGACAAGCCTAAATCTTAAAGGGTTATTCCCTCTAATGTGGGAAAAGATACTTTGTGTCATAAAGATATTTACTTGCATGATCCCTATCAAAACAATGCTCAACAATTGGATTTATAAACTATCAAGTGTCATGATGAATAAGCTAGGAAGAATAACTAGTTCTAATAATAAATAATTGTGTTAAACATTGATGATCCAAAGACCTTGGGTCATCATCCCAATACTAAATGTGAGATACTAGTCTTAAATTATTTCAACCCTCTTTATTCTTCATTTGAATATAACCTAGCAATGATTACTTAAGGGAGGCTAAAATATTGAAGGTAAAAATAAAAGAAAGTAGTTAGAGAGGTCTCAAAACACCGAGACTCGGAAGAGGTGTGGTAAGAAAGAAAAACAGGAAAAAAAAACTAGTGATGATAAAGCTCTTAAAGTGGACAACGTCCCCTAATGTTTTGAAAGATTGTATACAAATAAGAAGCACTCCCAATTCTTAATGCAACTCAATATGAAAAACTAGAATATCAAGTGTCTCGAGTCCCATGACATAAAATATATACTTAGTCTAAGGAAGTTAAGTAGCGGAACAACTTCCTACACTAATCTTGAGAGGAGGGTAATGCAAACCTTTTACAGATTGTTACAACAACTACAAAAACTTAATAGAAATAAACATAATATCATCCATGCCACAACACAAAAACACAATGATTTATGTGGGGAAAACCCTTTTGAGAGAAAACCTCGCACTCCAAAAGTAGCTCAATATATTCTTCAACAATCAATAATAAATCACAATATACTTGCAGAGCAAGCTCTTCATAAGGGTGCCACTAATCATAGATTTAGAGGTAACTCAATAGCCATAAGACTCTTACACACAACCTATATCTCACACACCTCATATATAGGAGATACAATACAAGAAACCGTCAAATGGTATTACAAAACCATAGGCTAAAACCACCCAATCAAGTAGAGACGAACTTATCTCCATTATAGATGCCCTATGACATGTCAAAACACACATCAACACATGTTCCTCCCTTTTATAGCTCATTTATGTGTCTGATGTAATTTATATTTACCTATTTTAGGAGTCCAAACTTTCAAAGGCCATAACTTGTGAATTGGGTGTTCGATTGACAAACTGTTTGATGCGCCGAAAAGCTTGTGAAGTGCTCTATCACCTCATAACCTGCTACACCAATTATACCCACTTTTCAAGGTGTTTCAGAGGGTCCAAAGTCATCAAAATTAAATTTAAACCATTCATCGCACCCTCCAAAAAAAGAAACTTTAATATCTTCAAAACTAGCTATGGTCTTGCAATGAAAATTTACTGGCATGCTTATCTAGCCAATCGAAAGCTTTGGGGAGAATTTCACACCATTTCATACTCAAATGAAAACTTACTATAAATAATAACCTCATGTAAATGTAAGGTTGAGACACCATTTTCCCAACATTCTCCCACTTGTCGAACACCTTGCAACAACAAAGGGAGTATCAACACAATAAATTTATTGCTAGGGGCCATGAGGCCCATCGACTTCGAATACCATCTAAACTTCTCTATGTGCATAGCCTTAGTTAAATAATCTATGCCATTCATCAAAGTCTCTACCTTAACCAACTTTACCTTGCCATCTTCGACCATATCTCTGACAAAATGATACTGACTGTAGTGCCCCTCCCTGATTCATCTTTCCTTTTTGTGCATCGTTAGATTACTTTGGCATAGCTTAGACTATTTTGTGATGTTTTGATAGATGTTTATGGATTTATCTTATGATTTAGATGCTTCATTATGGATATTAGACATATTATATTGTGTTGACATCATGATTACTTATGGATGATGACATTTCTAGACTATTGTGATGATGGATTACTCTTTGATGAATTATATGTGCTTATTTCTATGTGTGTTTCATGTTTGCTCTATGTTAATTTGATAAAATTGTATCATGTACTAACTCTATCTTATGATGATGATGATTATGATAATGTTTGTTTATTGTGAGTGTCTTCTACTGCGTTCGTGATAAGGGACAATGTCATACCACTCATTCGTGAGCATGATATGTCATTGTGATTTCCTTTGACTTGTCTGTTTATTTCATGATATATTATTGTATATGTTGTTGTATACATGTTGGTGATGACAAGTTTGCAGGTACCAGACATCGACTCCACTTGGCTTCACAAGTCTGAGCATGTCTTCATCCCAATGACAAGTTTATCGGAGATGACATGAAAACCCACTCTATACTCTAGGTTTAAGTTGATCACCCATGTTAGTTTAGTGTCTTGGTGTGAGTTGTTGTTAGCATCTAGTAATTCCTTGGGTTATCCTATGTTGGATTGCTTTGTGTAGTGTTGTGATTATTGATTTGGTTTAATTATTAATTAATTAATTAAATTTATCTATATAGTTTACTAATGCTAAAATTAAATTAATGGTTTACATAGTTATAATAATAAATTAAATAAATAATTTGCATAAATATCTAATAATAATGTATGATTATTAATTGGGAATTATTATTATTTTTACTATTATATCCTTTGGTTTTTTATTTAATTTAATGATATAATACCAAGGATTAGTTATTATGGATTTAATTATTTGTAGTTTTTATATCAATGTGGGGATTTGTTTATATCCTTTGATTATTAGATTATTGGGCCTTATATTTAATTGTGCCCATGGTTTTATCTATATTGGTTAATTATATTATTTTCTTTTCTTTTCTTTTCTTTTACCCTCTTGGTTATTTAATTAATTATTTATTCTACCGGCCCTATTTTACTATTGGCTAGAAGCTGGGTAAGTTAGATAAATATTATTTTATATTATTTTTGCATCAGTATATGGTATGATAGGTAGATTATATTGTATTTAGGAATATTTTGATTGGCCGACATTTGCAATGGTTTAGGTTTGATTTTCTATTTAATAGATTTTCTGTGCATTCACTCGGGTTGGGCCTCCGGGAAGGATTTTGCACATTTGGTTGTGGCAAGTGGTTTGGATTTGGATTTGTTTGCTTGGAGATTGTTTGGCTTGGCTAGAGAATTGGATTTCTCTTCATTAGATCTTATTTTGGCCATGACTTCTATTGGTTCTAGGTTGGAGATTCTAGCCTATGTGCTTCACATTTGGTTTTCAAAAGATTGTTTGCTCAGTGTCTGTGATGCTTGCTTGGGTTGGGATAAATGAAAATTTAATTGGATATTAATATTATACTTTGGAATAAATTTAAATAAATGGCTTTGAATTATATACTAGATTGCCACGTGTAATTTTTTTTATAGATGTTATAGAGTCTTTCCTATGTATGATTGTCGTGCATAATTTTCCCGACTGAGTCATGTTTTTGGTTTCCCTTGAGTTGTTTATCTAGATCCTTTGATTGAGTATCTATTTGCATCTCTTTTGATTGTATTTTCGAGGTTTATCATAGCCTTAGTGATTTTTTGTGTTGATCACAAGTTATTTATTTTCATTGTTTGAGTAAATGTTCCAATACTATGGAAGCACTATTGTTTGTGTCAAAGGCACTATTCTTTTTAGCAAAAGCGCTAACCTATTGGTCATATGCACTGTCTGAAGTAGCAAATGCATTAAACCCTTATGTAAGCATTAAAACATTGAGTGAAAACACTATATAACCTGGTAAAAGCACCACAATGTTTGTCAAAAGCGCTAGAATATATAACAAAGGCACTGCAAAATTTGTTGAAAGTGCTGCTCTGAGGAGTATATGTGTTAGTCTAGTTATTTTGACTTCTGAGTCAATTTTGTAGATTTCTAAGTTATCTGATATTGGTTTTCAAATACCCAGAAGCTATTTCTAATTCTTGAGATGTTCCAGGACTGGATGATTTAGCTATATTTGGTTATATTTATATGTGATTATTTATAGCTAAGCTTTGTTATTATATTTCTATATGTTGGATTTCTTGCTTTGCCTAAGAGGCTGCCATGTTGCATATGATATTGTTGGATTGATTTGACACCTTGGACTGCCAGGTCTTGTATTATTGTGAGCCCATGGTCATGTTGAGATATTTTATGCTATGGATTTCTTTGTTGTAACCCTAAGGTCTAGGTTCATGCTAGGGGAAGTGGGCTTCAAAGTGAGTGACCTGGATTTCAAGGGGGCAGATAGCCAGGCTACCCAGGGTCTAGATCGTCGGATATCTCATTCGAAGTTTGAATTGTAATCAAGCGATAACTTAATATAATGAATCTTGGGTTTGGGTAGCATAGTTCATCTTAATAATATAAGAAATGGATGGTGACCCCTCTGCCTTGCCCAATGGAATTAAACTAGGATAGGATTGGGAAGGCCTTGGTAACACAGGTAAGCTAATCTCCCTTACCCCATTAAGGTTGATGAGGATAAATGGAAAGAGGAGGAAAAGAGAAAAGAGGATGAGAAGAAAAGAAAAGAAGAGGAAGAAGAGAAAAAGAAACAAGAAGATGCGAAGAAGAAGAAAGAAGAAGAGGAAAAGAGAAAGGAAGCAGAGAAGAAGAAGGAAGAGGAAGATAATGAAGAGGAGAAGCAGAAGGAAGCGGAGAAGAAGAAAGTAGAGGAGGATAAGGAAGAGGAGAAGAGAAAGGAAGCAAAGAAGAAGAAAGTAGAGGAGGATAACAAAGAGGAGAAGAGAAAGGAAGCAGAGAAGAAGAAAGTAGAGGAGGATAAGGAAGAGGAGAAGAGAAAGGAAGCGGAGAAGAAGCAGAGGAGGATAAGGAAGAGGAGAAGAGAAAGGAAGCAAAGAAGAAGAAATCAGAGGAGCGACAAAAAGAAGCGGAGAAGAAAAAGAAGGAAGAAGAGAAAGTAGAAGAGGCAAAAGGCATGCAGATGGAGACTCCAAAGGCAACCGGTAGTCAAGCCAAACTAGCTGACCTCACTAGTCCTATTGACCTCTAGTCTGCAAGAGAAATGGAGCTGCTATAGAGCATTAAGGTTGCTCAAGAATGCCTTGAAGTGATAAGGAGGAAAAAGGAGCAAGATGTGATCCAAGCTGCGGCGGACACTCTTACCAGTTTGATACCTAGTATAAACCTCCCCAATACTGATTCATCACTGGCACAATTGAAGCTCTTATGCACAGTAGTGGATGATCAGGTGTAGAGCCTAGAAGAGGTAGCAGAGGCAAATGCCAAGAAAGAGCATCAAAAGGCTCTGAACATTACCCTAGTGAAAAAGCTAAATGAGCTCTAGTCCGATCTACAAAAGGCTCAAAAAGATATAAGGAACGCTCTGGATGAGGGGAATCTACTACTTAGTAAGATTTGTCAACCCCATCTCTTCTGTGATGATGTGCTTATATAGAAGCAAAAGCTACAATCTGACTTGCAGTTATACACGAGCACCTTCAAGCCGCCATATGACTCTTTCACAGCTTATGGACAAACCGTTCACCAGTTCCATATCCAGTCTGCAAGAATAGAGCTTGAGATCAGTATCCAGTCATGAGATTTGCAGGAACTACAAGTGGTTCTACTCCCATGCCTGCAAATACTTCAAAAATGCTATCTCAATTTGGATGCCTTAACGGTGACTCAAGAGATGAGCACAATAGATGCCATGGAAGAGCAGGTCTCCCAAATGCAGATAGAGAAAGAAGTGGCTACCTCCCTACTCGAGTCCTGGTCCTTATCCATGAAGCAATTTTTATAGGACTTTAAATCAGTTTTTAACAAGTTTTATTCTTTATTGTCATAAACTCTTATCATTTTAATACCAAATGAAAACATGGGTTGTTCAGCTATACTTTGTCATTGTTGGCAAAGGGGGGGAAGTATTCTGGTATTTATATTTTGATGTATGCTCTGTATATCTTCATGTCTATCTCTGTATGCAAATAGTTATATGTTGTATTGTTAGCAAAAGGGATAGTGTATATGCTTAGGGGGAGCAATTTTTCTTATGGCATGGTTTTGTTATAAAACACTTAGAAGTCAATTTTTTTTTCCTAAGTGTTGCCATCAATGCCAAAGGGGGAGATTGTTGGCATTTTTTAATGATTATGTTGTGATTGTCATTGATGGAAACACACTTGCTATGGGATCACTTTTATATGCATGAGTTATGCTCAACTGGCAATTGTTCCCAACCGATATGATGCATTATAGTCTTTAGACTATCGGTGTTTTGTAGAATGTGTTCACCGGTCTGAAGCGATATGAGAATCCCAAGTGGTACGAGGGATCAAAGTGGAAAAACACATATTTCCCAGTCTTCATTTTTTTGTCAAACCGGCAATCGGTATTTTGTATGAATCGGTAATACTCTGTGATGAGTTACCAACCAGCATTTTGTGATGAGTTACCTTCCACCAGTTGTTTGGCGGTGCTTTTTGTGTCGTGTTACAGAATGTCTAGATGCATTGAACCTAGGAAATTGTAATGTAATCCTATTGGACCGACATGAAATCAGATTCCTTTATAAGGACATCATGTCTAGGGTTTTACGTGGTTGCTAGGGTTTAAGGTGGTTGATGAGTTTCTGGAAGTATGATCTTAATTGAGAGATCAAGTTTTATGAGCTGTAATAGAGTGAGAGTTACTGAAGACTGAAGTAATGCTGAAATGCATTAGCTATGAGCCATAGTGGATCTAATCAAGAAACCTATGCCATTTGATAGATCATTCACTTGTTGATTACTCACATCTCTGATAAGTTTGAAGCCCTTAACCGAGTAGGCTCAGAGAAGCCTTTGTAAAATCCTCTAACAAGGTGGTTCACATCTGTGGATCTAAAATCCTCTAGCAAGGTAGTCTTTGATCGGACTTATCTACTTATAGAGATTGAGATTCCTAATAGGATCTGTTCTGGTAAAGAACATTGTATGACCTTAACCAGTCTGGTTCCTATTCTGCAGATAGTTACTTGTGAGTTTCATCTCACCGTGGTTTTTCCCATTTGGATTTCCACGTCAAATATCTTGTGTTATGGTTTTATTGCTCCTGTGGGTGAATGTCTTATTTTCTATTTGGTTTGCATGTGTATTAACCAGTTTGTCTGTCAAACTATTTTACTAGTTTATCACTAGACTGTTTAAGTGTTTCAATACAGTGTTTTTTTGTATAGTAATTCACCCCCCTCTTAGTATTCATCATAAATCTCCTAACACGGTAGCTCTATATTAGAGTCTTAAATCCTCTTGTGAAGTTGATACTAACAGGTCAAAGCTCCTAACAAGGCTCATCATATTAAATCCCTTAACTAGGTGACTTCTAACTGGGTCTGCTCCTAACAGGGCATATTTGTAAGACCTTAACCGGTCAAGATTTCTATTCTGTAGATAGTGAATCTTGTGGGTATTAACTCCCATCGTGGTTTTTCCCTTTTGGGTTTCCACATATAAATCTGTTATGTTATGTGGAATTTCTTTTATTTGGCATTAGCTTATGTGGTGATATTCCTCTTATGCTTGTTAAGTTTTAAGTTGTTTAAGTTGGTGATTAGATTCATATTGTTTTTTCTTGCACTGATTCACCCCCCCCTCTTAGTGCCTTATAAGTTAATCAATTGGTATCAGAGCCTAATTCCCTTAAGGCTTATCCGCTTGGGAAAGATCCCTAAGGCTATCATAGGGGATATGAGTTATAGAGAGATTTCTAATAGACTTGCAGAAACTAAGGAAGCCCTAGAAACATTGAGAGGCAAGTATAAAGCTTCTCTTGCTAAGAGAAAAGAGCTAATTGAACAACTATTGGAGGATTATGAGAGAAACTCTTATGATGAAGAAAACATAGATGCATTGGTTGATGAAGTGGAGATATTGAATGATGAGAAGGCTAACTTGAGGAGAGAGCTAAAAGCCCTAACCATTAGAATGAGTCAAGAACTTGAAGCAAGGATGTCAGCAAAAGACAAGATCAAAGAGAAAGAATATGAGATCTTCAAGCTGAATCAGGAAGTCGGTATCCTGTATGCTCATTGGCATGAGGAAAAAGAAGATAAAGAAGAAATAAAGGTAGAACTGGATATGGCAATGTATCTTAGAGAGACTCTTATGAAATGGAATGAAGATATTACAAAGGAACTTGCTGATGCTAATGAAAAAATTGCCAAGTTTAACAAAAGTTATACCATGCTTGGTGAACAGATTCAATCACAAAGGATGAATAGTGACACAATTGGATTGGATTATACTATATTTGAGAAAGGTGAGTCTTTTGGTACAAAGGACAACATGGAAGAAGGTAAATCTGTACCTAAAATTCATAAACACACTGGTAAGAAACCTTATAAACCTATATGTTTCAATTGTCATAAGTGAGGACATACTACTAATGTTTGTAAAAGAAGATCTAATGTTGCCAATGGTTATAGACCTAAAATATATCAAGGATATAAGCCTAGAACTTTTAATGGATATTGTTACACTTGCAACATGCACATGCATAGAGCTGTTGAGTGCAGGTATGGAGAAAATAATCTGGCACCTCACATGAGTCAAAGGTTTGTTGGTGATTGGCAAAGAACATTTAATATTGAAGTAGTCCTAATTGATAGAGACCCTATGCTAACCGATCTAGCCCTTATGGGATGGAAAAGAGGATGAATGTGGTTTGCACAATTTGTCATAACTACGATCATGTAGCTATGAATGTCATAAACGGGAAATATTGCAAATTTTTGCAGAGCTAAGGTGAACCAACTGGCGAATCAACCTGTTGACCAAAAAGGGAAGATGAAAGTTGAGGTGGAGGAGACCAGAGCTTAAATGAACAAAATCTAGAAAAAGAAGGATGATGAGAAAATTGAAGACAAACCATCAAAAGATCCTAATTCTTCACCTAGTGTGGAGAACCCTTCATTAGTAAACTAAGCTATTAAAAATCTTAGGGGGAGCTTAATGTTAGATCTATTTTAGAACCCCTTGAAGGACCATAAGGTATGTTAAATCTATGTACTTTGATGTATTATGATATTAAGAAGTGATTTTATGATCAAACCGGTAGTGTGTTAAAAGATATTTTAGGGTTTTACCGGTAATGACATTTAATGGGGTAGATAATGGGGAAATAAAAAAGAACTTTTTGAATATCATTTGTCACTTTGGATTCCTAAGAGCACTTGGAGAGCGAGAAGAGCAAAGAAAATTTTGTGTTTGCAGAATTGACAGAGATTTGAGGAGATTTAAGGTGATCCACGATCAACAATCGGCGAGAGAACTTTGTCGGTGTCAAAACCCTAGTTGTGAAAGAGAAAAAAGGGATTTATCCGGCAAATCCTATTTTTTGTATCTAAAGTTTGAATCTTTGAGAATGGATACCCCACATCTAGTATATGTTAAAGATAGACATCATCCTGAATTTCAAAGGCACTTGTTTAAGTCTATTGAAATTGATCCCATCGGAGCCCTATCCAGAGTTCCCTATGGAGTGTTGCATGTAGAAGATGCTAGATCTTTTTATCATTGTAAATTGGAGGATCTTGGTGTTATTGTGATCTTTGACCAATATATATTGTTGTGTGATAAGAACAGAGTGATAAAGGAACAATTTAAGAAGGTTACCAAGAAGGGTTTTCACCATGCACTAAATTCCATTGATGATTTTGATGGTGAACATGTTAGATATGTTCTTAGCAATATTCACAACCAATTTATGTGGCTTGACAGACCACATAAGATTACAAAAGAATCTATTCATGCAGTCACTGGACTTTGCGCTACTAGTGAGGTTCTAGTATTGAGATCCGTTCCTAAGAATGATGTTGAAGGATGACTAATTCAAGATGGGATTGAAGAGAAATGACAGTGAATGATATTAATGATCTGGTAGTTAAATATACTTCAGTGGTTATTGGTTATTGGATATATCATTCTAGTAGGATGAACAACATCCTTGTTGCAGCTATTCATACAACTTACCAGATGATAAAGGAAGATATTGATTATGATTTGTTTGTGGCACTATGAAGTGAACTGATACTGAATCTTGAATCCATCAAGAAGGATAAGAGATTGAAGTTTGAATTTGGACAATTGATCATTGAGTTATTTTTCTACTTTCAAAATTATTTTCCTAGTATCGGCGATGTTTAGTGGTCTAAAGACACACCAACATTGCTACAGATGAAGAAAAACTTTAGAATGTTGGGTAATGGTTTTGAAAAGATTGCATGGGGATATTTTAAATATTTTCAAAAGAAAATGCATGCAAGGGAAAGGATATCGACTGAGGTTATCAACCAGTATGAAAACACAATTTGCTTTATGGTTGATACAGATACTTGCATGATGGAGGTAGTTGAGCCCCAGACTACATGGGTTATGCCCATGGGATATGAAATGGACAAGGATCTTCTAATTTCATATGTTGATCATTTGCTTTCCCAACCGATAGATACAACAACAAAACATTTTGGCACTTACAAGGAGAAATACCTTCAAGTGCATTCAGAACTTAACAAACTGGTAATTAAGAAAGTGAGAAAAGAAGTGGAGGCATTTGCTGAACAACAAGGATTTACTAAGGAGGTCATTGCAGATGCAAGAGCAAGACATGCTGCACAATGAGCAAGAGAATCTAGTGCCCCAACCGATACCAGCACCAGTAGACAAACAAGGAGTATAGTGGTGAAGGAGACACCTACAGAGGAAAAGAAGGAGAAACCTTCCAAGATTCAATTCAAGAGGAAAGGGAAAATTGTTGAGCCCCCTATACCTAAAGTACCCAAGGTGAAAGAAGTTTACAAGAAAAGGAAAAAGTAACAAGCAAAGAAACTGGTAGTTGCTGATGAAGAAGAAACCGATTCAAAAGGTGAGAAGAAAGCCTTAAGAGCTAGTGGTAAGAGATCAAAGGATTTTGGATCTTCCACTGTTAAGATAGTAAAGAAACTAATAACCAAGCTTATAGTTTTAAAAAATATGTTTATGCATATTAAGGAATATGGAATTCTTAAGGGCTTGGATAAACTGTATGATAAGTTTAGTGAGGATCAACAAAGGAAAATAGAAGATGCAATTATTTTTATGATGAGTAAAAATAGTAAAGCCCTAATTGAATTGCAAGGGCAGATTCCAAATTCATTGTATGAAAAGCTTGAGGGTTGATGGTAGGCAACCATAAAATAGGATAGAGAATTTATTGAGTACATTCTTAAAAATATGCAACCTAAAGCTACAAGAGAGGAGATTGATGAAATTCTAGTAAAGGCAAAATCATATTTTAGATCTAAGAAAAGGTTGACAAGACTGTTAATTGGTGAGACCCAATCACTTCACATGGAAATTGAGTTGATATTGAAGAAGCTACTAGGTTTGATTCCTGAGGAGGAAGAGCAACTAGAGAAGTTTGAGACAGAAGATATGCCAGGCAATGTTGATATCAATGACTTTCAACATGATGAAATTGTAATGGGAGACCAATCGGTAGATGATCAACTGGTCAACACACAGACAAAGATAGTTGTCATTACTGATGATGACACCAGTACTAATGATGTTGATGCAACTAATAATGTAGATGTGCAGGTTGATGATGTACAAATGTCTAAACAATAATAGGAACATGAAGAGAAGAAAGATAAAGAAAACAAGAGCTTTGAAGAGACACCGATACATACATAGATTGTTGATACTCATCTACCACCAATAAATGATAGTGAAATGAATAAGGAAGAAGAAAAGACAGAGGATAAATCTAAAGAGAAGAAAGAGGAAGAAGAGAAGGAAATAGAGAAAACATAACCTAAAGTGACACGTCTATCATTTACTTCTAAGAAAATTATAGATGAAGATGATGATGATGCTATAAGCATCAAAGGCCCACTAGAAATGGAAAATTTGAGCTCAACTAGGTTGATGGAGATTGCAACTGTCATGTAATCCCTGGCCAAGAAGAAGAGGATGAAAGAGTAGCAGAAGGAGGCATAAACAATAAAGAATGTTGTTCAGATTTTGTCAAGTCTCCTACCGGAGACTGATACTGATAACTTTGCCACTCCTATTGACAAGCTTGGATAACTTGTTTTTGATGTTGTAGAGCAAATGAAATCATTTGAAGATGCATCTTGTGTCAATGTTGAGAAAGAATGCAAGAAGAAGAGAATAGAGCACTTAATGACTGAAATTGATAAAGGGAAAGTTGCTCTTACTGTCAATAAGGGCTATTTAAAACAGACACTTGAAACCAGAGGTAAAATCCTCTCAACTATTTCTAAATTTTCATTATTTTGTGCTGATTTGAAGAAGAAGGAGGAAGCTGAGTAAGAACTTGAATTTCTTAGTGAGTCATTCAAGCCCCTTAATGACTCTGCTATCAATTTTGGAAGATCGGTTGTTGAACTTCAATAAAAGCTGAAAGCTTATGAAAATGAACAGGTTAAGAGGATCCGATCACTGCGGGAATTACAAACACAACTGATACCAAAGGTGGAAATCTTGCAGAGAGCTTATAAATAATTTAAAGCTATCCTTGCAACATCAGAGATGAGTACCATATATTCCATGGAGGAGCTTGCTGGACAGATAAAGACACATGTGAAGATAACCGAAACTATTTTGGATACATGGTATAATGATTTGAAATAATCAAAGTCTCATTTCAATGATGCTTTTTCTAAAATTGCATTGTAAAAACATTTTGAACTCCTATATCTATATATGCTATGCAATTTTGATGTAAATGTATTTATCTTTTTATGTATTTACTTTCCTTTGTCATTGTTGTCAAAGGGGGAGTAGTTGAAAAGAGTCAGTCAAATTTTATTGTAACCATAATGGGGAGTAGGAGTATGAGTCTTGTAATGGTTTAAATTTTTGTAAGAGCATGTAATTGCTAAGGGGGAGTATGTGTAGAGTCAATTTTTGTACTCCACACTTAGTTGACAAATTTTTTCCTAAGTGTTACCATCAATGTCGAAGGGGGAGATTGTTGGCTTGATGATAATGTCTTGATGTAAAGAGTTGATTGATGACTTGTTTTATGTTGCCATTGATGACAACTATGTTTTTATAGTCATCTAAGTCTATTAGGCCAACCAGTAAAGCATAACCGATAGAAAAGACAGTTTACCAGTGAACCAACATATAGGTCCTCAACTAGTAAACAAGAACAGAGTTGCATTCATGCAACCGATACATGGGATTGATGAAGAGTTGGATGATGCGGTTTTACAGGAGTGATGGAGATAGGTATTTGGTGTTATATTCATGACCGCATTAGAAGATTCAATAGGATGATCAATATTTGATCTACAGAGTAGGCTATTTGTAAGAACACATAACCAGTAGTGATAAAGTCACTATAATTGGTAAATTGACATAGGTTTTGTCTTGTTTTTTATTTCTTATGTCAGTGGCCAACATAAGTAAGGCATGTAATGTAAGAATGTCTAGTTATATTGAACCTAGGAAAGTGTTCCAAGGTTGTAGCTGACTAAGGGATGTTTATAAAAAATGTGATTAGGTATCAAGTCGGTGTGTGTATGAAGAGTGTGAGATCATTAGCGAAGGATGCAAATTTGATTGTGCGGTGATTAGTGAAGCTTTGTATTGATGTGTTGTTGAATTTTTGAGGACCTGAAGAAAATCTTATTAGACACAGAGGTGTTACATGAATATCATTTGACTATTGTTTGTTGGCATTATGTGAACCGGCATGAAGACATAATGATATTGTATGTTGTCATTGATGTCAATATGTGACATGATGTGAACCGGCACATGTGATAGGTGAAAAGAGAGAGGAATCGGTTTATATGCCAAAGTGAAGCAACATATTTGTTCAAGATGAACCAGCATGCAGTTATGGGAACCGACACATGGAAGCATTGTGTTACTACCGGTTGGTAGGTAGTTTCCACTTCAGGATTTCTGGTTGGAGTACCTCAAGCTTGTGTGACTCAATCAGTGATCTTTGTGTGATGAGCTAGCAGTATAATGGAGAACAGATCATGTTGCCACATAAGCTCTGTGTGCGTGAAGGATCTTGCACGAAGAACACTATTCCTATCTACCTTGGGAATGTGCGAAGTCTATCAAATGGTGATAACACGTGATGGGTTATCAGTTGCCATGAAATCGGTGGAAAATGGACGATGGAGAATGTATTGAGATCGATTAAAGATTGTTGCATTTAATGCAGTATGATTCAATAGTCAGGATTGAACCACTTGAATTGCTTAACCTAACAGGTTTAGGGTTTAGGGTTTTCGCTATCGACCTGTCTGTTTCCTATAAGGTCGATGTTGTGTTTCTTTCTAAGGTTGTTGGCAAAATTTGTGAGTGTGTATCCAAGGGAAGTGATACACGATTCTTGCCAGACCAAAGGAGAGAAGAGATACCTGCAAAGTGAATGTGCAGAAGGAGAAGAAGAGCCAAAATAGATCTGCATTAGCATTGAGTGCTGTTATCAAATCATTGTAATTCATGTTGATCTTTAACCACTTCAACAGTTGTGAAATCCCTTAACAAGGTAGCCTTAACTAGGCTTGATGCAAAATCCCTTAACAGGGTAGTCTTAACCGGCTTGATTCAAATCCCTTAATAGGGTAACTTGAGGTTAATGAGTTCTGAGAAGCTATAGAGCTCTGGAGATCCTTTAGCTATTTAGTTCTTGAAATCCTCTAACAAGGTAACCCTAACCGGGTTTAACCCTTAACTGGGTATTATAGCCATCCCTTAACCGGGTGATCCCTAACAGGATCGGTTCATGTCTTTAACCGGACAAGGCTCCTAACAGAGCGGACTTCAAAAGAGTTCAAAAGAAACTTGTGGGTATTCATCCCCATCGTGGTTTTTCCCAGTTGGGTTTCCACGTGAAAAATATGTGTGTCATGTGTAATGCTTTTATCTTGTGATGCTTTGTTTTTACCTGTTGAGCATATGATGGTTCTATGTTTTATGCCTATCTATAAAACATATTGAACTCACTGTTATGAAGATCTGATGTTAGTTTACCTGTTCATACATGAGAGCGTAATGGTACTATAGTATTGAGCTAAGAGGAAAGCTTAGTGAGTGACCAGTTTATGACTGTTTGAGCTGTACTGAATGTTATCGATTGCACTCTGTTTTAACCAGTATCCCTCTTTGCCAGTCATTTGGAGTATTTGCTATCAAATTGGTTTTGGATTGTATTTGTGTTTGTACTGATTCACCCCCCCCCTCTCAGTACCGGTTTGGTACTAGTGGTTCATCATTGAGTTATCATTATTTTTCTAACAATTTGCAGTAGTAAAATCCCCTAACTGGGTAGGTCCCGACAGGCCTTAATTTGTGAATCCTCTAACAGGGTAGCTCTATATCAGAGTCTTAAATCCTCTTGCAAGGTTGATCCTAATAGGTCAAAGCTCCTAATAGGGCTCATTATATTAAATCCCTTAACTGGGTGACTCCTAACCGGTTCTACTCCTAATAGGGCATATTTGTAAGACCTTAACCAGTCAAGATTTCCATTCTGCAAATAGTGAATCTTGTGGGTATTAACTTCTGCCGTGGTTTTTCCCTTTTGGGTTTCCACGTATAAATCTCTTGTGTTATGTGGAATTTGTTTTATTGGGCATTAGCTTATGTGGTGATATTCCTCTTATGCTTGTTAAGTTTTAAGTTTTTTAAGTTGGTGATCTGATTCATATTGTTTTTACTTACACTGATTCACCCCCCTCTCAGTGCCTTATAAGTTTATCAAACTTAACTGTTTGAAAATTGAGAAAAGTAAGAAAAGAATGTAATCATCATAAATATAACAAAAAAAAGGAAAGAAGAAAGAATTATTAAAATCTCAATCCAAAGGGTTATTCAAGTACCTCCACCGGGGCTATGGATGCCTAACTGGCAGTGGAGCAATACTTGAGGGGAACCAGAGGTATCTCTATCGGGGCTATAGATGCCTAGCTGGCAGCAGAGCTATGCCCAAGATATCATTGTACATTGGTAAATACATACTTCACCTACGTAGCCTGGATAAAGTCTACCTTGCTTGTTTGTAATGAAACTCAATGAATGGTTAATGAATCATTTGCACACACTTACGGTTTCAGTTGTAACTTGGGCCTCTTTGGTGTGTTGGGGTTGGATTATGTTGGTTTTCTTTGAGTTGTCTCATATGACCTCAAACCAAAGATTCTTGGTTCTTGAAGGGTTAAGTGCTTTAAAATGCAAGGAAGGATTTTCCCAGTCGAGTCGCCATTTGTTATGTCCTACATAACACACTCCAATTTTTCGCTTCTCAAGCTGGGGACCCCTTTTTTTTGCTTCACTTTGTTTTCTTCCTATTTCATTTTCATTTGCACTTCATAACCTCGGGTGTTGCTTCTATTTTGTATCATTTTTATATGTTACGAAATACCTGCCTTTGGGGCACTGTCACCGAAGTGAGCAGTGAGCGCTAGTTTCATAATAGTTAAGTGGAACCATGGAACCATGAAACCCTGAAGTCTTCATTGTTGTCATCCTATCATTGCTTTTTCGTGTTTCTCTCATCCTTCCTTTTCCAGGTTGGTCTTTCATTTCCTTATCCTTGTTTTCTCTTTTTTTTGTGTTTCTTGTTTTTGTAGTTTAGGGTTTAGAGTTAGATTTCATGCTTTCAATAAAATTGACTTTTATTGATCCGTAGGTTGTTGGCCTTGTTTTTTGGATTCCCAAAATCTTGAAATCTTTAATAATGAACCCTGAAATCCCAAAATCATCAATAATGAACCCCAAAATCCCAAAATCCTAAAATCCTCAATAATGGACCCCAGAACCCCGAAACTCCAGAATCCCAAAATCATCAATAATGAACCCCAGAATCCTGAAATCTTGAAATCCAAAATAATGGACCCCGGAACCACGAAATCCCGAAATCGTCAATATGAACTCCAGAATCCCAAAATCCCAAAATCCTCAATAATGAACCCTAGAACCTCGAAATCTTGAAATGCTTAATAATGAAACCTGAAACCCTGAAATCCTCAATAATGAACCCCAGAACCTCAAAATCCTGAAATGCTTAATAATGAACCCCGAAATCCTCAATAATGAACCCCAGAACCTTGAAATCCCAAAATGCTTAATAATGAACCCCGAAACCCTGAAATCCTGAAATTACGAAATACCTGCCTTTGGAGAATCATTATAGAAGTGAACAGTGAGAGCTGGTTTCATAACAGTTAAGTAGAACCCCAAAACCAAGGAACCCCGAAATCTCAAAATCATCAATAAATAGACCCCGAAACCTCAGAATCTCAAAATTTTGGAGTTCCTCATGATTTTACTAATATGATGAAACTGATTATGTATCTTGTGTTGCATGTTATGAAATACCTATCTCTGGAGCACCGTTACGAAAGTGAACAATGAGTGCTAGTTTCGTAACAATTGAATTAGACTTATGGAACCTTCTACCTCATCTAGAAAGAAAACTAGAGAGTAAAGAGGAGGTGCTCAAAGTTTTTTAAATTCAGAATGGAGTATATTGTCAATCCACCAACCGCTTCCATAGAATGTTTCATCAACAACTACCATAACTACAAGAGGAATAAAGGACAAACATGCAATTGGAAAAACAAAAATGCATGTTGAAGTAGTGTCACCACCACAACCATTATAGGTTCAACTGATACTAGATGTAACACTTGTTTTTTGGGCATTATTTTGCATGTTATGAAATTCCTGCCTCTAGAGCACCATCACGGAAGTGAACAATGAGTGCTAATTTTGTAATAGTTAAGTGGAGTCCACATGCAATGACTTTCATGTTGACTGTGAATCCCATCATTTTGTAATCCTAGTTTGTAGACATGATCACTTGCTTCTATTTTGTATCATTTTTGCATGTTATGAAATACCGGCCTCTACAACACTGTCACGAAAGTGAGTGGTGAGCACTAGTTTTGTAACAATTAAGTGAAGTTCACAGGTAGTAACTTGCATGTCGATTGTGGCTCCCATCGTTTTGTAATCCTAGTTTTGCATGTTGGATTACCATCACCACCACTACAGCTAAGCCTTCAACTGATTTTGTAACTCACACTTCCTTTTTGGGTGAGATTTATGCATGTCATGAAATGCTTGTTTCTAGAGCACCGTTTTGGAAATGAACCTTGAGTACCAATTTAGTAGTACTTAACTAGAGTTCAAAGGCAGAGACTTGCATGTGAACTACGACTCCTTACTTTTTGTAATCCTTAATTTAGGCACGATGCCTTCCTAGAATGTAGGGTAAAAATCTATAAATTGTATAATTTGGGCCATTTTGAGGGTCCATGAATTGATTATTTGAGGTCCATTTTAGAGATTCTATTAGAGATTTTATGCAAATTTTTATAAGTTTAGAAGATTTTGTGATACTCTTTGAAGTTTAATACAAAAAGTAGCTCGTGGATTGCCTGATCTACTTGTGTTCTATATGGTTGTGTTCTTCGTACTCTGGTAACTTCTATCATTTTAATCAACAACTAGTTCTTTTGGATGCTTTATTATTTTATGAATCATATTGCACATGTAAATGGTATATGAGGATTAAATTGATAGGCCGATTATTGGCTGGGTTATATTCATTTCCGTTGGTGTGTAAAGTTGTCTAACTTTATATATTTTTTGGAGTTTGTCATTTGAATGCTGATTTAGTGGTATTGATAATATTTGGATTATGAAATTCTAACCGTGTGGATCATTCAGTTGTTATTGTATCAATTTCATTGTTATTTCCTTGTTGCCCTGATCTATCTTTTGTTGTTTATTCTAAGAAATTAAAAATTAGAAAATACAAAAAAAGGAATTTTGTTTGTTTTGTTTCTACCAGCAGGCTCCTTGACAGGTATGATCACATCAGCCACTGAGTGACCCAACACCGTCGTGACCCGACTATAGAGACTTTGGAGTAATTAGTCTTTCATGATTGATTTCTTTTCAGGAGAGGTGGTGAGTGTTCACATAAACTACTTGATGGGTGGTGAGTGTGTCAAAACCCCCGTCAACACTAGGTATGGGTGGGGTAGGTGCTCAGGTTCCCATTTGTCACATGTGATGACACTCCTTTCCCTACATGTAGGTCCTAGTGCCTTGAGTCATATTTTGATGTGTTGCCTCAGGAGGATTTATGATTGGATATTTTATGCTTTGCATCCTTTTGTTAGTATTGTGTTATCCTTTGGTTGTTAGGTGTCAACCTAGATCTAGAGTGTGAGTGGGATGTTGTGTCATCTCCTAGCATGGGGGTGGTTTCGTATGGTTACACATGGTTGGGTGGTTTGATACCTTCTTCCATTGGGATTCTCTTCATTGGATGCTTCTGCATGGTTGTGGATCTCTTGTCTTCTCAGCTATGGGTGGATGCTAGTAGAAGATTGATGTATATGACTTATATATGACATATGAATGTAATGGATTCTTGATGCAATTGTATTTGTAATTGAGAGCTATGCTCCTTGATGAAACTGGGGTATTGTGTAGTAGATGGTTTAGTAGTGGACATAATGATGTATCATATGTATCTTGGATATTGATTCATTAATGGAAATAATGGTTTTGGATATATTTTTATGCATTTGGTTTCATGTATGGGATTAAGAATATTTGGTATTGGTATTTTAAAAGAACTTAAAAGGGGGTTGGATAATGTATGCATAGTAGACAGATGTATTCATATTTAGGATATTAAATGATCATATATGCAAGGGAGGAATAAATAATTTTAGAATTAGTATGCATTAGATCATGGTAGTAGATGTATTATCATGCTTGTGTTGTTATGTTATTGCTTATGTATAGGATTAGGTGATGACATTGAGATACCCTAGGGAATGATATTGATGTTCTTTTTCGCTTACGATATATGATTTTGTGATTATGTTCATGAAGATTAAAATGTTATCTTGATAATGGTTATATTAAGTTTATGAGTAGTTAGTTATATGTGTTGCTTTAGTAGATGTTTAAAAGGAAATTATTTGCTTGTTAGTTAGTTAATTTATCTAGGGTATTTTGGTGGGAATTACACTAAACATCAATGTGTTTGGTCAGGGCATGAAATGTCGGGTTCTTAGCTATGTAGATCGCACTCTGACTGTCATAATAAATTGTCACTGCAACTTGTTTTATTCCAATATCTAGACATAGTCTCTTAAGCCAAATGACTTCTTTACAAGCATGAGTAGTTGCCACATACTCTACTTTTGTAGTGGAGAAAGCAACCACAACCTTTCGCTTACTCATCCAACTAATTGCACCACCAAATAAAGTAAACACATAAGCACTGGTGGATCTTATGCTATCATTATCTAATATGAAATTAGAAGTTTACAAAATAATTGTACTTAACTCCTAATTACAAATTTTCTTCCCGATCCAACAAAATTGCATGATTATGTATCTTAACCGTTGAAATTACAAAAAAAAGTATTCCCTTGTTCTTTATCCAAAATTAGTAAAACATAAACTAATTACTTAAATATCGTAAGTAGAAAACTCAAAGAATTCATTTACTGAAAGATAATTATAAGATATAAGAGAAGAATAGAGATCGTGATCTTGATAACGAAGTTCGCTCAATTTGAGTTGTGTCTTTGGGTCCGCTTCTCAATGTGAAACTGCTTTATTAATGATTCCAAGCAATTACATCTTCTGTACATCACCCAAGCTTTAGTCCCGCAATAAAATCTTTGTCACAGTCTTCTCTTGCACCTAAAGGCTCTTGCACACTCTCCTTTCTCTAGTTACGCTTCAACGACCTCTTTACCCAATTACATTCAAGAGTACAAAAACACAATGCTTTTGTGCTTGATAAAAAAATCCTCCCAATATGACTAATTCTCTCCAAGAGAATTTCTTGTCAAAAATCACTTCAATGAAAAATCAAACATCTTCACCTCCTTTTTATACATAAAAATTTTCCTTAATAAGGCCTAACCATCAAAACAACAATATAACCCCCTTAAAACCAATTTCCCTTATTTCACAAATAAAACAATAACAATACCCATTAAAAACCATTTTAATTTGTTTTTAAAGCCCTTATCATTTTCCATCCACGGGCTATATTGGTTTTGGGAGTTTGTTTTTATTCATTAGATTTTTGTCTTTTATTTAATAGCCATTAAAGGTTATTTTAGTTATTAATTGTTTTAAATGGGTTAATTGTTGTTTTTATTAATTTTTAGGAGATTTTCCTTTAAATGCCATAAAATCTTGTGCTCGCACAAAATCCGCTTGGAATCCCACAAAAATGGATTTTGTGAAATAAAATAAACCTCCACCACTTTATTTCTCAAAAATAAAGCATGGTGTAGTGGTATGTGAATTTAGGGGGATCCACATTTTTGCCACATCACCTACACTTGCCACATCAGCATCCAGTCAATTGCCAAGTGTCAAGCCACGTCATCATTTTGACTAAGTTTGACCAAGACTTTGACCGGTCATAACTTCCATATATGAACTGGGATTTGGTCCGTTCAAAATGCATCAAAAAGATTTCGTTGAGCTCTATGCAATGGAACTGGTAGAGAAGTGTTCTACGATCATCAATTTTTTTGTTTGACCATCTTTGACCACATGTTGACCAAATTTTGACCGAGTATAACTCCTACATAGAACCTCCTTTGACGCAATTCAATTTGCACCAGGATCATGTCAGCGAGCTCTTTCCAATGATGCAGGTTCTGTTGGAATTTGAGACTGTGATTTTTTACAAGTTTTCAGGATCCTCCTAGATCAATATCACCTGCCTAGTCTGAGTCCACATAACCATGAATATCAAGGGAAATCACATCTCCAACCAAATTACCATGATAAACACAAATAATACTCTGAGGTACCCTTCAAATATATAAAGACTCTTTTGACTACATCCCAATGAACTCTACTAGGATTAAACATATATCTGGAAAGAACTCCCATTGCTTGGGAAATGTCTATTATAGTGCAGACCATAACATACATCAAACTTCCAACTACACTCTGGTAAGGCACTCTTCTCATATATTCCATCTTTGATGGAGATGTAGGACAATTTGAATTAGATAATTTTGTTCCAACTTTGAAGGGAACACATAATGGTCTACAATCCTGCATGTTGAACCTTTGTAAAATTGAAATCAAATACTTACTCTGGCTTGGCCATATCTTTCTGTTCACTCTATCTCTTCTAATTTCCATCCCAAGAATGTGTTTTTCTACACCAAGATCTTTCATTTCAAATTTAGCAGCAAGATGAGACTTTAGTTCCAAAATCATACATTTCCCTTTACCAATGGATAACATATCATCAACATATAATACAATGTACATGAAAATATCACCATCAGATTTATAATAACATAGTGATCTGATTTAGAACTTTCAAATCCCAAACTCAACACATATGTATCAAATTTATGGTACATCTTAGGACTTTGTTTGAGGCCATACAAAGATTTCTTCAATTTACAGACCAAATTACTTTTACCTTTTATCACATAGTGCTCTAGCTGTATCATATAAATATTCTCCTCCAAATCACCATGAAGGAAAGAAGTTTTCACATCCATTTTCTTAACCCCTAAATCATAAGCAGTAACAATAGAAAGAAAAAATCTAATGGATGTCATTTTTGTAACATGATAAAATATCTCACCATAATCGAAACCCTCAACCTGAGAGTAGCCTTTTGCAAACAACCTTACTTTATACTTATCAATGCCTCCAACTGAACCAATCTTTTTCTTGAACACCCATTTACAACCAACAGGTTTTTGTCCTTCAGGCAATGGTAAAAGATCCCATGTTTTATTCTTTTTCAAAGCTTGTATTTCTTCTTCCATAGAAGTTTTCCAATATCCTGCATCATTCATACCTAATGCCTCTTCTACAGATCTAGGTTCATTCACATTAGTATTCAAAGAAAAAATACATCTCCAATCATTAGGTGAATACCTTTCAGGTGGTTGTCTATGTCTTGTAGACCTTTAAACAAGATTAGTTGTAGGTTCTTCCTCCTCTTCTAAAGATTCAGAGCTAGATGAGGTCTCCTCAACTTCTTGCATATCAAATGGTCTCATTTAAACTCTTTCAGGCATAGAAATGAATTGAATCACATCTTCCTCTTTACTCTGTTCTGGTTGCAATGTAACAAAAGGATCCTTAATTACTCTAAAAATAACACTTCTACTATGAATTACCTTTTGTGCAACAGGGTCCCAAAGCTTGTATCCTTTCACACCATAACTATAACTGATGAAAATAAATTTCACAGCCTTGTTCTCTAGCTTTGTTATCTTCTCCTTTGATACATGTGCATATGCCTTGCAACCAAAAACTTTAAGATTTCTTAATGAAGGCTTGTGACCTGACCATGCTTTCATAGGTGTTTTATCAAAAAGAGTTGATGGAGGAGACTTGTTAATCAGGTGGCAAGGAGTGGCAACAACTTCAGCCCAAAATTTTTGGTCTAGACCAGTACCACGCAACATACTCCTAGCCTTCTCCATCAGTGTCTTGTTCATTATTTCTGCAACTCCATTTTTTTGTAAAGAATACAGAGTTGTCTTCTATCTATTAATGCCACAATCTTTATAGAATATGTCAAAATCATTATAGAAAAATTCATTGCCATTATCAGTCCTCAAACATTTAATTTTCTTTCCAATCTGCAATTCAACCATTGCTAAGCTAAACTCTATAAAATTACTGAAAACTTTAGATTTACTCTTTAGAAAGTATACACATTTCCTTCTACTAAAATAATTAATAAATGAAACATAATATGTGGATTTTCCAATTGAAGGAACATCTACAGGACCAAACACATCAAAATGAATAAGATCCAAAACACCACAAGATTTATGAGAACTCAAGAAAACTGAACGCAATTTTGTTTTCCATAAATGCAATGCTCACAAAAATCAAAGTCAAGATTACAATCATTCAAACCTTCAACAAGGTTTTTATTTTTCAAGGTCCTTAGACCCTTTTCTCCAATGTGGCCAAGCCTCTAGTGCCATAACATAGTCTTCTCTGCAGGTAACTTTTCTTTAGAAGAAAGAGCACCCTTAGGTACCCAAAAAGTCATGTCCAATTGATTAAGGTGAAACCCTCAAATCTTCCAACGAAGTATCCACATATTTACTTTTTACAAAAGTACTATTACACCCAACAATGTATGCCTCTAGCTTATACAAAGTGTCGAACCTGACACCTCTAGCAATCACCATAGAACACTTAATCATCTTACATCCTACATTAGAAAAGACAACCTGCACACCCGCATCTATCAATTTACTCACAATTAATAAATTTCATTTTAATCCAAGGATATGCAGCACACTGCTAATCCTTTTAATTATACCATCAGTAAACCTGATTCTAACTCTACCATGACCATTAATATCTAAATGTGAATCATCAACTGAGTACACCTTACCTCCATTAAATTCTTCATATTCAAAAAACCAATCTCTATTGTAATTCATATGAAAAGATACACTGGGTCAATTAGCCATGCATCATTACCTGCATGAGTAGCCAAAGTTGTAATGAATGCATCACCATCTCCCTTCTCAAACTCAAAATCAGAATCAAAATTCTTCTTTTTCTTCTTCTTTTCCTTTTTGCATTCCTTATGGATGTGACCTAAATCACCACAGTTCCAGCAAATGACTTTAGTCTTTCCAGGAGATTTCGATCTCCCTCTAGATTTGGACTTATTTCTCTTCTCATTCTTCTTTCCTTTTTCCTTTGGTCTTCCACAAATAGTTAGGTCTTCCTTTGAATTGATGGATACCTTCCTCTGCATCTCTTCACCAATTAGAGCACCCACCACATCTTCAAACTTCAAAACAACAAAATTACTACTGATAGCCATAACAAGATAATCTCACGAATTAGGCAAAGAATAAAGAAAGATCTAACATTTCTCTTGTTCGTCCATCTTAACACAAACAAATACCAATTGAGCCACCAACATATTAAATGGTTCTAAGTGGTTTTCAATCCATCCACCCTCTTCCATCTTCAAGGAATGCAATTTATTCCTCAATAAAATATGGTTTAATAAATATTTGGCTTGATACATCTCACCAAGCTTAGTCCATAGCTTCTTTGTAGTGTTCTCTTCATGGACATTGATTAGAACAAAGTATACCAGGCACAATCTAATTAGATCCTTGTCTTTAAGGTCCATAATATCATACTAAGTAGTCGCAGTAGGATTTGTAGGTCTTGAGATATTTGCATCAACAACATCCCACATATCTCGATCTATTAGTAGATCTTCCATCTTTGGCTTCCACATCTCAAAATTAATTCCATTAGATTTCTCCACCTATATCCTTCCCTAATGAACTTGCCATCTAAAAATTCCTGCAACAAGATCAAAAAGTGTCTTTTGCGCAAGCTCCCACTCAAATCTAGATTAGTTCAAAAAACCCAACAACCCACAACTGAAACCAAAGGTGATCAGGATCTAATACCACTTGTAAGGAATTTAAGTAGTGGAACAACTTCCTACACTAACCTTGAGAGGAGGGTAATGCAAAAGTTTTACACATCATTACAATAGTTACAAAAACTTAACATAAATAAACATAATATCATGCATACCACAACACAACAACACAGTGATTTACGTGGGAAAAACCCTTTCGGGAGAAAAAACCGACACTCCAAAAGAAGCTCAAAATATTATTTGACAATCAATAACAGATTACAATAGACTTGCAAAGCAAGATCTTCACAAGAGTACCATTAATAAGAGACTCAGAGGTAAGTCATTATCCATAAGACTACTTACACACAACCTCTATCTCCCACATCTCATATATTGGAGATACAATACAAGAAACCGTCAAATGGTATTATAAAACCATTGGCTAAAACCACCCAATAAAGTAGTACCAACCTTATCTCCATTCTAGATTCCCTATGACATGTCAAAACACAAATCAACACATGTTCCTCCCTTTTACAACTCATTTATGTGTCCAATGCAATTTATATTTCCTATTTCAGGAGTCCAAACTTCTAGAGGCTATAACTTGTGAACCAAGTGTTCGATTGACGAACCGTTCGATGTGCCAAAAAGATCGTGAAGTAATATATCACCTCATAACCCACTACACCATTTACACCCAATTTTCAAGGTGATTAGAAGGGTATAAATTCATTTAAATTAAATTTAAACCTTTCATCACACCATCCAAAAACAAAAACTTTAATATCTTCAAAACTAGCTATGATCTTGCGACGGAAATTTACCGACATGCTTATCTAGCCAATCCGAAGCTTTGGAGAGAATTTCACACTATTTGGGGCTAAAAAAAAAAAAATACTATAGATAATAAGTTCATGTAAATGCAAGGTTGTGACACCATTTTCCCAACACTTAGGTCATTTTGTAAGAACAAACCTAACAAAAAATATCTATAATTGATGGAAATCATGTTGATGGCTTGGGAGTGTATATGCATCCTCCATTCTCCATCCTTCTTCGGTGCTAGTACCATAGGTACTGTATATGAAATCAAAATTTCTTGAATTAATCCATTCAACAATAGTTCTTGCACTTGTCTATTCAACTCTTCATTCTTTATTGGAGTCATTTTATGGGTTGCCTTATTTGGAAAACTACCTCTAGAAATCAAGTCCATTTGGTGACTAACATTTCTTACTAGAGGCAAACCCTCAAGAACATTATCAAACACAATATTTTGAAACTCATTAAACAAGTCTTAAACCTCTACCATGTATTGCTTTATCATTATCTCTATCAATTGTACGAATAAAATTATAACACATAGTCATTCTTCATACCTTCCAAAAAGTTTCTTCCATCAACTAAACAAATTTTGGCATTACTACATACCTTTTCCTCTACCTATTTTATGAGCTTCAACTTATGATGAAATCCATCCTTTGTCAAGGAATACATTTTGGTATGTCCATCATTTACTGCACATTGATCAAACTTCCACAGTATCCCTAACAATAGATAACAATTATCCATAGGCATAATATCACATAATACCTCATCATGAGAATTTACAAGCTTGAACTCTACCAAACCATGCTCATTGAACAAAGCTTTAAATGGGTTTTCTACAACCAAGTAATCTAGTATGGATTTGGATTCATTCTTTTCTCTAATTGCAACTTACTAACCATTTCTTTTAAAAAAAAATTATTAGTACTACCTCCATGAATAATTACATTGGAATATTTACCTTCACACTTACATCTTGTGGGAAATAAGTTATTCCTCTGAACTATTCCTTTCTCTTCATTCAACAAGGGTCATCTAGTAATAAGAACCTCTCATCTTTCAAAATCTTCAAAGTATGAAGACTCGACATCCTCATCTACATGTGTTCTCCCTTGATGTTGAGGACATTCATATGCTTTATGTCCTTCTCCACATAGGAAATGGGTTCCAAAAAAGCCTTCTCTTCTAGATCCTTATCCAAATCTTCCTATTCCTCTTTGATCTACATTATCTTGATCATGATAATTGTAGGTGTTATTTTATCTTTTTAATTTAACTACTCCTAGATTCTTCATAGTCTCCATTTCAGCCTCCAAAAGATCATCCACCAATATTTTACCATGACATCTTCCATTTTTCTTTCTGTCAAATATTCTATTGAACTTCCTTTCTACCTTCAAATAAAATTGATATGCATCTTAAATGATTGACATTCTTACCAAATTCAATCCTTCTTGAGTACTCATCTTGAACCCATTTATTAATGGGCAACTTGCTCCATGTTGGCCTCATAATGGAATGTTATAATCAAGACTCGATAGAACTCTTATGTATACTCTTTGATAGGTTTTCCTATTTGCTTCAACGTTTGCATTTGCTTCAACAAATCAAGCTCATAGTTAATAGGAATGAACCACCTCTTAAATTCGTCCACTAGTTGATCCCATCTCATTATTTTCTCTTTTCCTCTTCTATTTATTTCTAACTAAACTTCTTTCCACCTAATACTGGCATGGCCTTTTAGCTTTATTTCTATGAACTTGACCCTCTCATAATCTTCTACTTCTTCATACTTGAAATTCTCCAACACATCATTGATCTAGGCAATCAACTCTTTCTAATTTAGACTTCTAGAAAATGTTGACACTTCAATTTTTGGCATCTTTCAAATATTAGAAATCGCCCTAAAAAATCTATCTTCTTCAATATCTGTTGCTACATGTTCTTCTTTGAATTGTTCTCCTTCATATTTATTCTCACTTTCATCTCTTCCCCTAGCATCAACTCCTCTATGTAGCTTCTCTTGTGTTGCTTGCACTTGTTTCTAAAAGGTTTTAAAACCCTCTTATATCTCAACAACATTTATTCTACCACAATTCCTTCATGGAGACACTTTTTTTCACTTTTCTTACAAACACATAACCATAGTCTTGGTACAAACTATCTCGCATTCAGTGATCTATTTGCACATTTAGGAAGTTTTACTCTAATACCACTTGATAAAGGGTAATCCCCTTACAAACCAAAACACACAACAACAACAACACAAAATGAATAAACAAAAATGTAAGAAAGAAACACATGCTTTATATTATCTCAATGAAATGAAATTACAATTTTCAAAAAATTACAAGCTACAAACAGATAAACTTTTTAATTACAAAAATATAAAAGTCAGAGCCACAATTTGCACTACTAAACTATCCTATATAAGCTACATTTTCCTTTTTTAAGTAGAATTTGTTATTACCCTATAATATTATAGAGGTTTTAAACTCCCATATGGGAACTAAAAGTCCAACCATCCATATCCCCTCTCAAGAAGTTGTTTTTAAAATTTTAATTCCAATAGTACAACTTCATGAGGTCATAACATTTTATCTGAACGTTGGATTTTCAATCATAATATATTGTTGGAAATCTATGAGAAATATGTTTGTTGCATAGTAGGCCTAAGAGGTGTTTTTTTATTTTTAACCAATTTTTAGGCTCATTTGGAACCTCTAAGTGGCTTAAATTTGACTTAAGAGATTTAAAAAAAATTAAATATTCATTTCTCACAAGATGATAAATGTTATTAGAGTGATTTGTCACCATTGACTTCATTTCGCCATTGTGGAGGCTTGTGTAATATTTTGTGTCCAAAAATGTATAAATGCCAACTTACAAAAATAGTAACCCTATCATTTCTAGCCCTTATTGAAAAAAAATAAAAAATTTTGGTGATGCAAGATTTCTCTCACACCCTAGATGCTCCTACATTAAATAGAAGGACCCAATTCCGTATATTTTCACTCTATTGCTCTTTGCAATGTTACTTATAAAACAAGTGCCAAGATTATTGTAGAGTGCTTTAAGAAGTAGTTCATTTCATTGGTCTCCTTTTTGCAAGGATCTTTTGTGAAAGGGTGTCATATTTTGGATGATATTGTTGTGGCTATGAAATTCATTCACTCTATGTTTAGCTCCAAGAAGCAAGCTATGCTCCTTAAGTTGGACATGTCTAAGGCTTATCATAGGGTGAATTGGTATTGTCATCAAGGCATCATAAACACTATTGGATTTTTCTTTGGCTAAATGGTGTAGGTAATGAGTTGTGCAACTTCAAGATCTTTTTTTATTTTCATTAATGGTATTCTCTCATCTCTTGTTTAGGTTGTGAGATCTTAGATAAGAAGAGCATTTATCTCATGATTTGTTTATATTGATGGTAGAAGGCTTAGGTTAATTGATAAACTAATATCAATTCAAAGGATTTATTCAGGGTTAGTCTTGGGTAGAGAATAGTATCTCTTAACCTTGTCTTTATCTTGTGGATGGTATTTCTCTGATGGGGATCACTAAAATCAAGGAGAAATTAATTTTAGGAAATTTCTAGATATTTATTTATCTCCCTCTAGGAAACAAACATTGCAACTAAAGAACAAAGATGGAGGAGTCTTCGACTGGTGTTCGAATTTTGAATTCTCGAAAGATGAGAAACCAAAATAGTTGTAAAGATGGTGGTGGGGGTTCTTGTGTGGTCTCTAATTACTCTAGTGAGGATGTTGATCCTTCTATTGGAAAAGAGTCAGAATCAATCAAGAGCCTAGATGCTTCAATGTCTCCTCATGCTTTCAATAAGGACATTTGTTCTTCTTGTGTGGGAAGATTTCATTGGAGTGTCCTAGTAGCTCTATTTGCCCACTTCAGGGTCTTAAAAAGGTCGCCCACAACCATAAATGGTCAGAACTCTTTTGCTCCCTCTTTAAGGGTAAAATTTAGTCCCTTGTTTCACATTCTATTGATCTGGCTTCTATCTCCTTTTATATTTCTATTCTGAATTGTATCATGGATAAGGGCATTGCCTCCATGGAGAGCTTGATTGCTATCAGGTTTGTTGGACCTCACCCAAATATTGAATCGATCCACACATGGGTGGCCATAGAATGGAAGAAGAAACGCCAGATTGATGTGGTAGCTATGGAAAAGGGCTTCTTTTATTTTTCCTTTACTTGTGAGGAAGGTTTATCAGTAGTTATATCTGGAGGCCCTTGGATGTTGGGTTTCTCTTTGTTGGCTCTCAAGATATGGGAACCAAGGTTTAACCCTAAGGATTGATCATGTGATATGGCCCCTATTTGGGTGGGGCTTCTGGGTCTTCCCCTTGAATTTTGGGATGAAGATTTCTTCTGAGGCTTGGATGCTTGTTTTGGGGAGCTTATTTCTCTAGATCCTATAACTGGTTCTAGGAGTAGGCTGGTGTATGCACATATTTGTATCAATATCAATCATTCAAATGACTTGCCTATGGAGATTTTTATTAACTCTAAACTTGGTGTTTGGACACAAGCAATATAATTTGAATCAATTCTCTTTGCATATTTCCATTGCAAGAAAGTGGGTCATTAGGCCAGGGATTTCTTGGTTAAGGATTTGAAGGTTGTTGTTGTCAAAAAAGTTTACACCCTTCCCTGAGGTATGATCTTAGAAAACCTTGTGAAACATGGAAATAACCTCAAAGTGTGGGACCGTATGCATGTGAGATTGAATCTCCAAAGAAGGTTGAATTTGTCTCCAATTAGAGTGTAGTGTTGAACCAACCCAACACTTGTAAAACCTATTCCTAAGCCTATTCTACTAACTTAGACGGAAATGGGGAGAAAGAGTGCAGAAAATTAAATGAGGTGATGCACCAAGATTAGAATTGGTCTTCCCCTACCTATGATTGCACAAAACATTAAAGAAAGATACCCAAACATACACAAATCTCTATCTTGATCAGTCTCTTAAAGCTTCATATGAAGGTTACAATTCATAAAGTGTTAAAAGGAAAAAGCATTCACAATGTAACATATATGAGCTAAATTAACAAAGTCATACAATCTGGAAACAAAGAAAAGCACTCAATTATAGAGGCAGATCAATCTTACACAGGATATCAGAAAGAGATAAGGTAAAGTAAGTAGCTTTATTAATGCAAGACAAGGCAAAAATATATATATATATATACAAAAAAACATGAATTCTATATGAGAAATGATGGGAGAATGACCTATAGAATATGTTACAAAATTTCCTTTATAGTGTAGGCATAACTCAGATTAGGCATTGAAATTAGAAACCCTAACCAAATAGGGATAGGTTACAACAGGAGATAAGGTACATCAATCATATAAAAGATTGGATTGTTTGTGTGCTAGAACAGATCCTCAAGATTAAAAGATGTTTCTATAGTCAATGAAGGCATGAAATCCCCAAAATTTAGGTAGCTCTGTGATAGGGATATCATCTAAATATGCTCTATCAAGTTGGAAAGTCTTTTGCAAGCAATAAATGAGCATGGGCAGCCATGAGAAGTGTTTGCAGAGTCTGAAAAAAGAAATTGAAGTTGTCCTACATCAGCTAGAAGTGGTTGGAATAGGATTAGATCTGATTTGAGCCATGGATGAGGTCAAAAATAAATTTTGACTTACTAGTCAGCAACTACCTTGCCTAACTGCATGAGCACTTCACTAGCTAGGCAATATTATATCATGTGCATTTATATTGGGGGGTTTAATACCCAAAAAATGAAATTAATATATTGTCTATCTAGTAAAAATAAGGAATTTTTAATTTGAGCTATGAAAAAATGTAATATTTGGTGAAAATAGAGGGTTTTTAAGTCGAGCTGTGCATTGGGAGGGGGTGACAAAAAATGAGTTTAGCTGTGCATTGGGAGGGGGTGACAAAAAATGAGTTTAGGACAGTATTTTTTGAAAATAGGGGGATTCTTTAGTATGCCATGAATGCACATGATATAACCCAAGTTCACTAACCAAAGCCCCCATGCCTAAATGTTTGGATTTGAATGTTTTGCAAGCATCAAAATTGAATGTGAGCCATCAGATTGGTCTTCATGCGTAAATGAATGACTCAATTGCACCAAGAGAATCCTGATAGTTGGAGATTAAGATATCATCATTAATCTGTTTGTATTGGAAAATGGATGGTTAAGATACATTACCACTACCTCACAACCTTCTTTTAAATTCCGCCTTTTAAATTCCGCCTTTCCCTACTATGGGGCTACGGGAACAAGACATTTTTACCTTACACCCAAAAGTATCTCTCTAAAACAATCTATAACTATCACAACTCGGCACGACTCATTTCCCACCTACAACAGTCATGTCTGGGATCTTAGTCTCTATCACAGGCTAGCGGTAACCTTATTGTGGCACCGTGATCATCTTCAGAATGGTCCTCACTCTCCTTGCGGGACAACATGGATAATTATAAAATATTGTTTCACCTATATTGTCACCCCATAAGACCTTTTCATCATTGTCATGTGAAACTTGCGGGCCAGTGGTAGCTTATTGCAAGCCCACAACACTATCGCTTGCTCATTAAATGTTGTAGAACTGTGGTATACCGTCAACTCACAAGATATCTTGAGCATTGATTGTTTGACAATGCACGACTGTGGGGGAACTTTGACAGTTAGGTTTGGAACCTTCCCTGTCATCCGGTGGCATAAAATTTATTAGGAATCAAACTATGTGGGGTGGAGAGGATCACAAAAATAAGGCAATGTGGTTGCCCCTCCATCTCGTGGTCAAACTTTGATGATGTCATCACATCCATGGGGATGGGGCAAGAAAAGATTAAAGAAATCCGACCAAACCAATAGCGAGGAAGCTTGGGGATGGTGAAGGAACATTTTGGGCCCATGACGCTTAATTGGTTTGATTTGTTGAGTAGTTCAATGTAAAATTAAAGTAGTTCAATGTAAAATTAAAAAAAGGATAAGAATGACTAAGGCATAGAGGATTGGGTTTTAAGGTTTTAGACCTTAGGTCAAATGCAAAAGAGGTTTAAGCCATTGAAGATGTCTCAGATTGGTTATAACCTATGGCTTAAGGGTGACATAAAAATATCAACATTTTTGGCGAATCAGAGGGGATGCAAGCCTGCTTGCATGTAACCAAATGCTTGTAAGTATATTGGGCATAGAGTCATGATTGTAACAAAGTTAAGGATCTTTCCATTGTAACCTGTAAAAAATAAAAATTATACCATTCTAGGAAGGAATAGCTTGTGCTCATGTAGTTTTTGGAAAGAAAAGAACATTTAATCTAATCATGTACATTTCTTTTCATGGAATGAATTAAACAAATCCATTAATTGGCTTATCAAAGTAGTTTCCTTTCCTAAATAGCTTTTAATGCTTCTCATGCTTGTGGTCAATAAGCCAAGAAAAGAAAATGACAGGCATTCAACAGGTTATTGGAATGCCTCCCAAAACTTGAGAACAAAGAAGCTCACCCATGTTTTAATGTTGTCCTCTTGAGATGGATGGGTGAATTGTATTTGTTCTTCTTGATGATCAACTTCATGCGCAGAGATAAGAATGACTAGGGGTGACTTGTAAGTTTGAGTTAGATTCTTGATTGGGCATCCCCTTGAAGGAATTAGGTTTAAGTCATTACCATTGGCCTCCCTTTTGTTGACTACTTCCATCCTTTGTTGCCAATCTGATAAAAATTAAGCACCTCTGAGATATACTTCTACTGCTTATGATTTATTGCCTCTACTAGAAATGTAATATCCTTCACCTCCTCCTCAAGTTGTTCATGAGTTGACTCTTTGGAAGGTGTTAACTTAGTGTCCAAATTTGAACAAAAACCCTCCAAATCATCCCAAAAGGAATCCTCTTCTAGATATTTCTTGCTCTTTTGCATAATAGGATTGATTTTGGTATTATTGTAGCTCTCTAAAATTTGATCTAGGAGCAATCCTGAGGTCCTGCATAGCACAACAATCTTCATGATAGCTTGAGGACAAGATTGGCTCCTTATCTTGAAATGTAGGCTTGGTTAGAGCATCATGCATGGGTTGGGGAACAACCCCACACACATTAGCCTCTTCATACTCATGGACAAGACTATCTTTATGATCTCCTTCCACCTTCAATTTAGTCTCATGCACATGCTCCTTGTGATCATAAACATCACCTTATTGTTCTGAGACCACCATTGATGTGGGCGTAGAGATGTCCTTTTCTTCATGATCAATGAAGAAAGGAAGATAATCAAATTAGAGGATTGAGTCCTCTTATTCATTGTCAATTTTCTCTTTAATTGCCATATCAGACTGATTAGAAAAACTCATTTCATGTGGAACAACATAAAGGATACTTGTTTCATCTACTTGATGATGTTGATCACAAACCTCTATTTCCAAAGATGCCAAGTTATTATCAAGATTAGAGTAAAAATACTCAATGATACTTGAGAGTATACTCACATGATGTTCAACCTCATTATGCAGAGCATTGTCTAACACACTCTCCTAATTTATTTCAAAGCTCATACCTTGGAAATATGTAACTTGTTGATATTCTTGTTCCATTTAAACAAGATTTGCATCCATACCAACTTTTGGACCTTAAAAAACAGGATTGACTAGCACCCTATCTATGTGACTTTCATTCTTTTGTTAATCACAACTTTCCAACTTTGTTAATTTATACATATTCTCTTCATCATTAACAAAAAATAAGGGAATCTCATCAAACAAATCAGCCTGAATTTGAAAATTATCAGCCTTTTGTTGATCTAGAACTTGATGGTCGTCATCTATAACCACTTCTACCTCTTGTGGAAAATTTGACTTATTATTTTTAACATCTTGTACAAATATATCAACATCCTCTTGTTTCTCTATAGTCTGATTATCTTGAGAAATGAAAACTTGATTGGGTTTATCTATGGGTGGGCTAATGGTTTGTGGCTGCAATTGATCATTCTCAATATCTTCATGCAATGGGTTTGATTTATCTTCCATTAAAGCATGTCTTCATAAAAGGCTAATCTACATATCTTCCTCATGTTGCCTATGAGAACCATTTGCACTCCATATAATAGGTCCATCTTTAAAAAGGTAAATAGTGCTAATAAAAGGAGGTATAGGTAGTGGGGAGTTTTGCACAGGGCACTGATAGGTCTGAATAGTCGGTTGATGGATTCTAAAGATCGGGATCTTGAATTTAGGTTCCTCTTGAATAGGCTCCTCAAGAGGTCTTTCTTGAAAGGAAGGAGGTACTTAAACTGAAACAGGCTTTATAAAACTTGGAATTTTGCATTTGAGAGATTAAGGAGACTCGCCTTGTTAAAAGCATGGAATTTTGAACTTGCGAGCCTCTTTCTTGGAAAGAAATAACTTCATCTCCATATCTTTTCCAGTGACCTATTGCTCAAGATTCTCCTCAAATTGCCTTTTCTACATCTCAAATTGTTGATCTGGAAGATAGGCCTGGGACTCCATCTCCACTTGCTACATATCAAACTCATGTTTCCTCCTTTTCATCTCTATCTCCTGCTCATGGAGATAGGCTTGATAAGCCAAGTCCTCTTGTTGCAAGTCAAACTCTTGTTGCTTCTTGATATTGTCTAGCTTCTTGATGAGATAAAGCAACATGCTTTTGATTTATGCAACTCTCTATTTTTCATCATTTTGGAACTGGTTGGGCTTCCAAGAAGGTTGCGTAGGGGTGGGTAGGTGGAAAGCATTAGTAAAATACCAACCTACTACTAAAGAAAAGTTGTTTGGGTTGAAACTAGGAGCAGTCCTAGTTTGATCTTGTTGGTAAGGAGGGAAAAAACAACCCGTACTCTCATTAAATGGGGGGGGGGGGGATAAAAGGTGTTCCCTTGATATGTATTCATTATAAAGCATATAAGAAGGCAAGAATGATTCTAATAAAATGATTGAAGGACAGACGGGTTTTCTTTGCCAAGGATTGAAATATACCATTAAGTTGCCAAAATATGATTTTGAAGTCACCAGGTAAGTGAAAATGTTGCCTCCAAAGGCAAAAATTACTGATACATACACCAAATATTGACAAGAGGTAAGAGAACTTGATTGAAGAACACACTGAATCTTTATCTTGGATTGAGCTTAAGACTACTTGACCAATAAATTTTCTTCTCAAAGTTACCAGGTATGTGAAAATGTTGCCTCCAAAGGCAAAAATTAATGATACGCATATCAACAAGAGGTAAGAGAACATGAATTGAAATAGTTCAAATTGTCCCATCAGGTGTGCCAAAAACTATTGTATGACCGGTGGCTTGGGCTAGAACTTCCTCATTAGAGGATTTGTTTGGAGTATATTTAAGATATGTCCCATCAGGCATGCTAGAAATTGTTGTCACAAAAGTTTGTACCCTTGCCTGAGGTATGAGCTTAGACAAACTTGTGAAACATGGAAACAACGTCCAAGTGTGGGACTCTCTACATGTGAGGTTGAATTTTTTGAAGAAGGATGAGTTCCTTTCCAATTAGGGTACAATGTTGAACCAAACCAACAGTTGTAAAACCTATTCCTAAGCTTATTTTAGTGAATCAGAGGGAGAAGAGGAGAAAGAGTGTAAAAAATTAAATGAGTTGATGCACCAAGATTAGAATTGGTCTTCCCTTGCCTATGATTGCACAAAATATCAAAGAAAGATACCCAAACATACACAAATCTCTATCTTGACTAGTCTCCTGAAGATTCATATGAAGGTTAAAATTCATAAGGTGTTAAAAGGAAAAATAATTCACAATATAACATCCATGAGCTAAATTACCACAATCATACAACTTGGAAACAAGAAAAAGCATTCAAATACAAAGGTAGATCAATCTTACACATGATATCTAAAAGAGGCAAGGTAAAGTAAGTAGCTTTCTTAATGCAAGGAAAGGCAAAATTCTAGATACAAAAAAACATGAAGTCTATATGAGAATTGAAGGGAGAAGAATCTCTAGAATATGTTACAAATTTGCCTTTATAGTGCAAACATAAATCAAATTGAGCATTGAAATAATAAACCCTAACCAACTGGGGTTGGGTTACAACAAGAGATAAGACACATAAATCATATCAAAGATCTGATTGTTTGTGTGCTAGAAGAGTTGCTCAAGATGAAAAGATGTTGTAGTCAATGAAGGCATGAAAGCCATGAAATTCAAGTGGCTTTGTAATAGGAATATCTCTGAATGTGCTCTGTCAGACCGGAAAGTATTTTGCAAGCAATAAATGAGCATGGGAGACCATGACAAGTGCCTACAGATTTTGAATGAAGTAACTGAAGTTGTCCCACATCAACTAGAAATTCTTGGAACATGATTGGATTCTATCTAGGTTGTCAACGAGGTCAAACATAAATTTTGACCTACTAGTCGACAACTACCCTGCCTAACTATTTGGATTTGAATGTTCTATATCAAGTTTGAATTTGATTCATTATATTGGTCTTCACATGTAGATGAACGACTCAACTATGCCAAGAGATTCCTCATAGTGGGTGATTAAGACATCACTATTGATCTAAGTCTGTGTTGTAAAACAGATAGCTAAGATACACTACCACTACCCCCCAGCCTTTTAAATTCAACCTTCCGAGGGGTGTGAAAATAAGACGTCTTTATCACACACCTACAACTATCTCTCTAACACCTTCTATAACTATCATGACTTGGTAGGACTCACCACTCACTCATAGTGGTCATGTCTGGGATCTTCATCTTCATTGTGAGCTTGCAGTAACCTTACCATGGCACTATGATCATCTTCTGAATGGTCCTCACTCTTCTTCTAGGATGACAAGGTTGACTACAAACTATTATTTTACCTATACCATAACCCTACATGACCTTTTCATTGCTGTCATGTGAACCTTGTAGGCTAGCGGTTGCTTATTGTGGCCCCACAAGACTATTGCTTCCCTACTCAATAAATGTTGTAGGATTGTGGTATAACACTCCCAACCTACAAGATAGCTTAAGAATTAACTATTTGATAATGTGGGACTGCAGGAGAACTCTAATGGTTAGGTTTGGAACCTTCCTTGCCATCTCGTGGCATAAAATGGATCTTAATAATAAAACCATGCAGGATAGAGGGGAACACAATAATAAGGCAATGTGGTTGCCTCTCCATCTTGTGGTCAAACCTTGATGATGTCATCACGTCCATGGGAAAGGGGGAAGATAAGCTAAGGCAATTTGGTTAAACCAATAGCAAGGAAGCTTGGGGATGGTGAAGAAATATTTTAGGGGCCTCTAACCAATGATGGAGGAATTTATTATGTGTTGCATTGATGTTTTCTCATTGATGGCAACACTGGCTGTTTTGGTTGTTTACCGGTTTCCGGTAGGTTCCGATAGAGCGATTGGATTATGATATTGATCCGGTATGCTCTGGTATGTTTTTGTTGTGGAATTGGTTTGGATATTTCATTCATTCTATTCAGATGCGTATCATGATCAACTCGTTCAAGATTTGATGACTCAGGAGCTATCATTTGTTCTATTAATACTTTTGGTTATCGGTAAGGGTTTTACCAGTAGAGCTTTGTTTAAGATATTTTGATGCACTTGATAAGTGGTGTTGGTGTGGCTTCTAGATGGATTTTGGGATGCTATTGGTTTACCTTGTTCATGTTCTTGTTGATCAGTGGTGTTGCATTTAGGACCAGACCTAATGATATCTTATTCTGCTAGGTTATGGACTAGTTTATGTAACGTGTTGGTGGATGATCCCGATGCATTACTAGTTGGATTTATTGATTGGATTATGTGGTTTCAGTCTTAGGCCAACTTGGTTGATCATTGGATTGTGGGTTTGTGTTATGAATTTATTGTATTATCTTTTAGGTAGCCGACCTAATTGTTTAGGTCTCGGGTTGTTATAAATATGATCTAAGTGTTAGACAGTTCAAATAACTGGAAGAGAGAATGAATTGCAAAGATAGCATCTCTTATGCTTGAGTATAGTTTTGATTAAGCTCAATACCAGAGGACTAAATCCTCTTACATAAACCCAACTCGATCACCAATGATCGACCAAATCCTCTGCCTAAATGATTATTACATTATTCACTCCTTACATATCCATATCCCTTACACATGTATTTTTCCCATGATCTACAATGAGATCTTACATCATATATATACAAACCCTCGACCATAAACAATAAGGTTGGCCACTAGACAATAAAACAATTACATAATTACAAAACATGTCGGCCAAAGACCAAACAAATAATATCCAACACAAAAGACATCCCAGAAACACATTGAAAAGTCCAATCTACACGTTACATTATGTCGGTCCATAACCTAGATAAATCGAGACTCAATTTAGGTCCATAGACGCTAAAGAAATGATCCCAATCAACCAAGTCTCAAACACGATCACCATTAGCATCCTAAATCTCCACTAGAAGGTGTACCAACACCACTTATGCATAACATCAAAAGATCTTCAACAATGCTCTGTTGGTGAAACCCTCACCAGAACAAAAAACCAAGCTTGCCAGCATACAAGATAGTATATGATCACCAAATCAAAACCAACTGACTGAACATGAATCTAAGTAGTATGAATAAGCCAGTTCCATAAGCCAAGACATACCAGAGCATACCAGATCATCATGATCTAATCCAACTAGAAACCAAACAACCTACCAGGACCAGAAGGATATCGGTAAAGCAACCAAAACAACTAGTGTTGACATCAATGCAAAACATAATCAATTCCTCCAAATGGCCAACAATCTCCCCCTTTGGCATTGATGGCAACACTAGATGTGAAAAACATCCAAGTGCCAAGAAATGCCAAACAAACCTACCACAAAACAATATAGCAATGAAGTTTTGATCCATATATGATATCACAATTAAGTTCTGCAAATTTCTCCCCTATTGTATGTATCCCTTAAGTTTTTCACATGAATATCTCTCCCCCTTTGACATCGATGTCAAAGATCTGGCATAAATATCAAAGCAAAAATTAAAAAAATGATTGAATCATAAGGATAACTACTCCCCCTGAGTAGTAGCATCCCCACATCAATCCAGAATGAATAATATCTTTGATAATGTATATCGGACTGATACCAAATAACATCAATCAGTTTTCTGTCGGAGGGGCAGAAACCCCTAATCTATCTCTGAGGTACTCAAATGATTCTTTAGGCAAAGGTTTATGAAAATATCTGCAATCTACTCTTTAGTGTTCACATAAACTAGTCTAACCTCATTTTCTTCCACCTTCTCCTTCAAAAAGTTATACTTGATAGATATGTGCTTTGTCTTAGAGTGAAATACCAGATTCTTTGATATATCTATAGCAACAAAGTTATCACAATGAATAACTACCAGTCCAATGCAATGCACTTTAATATCCTTCAACATTTGCTTCATACATAGAACTTATGTAAAGTTAGTAGCAACAACAACATACTCAACTTCAGCAGTAGATAAAGAAGTACATGACTATTTCTTGTTGATCCATGAAACCAACTTCTTTCCAAGAAAGAAAGCTCCACTAGAAGTTCTTTTTTGGTCATCAACATCACTTGCCCAATCTACATTTTTATATGAACATACAGTAAAGTCATCATCCTTAGGGTACCATAAACCATATTCAGATGTACCTTGTAAGTATCTAAAAATTCTTTTCACCGAACTCTCATAATTTTCTCTAGGATCAATTTGATATCTTGATATAATGCAACCAACATTCATTATATCAGGCCAAGTTTGAGTCAAATATAGCAGACCTCCTATCATAGACTTGTATCTTGTAGGATTTACCAGTGTAGATACATCTTTCCTTGTCAATTTCTCATTGGTAACCATATGAGTACTTACCAATTTAGAGTCTTCCATACCAAATTTCTTCAACAATTCCCTAGCATACTTAGTTTGACAGATGAAAATACATTTATCAGTCTGAGTAATTTGCAAACCTAAGAAAAATTTAATTTCCCCAATCATAGAAATTTCAAATTCTTTCTCCATATTTAAAAAAAAATTCATACATAACTTATCTTCACCTCCAAAAATGATGTCATCAACAAAGACCTCAATAATTAATATATCATCATCAATGACTTTATAATATAGATTACTATCAGCATTACCTTTAGTGAAACCAAGACTCAAAAGATATTTATCTAACCTTTCATACCAAGCTCTAGGTGCTTGTTTCAATCCATATAAAGCTTTCCTTAGCCTCCAAACCATGTTTTTATCATCTGAAAGTGAAAAACCATTAGGTTTATCAATATAAACATCCTCGTCAAGATCCCCATTCAGAAAGGCACACTTAACATCCATCTAATAAACCTTGTAGTTTTTATTTGCAACATGGGCAAGAAATAATCTTACAGCTTCAATCCTAGCTACAAGTGCAAAAGTTTCACCATAATAAATTCCTTCCTTCTAAGAATATCCTTTACAAACCAATCTATCTTTATTCCTTACAACTTGTCCATCTTCATTTAATTTATTCCTAATAACCCATTTAGTTCCAATAACATTCTTATTTTTTGGCCAGAGAACTAAAGTCCATGTGTTATTCTTCTCTATCTAATCTAATTCTTCTTCCATATCTTTCACCCAACATTCATCTTTACATGCTTCAATTACTAATACCTATTCAACTTGAGAAATTAAACATACCTCATTAGCTTCCAATCTCCTTCTTGTCATCACTCCATTGTTCTTATCCCCGATGATCCGATCTTCTGAATGATTCAGCCTTACATACCTAGGAGTCTTCTAATTCTCTATTCCTCTTTCCTGTTCTTCAGTTACTATTGAATTTTCTGATACTTTATGAGTAACTGGTTCAACATTCTATTTCAGTAAAGGTATTACCGGTCTAGTTATGATCATTTCCAATGTTGGTTCTTTCTCATAAACTTTGCTTTGACTTCTATTAAGCTCATCCACCTTGACATTAGCACTCTCCACATTTCTCTACAATATCTTGTTATAACATCTATATGCTTTTCTTTCATTAGAATAACCAAGAAATATTCCTTCATCACATCTAGGATCAAATTTTCCAATGATATCATCTTCCCTGATATAACATTTACTACCAAAGATTTTGAAATACTTAACTGTGGGTGTATTGTTAAACCATAATTCATAAGGTGTCTTACCAGTTTCTCCTTTGATATGTACTTTGTTGAATGTATAAACTATTATGCTCACTGCTTCTCTCCAATAGATATGAGGTAGATTAGCTTCCATCATAATGGTTCTAGCAACATCCAAGATAGTTTTGATCTTTCTTTCCACAACTCCATTCTGCTGAGGTGTCCAAGGAGCAGAAAATTGTCTCCTTATGCCATGCTTCTCAAAAAAGTTGTTAAACTCACCAGATGTGAATTCTCCACCATGATCCGACCTTAAACATTTAATCTTCAATCTTGTCTCAATCTCAACTTTAGCTTTAAATATTTTAAACTTTACAAAAGCCTGAGATTTCTCCCTTAAAAAAGTAACCCACATCATTCTAGAATAATCATCAATGATTAGCATAAAATATCTATCACCTTGAAAACTTTTAACTCTAGCACGACCACACAAATCAGTATGAATAAGATCAAGAATGTCATTAGATTTGTATTGTATAATCTTAAAAGAGGTTCTAACCTGTTTTCCCATTTGACATTCTATACATACTGGATTATAGGGCTTCACAATCTTAGATATATCTCTAACTGCCTTAGTTGAACTGATCTTTACCATGCAATCAAAATTCACATGACATAGCCTTTTATGTCATAGCCAACTGCCATCAATTTGTGCAATTAAACATGTCTTCTCACTAGAATCCAAATAAAATGTTTTACCTTTTGTCTGAGTACCGGTTGCAATCTCCAATCTAGATCTATTAATGATTTTGCATTTTCCATCCTTGAATTGTAATTGAAATCCCTTATCCACCAATTGTCCAGCACTCAAAATATTATGCCTTAAACCTTCAACATAATAAACATTATCAATATTGTGCTTACCATCCAATGATATAGTTCTTTTTCCTTTTATCATACATGCTTTGTCATCTTCAAATCTAATCAGACAGCCATCAAATTCTTGCAAAGATAGAAACTTCCTCTTATCTCCAGTCATATGATGTGAATATCCATGGTCAATTACCCATTCATCCTTATCTTCAACTTTAGCAACAAGTTCCTTCTCTTCAAGCACATTCTCTTCCAGTGCCGAAACATCTTCCTTGATAGCCAACCCATTCCTTTCCATTGTCAGAACCACTAGCAAAGGCTTATGGTGGAACATCTTCCTTGATAGCCAAGAACACCCATTCCTTTCCATTGTTGGAACCACTAGCAGAGGCTTGTGTCGGTTCATCATCAAAATCAGTCACACCTTCCTCATCCACTATGTAGCATGATTTATCTCTGTTTTTCTTGTACTTATACTTGTTCTGATATCCAGGGTTAGGCTTAAAACATCTTCTAGCTCTCTCCTCAAATCTTGAGTTCCTTTCAGGACATCTAGATGCAAAATGACCTATCTTATTTGATGCAAAACATTTAAAAGGTAAATTTCTTTCATACTTACTTCCTATCGGTCCTTTACATACTCTTCTAGCAAATAGGGCTTCAAGTTTCTCAAATTCTTCATCTTCTCTCTTCATATCATCCAATTCCTTTGCATACAAATATTTCCAATCTTTCTTTCCAGTTGATGATGTAGATGCATGAAAAGCAAGTTCAGATTTCATAGCTCCAGAAGGTCCAAATTCTTCAAGCTCAAAAGCAAATAATTTCCCAACCAAGGTATATCTATTGACAGAAGTATTAGCCATTGTTCTCAATTCATTAATTGCAATAGCCTTCATATTATAAGTTGAAGGCAAAGCTCTCAGAACTTTAGAAACTATTTCATCTTCACTCAGAGATCCACCACAACATTGAATTCCCATAACAATTTCATTTACCTTTTCCATGAATGTAGTAATTCTTTCATCTTCTTCCATCTTCAAGTTTTCATATCTCACCCAGTAACCATCAAGTTTATCAATCTTAATAGTAGGGTCACCTTAATTAAGAGTCTCCAACTTGTCCCAAATAGCCTTTGTTGTTGATTTGTCTATTAATCTCATTATTTGCTAATTAGAAAGTGCACACAAGAGGGCTTCTCTAGCTCTACAATCATTCTCAAGATCCTTATCCAAGTTTTCCAAAGGAGGATTTCTAGATGCTGGATTATAAGGAGTTACACTATTCTCTGTGATTTCCCAAATTTCCTTACCAAGACATCTCAGATGAGTCTCCATTTGAATCTTCCATACTATAATTTGTTCCATCAAGCCTAGGAATTTCTCTCCGAAAGATAGCAACAGATGAACTAAATGAACTTTAACTGTTAGTCACCATAGGATCTTCCTCAAGCGATTAAGCTTCTACAAAGAGGACCAGAGATCTGATACCAATTGTTAGACAGTTCAAATAACCGGAAGAGAGAATGAACTGCAAAGATAGAGTCTCCTATGCCTGAGTACAGTTCCGGTTAAGCTCAATGCCAAAGGAATAAATCCTCTTACGTAAACCCAACTCAATCACCAATGATCGACCAAATCCTCTACCTGAATGATTATTACATTATTTGCTCCTTAAATATCCATATCCCTTACACATATATTTTTCTCATGATCTATAATGAGATCTTACATCATACATATACAAACCCTCGACCATAAACAATAAGGCTGACCACTAGACAATATAATAATTATATAATTACAAAACATGTCATCCAGAGACCAAACAAATAATATCCAACACATAAGATATCCCACAAATACATCAAGAAGTCCAATCCACACGTTACATTATGTCAGTCCATAACCTAGATAAATTGGGACCCAATTTAGGTCCATGCATGCTAAAGCAATAATCCCAATCAATGAAGTCTCAAACATGATCACCATCAACATCCTGAATCTCAATTTGAAGTTGCGTCAACACCACTTATGAATAACATCAAAAGATCTTCAACAATGCTCTATTGATGAAACCCTCACCGAAACAACAAACCAAGATTGCCAACATACAGGATAACATCCGATCACCAGATCAAAACCAATTGACTGAACATGAATCTGAGTAGCATGAATAAGACAATTCCATAAGCTGAGACATATAAGAGCATACCAAATCATCATGATCTATTCTAACAATAAACCAAACAATCTACTGGGACCAGAAGGACACTGGTAAAGCAACCAAACCAGCTAGTGTTGACAGTAAGATCTCTTTGTAGATCATGTAATGGTTATGGTTATGGGTTATGCGATGATCTGTGTGCAAATAAGGTTGTAATCATATTCAGAGGTTTTGGTCAATCATAGGTGATCGAATTGGGCTGGTGAAAGATGTTTAAGACCTCTAGTACTGAGATTAACCGAAACTGTACTTAGGCATAGTAGATGTTATTCTTGCAGTTCACTCTCATTTCTAGATTGTAGTCTGGATTTATTTTGTAGTCAGTGAGGCTCCTTTTGTGATGAGCAGTGTGCTCTAGGTTGTTGGCCTTCTTGCATGTGTAGGCCCCTTATTATAATATTTATTAATCTGATCAGTGGATAGACATTGTGGGTCTCCAATCCCACCATGGTTTTTCCTCTTTAAGGTTTTCAATGTATAAATCTATGGTGTTATGGTGTTCATCTTTGTGGTTGCATGATTGCTTATTGTTATATGCTTTTATGTTTACCGATTGCTGAGTTGTTGTGTTAATAAGGTTCAATTTCATCATTCCTGTAGAAAAATGATTCACCCCCTCTCTCAATATTCTTGGATCCCATCAATTGGTATTAGACTTTGGTGCCTCAGAATAAGTCTAGCAGCTTGAGGATGTTGGCAATTGACACTCATTAGATTTATTTTGTTGTCATTGATGGCAATAAGATCTGATGGAAGTCACAAATCGACACTAAGAGGTGTATACCGATAGATACCAGCATTGGAAGCATTCAAACCTAGACTGCCACCGACACCGACATCGACATCAATACTTCAAGGAAGCCGACATCAAGGAGGATTTATTTAGTAAATCATTTGTAATTATTTTCGAGGCCGACATTGAATATCTTTTGTAAATGCATTGTAAGCCAACATAAGGCATATCGTGTGTAATAAGTATATAAGTCAGTCTTCTAGGTCAATTTAATATGATGGTATTGTGATGGAATAGATGATAGACATATATAGGTATAGAAGAAATGTGAGATGCAAATATATGTATGGAGATCATTTTTGTATGTGAACATTATATCATACAATGATCTACAGATAGCTTGGAAAACATTCTTGGAGGAGAAGTAATATCGGTAATAGTTCAAGTTTGTGAACCGATACAAAGTAGAAACAGAACCGGGACTCTATTTGTCATAGCAGATGCATTCCTAAGTTAATTTTGAGTAATTTAGTTTGAATAAAGCTTGTAGTCAGTGAGACTCTTTAGTGATGAGCAGTACGCTCTAGGCAGTGTGCCTTCCTACAAGTGCAGACCCCTGTTTTATGTAATATCTTTTCATATGGCCAGTGAATTGATATTATGGGTCACAAATCCCATCGTGGTTTTTCCTCATTGAGGTATTCCATGTATAAATTCTATGTGTTATGGTGTTCATTTATGTGGATGGTTTATTTGATTCTTGTTATATGCTAATTTGTTTACCAATACATACATGCATGGTTTAGAAAGTTAAAAATTGTTCATTCTGGCATAACACTGATTCACCCCCCCTCTCAGTGTTCTCAGATCCCAACAATTGGTATCAGAGCTTGGTACCTTGGAAGAAGTTTAATAACTTGAGGAAGATCCTGAAACCAGAATCTTTGAACATGGCTATGGAGAAGCAACTTGAGATGGCTCTTGAGGATTATGATGCTGAAAGGATGAAGAACTTGAAATTGCAAGAAGAATTGAATTATGAAAATGAATTCATTCTTATCCTGCAAGAAAGGTTATCATTTGCTTAAGCCAAGAGAAAATAACTTTTGCAACAACATGATGATGAGGCGAAGAATGCTCTTAAGGAACAATGTCAAAAATTAATTCAAGCAAACATGCTCATGAAGAATGAAATGCAAGATCTGACCATGAGGTAATCAAAAGATACTGAGGACAGAAAGAAGAAGGAAGATAATCTTGTTTTATCTCTGAAGAACATGTTTGATGAATCTGGAAGGTTGACTCATGAGAATAATCTATTGAGAACTGATTTGGCACACTCCTAGAATAATGAACAAGAACGTGAAAGACAAGCAACCAATCTGAGAGATGATCTGACTACTGCAAGTGAGTATAAAGAGAAGTTTAGGATCAATGTTGCATAGTTGGATGACTTATTGAAAAGACAAAGAGAGATTGATGATTCTAGACCAAGACTTGGATTTGTACAAGGTGAAAGCCCTGGTACTGCTAATGAAGATCAGACAACCGGTATGCAGAACTCATCAGAATAGAGGAAACTAGTAAGGCAATCTAATGCTTATAAATTCAATGGTGGATGTTTTGTTTGTAATAAATTTGGGCATATGGCTAAACAATATAGAAATAAGGCAAATCAAAACTACAATTCTATTCTTGGCCAATGCACAAATTGCAAGAAATATGGTCATATATCAGAAGATTATAGAATGAATGTTAAATGTCATACATGTGGAAAGTTTGGACATATTGCTAATCATTGTAGGTCAAAAAATAATAATACCAGATATGTCAAAGTAGTTTAGAAGAACAATGGTACATGCTATGCATGCAACAAAATAGGTCATATTGCTAAGTATTGCAGAAGCAAGACTCAACTGGTTAATAATGAGAAAGGAAAGCAGAAGGTAGATGAAATACAACAAGATCACACCAAGAGATGGGTTAGAAAATTTGAAGAACAAAGTGGAGATGGATCCATACCGGCAAATCCACCATTAGAAAGAGTATTCCTCCATTGGTAGGAAATTCCATTGGTGACTAAGGTATAAGCCTTAGGGGTAGGCAAAGTCACTGCTAAATTTTGCATATTACCCTGGAGGAGATCTGGAAAGAGATCAAGAGAAACGTGTTCATCATCGATGAAGGTTACCTCGACACATAACTGTGAAACCGACATCCATAGGGTTGTTGGTGAAGCATTAATTACAGGAAATTAGGGTTTTATTCTTTATTAAAATAGGGTAAGTGAATTCATTTTCACTCACCGAGCATTCAAGTAATTAGAGAAAAGTAAAGGCGAATTAAGAGCGAGCAAAACATTGAGAGAGGATTTCAAGCAATTATTTGAAGCACTCAATTGTCCACCGGTATTCACTCTCAGATATTTATCGACATGGAATCTGGATCTTCAACACCTACTTTTATTGCAAATCCAACTATTGGTGAAGTCAAGGATAGGTTAAGTCCAGTCTTTAAGGTGGTTCCCAAAATTGCCAAGAAGGAAGACTCTACAAGAGCATTCTCTAGGGTTCTTGACAGAGTAATGTATGTTGAAGATGTGAGGGCATACATTCACTGCATTGTTCAAGATTTGGGCACTGTAGACATCAAAAGTATGTATCAATCAGTGATACTGGGAGACATCAAAATGATCAAACCATAATTCTAGGCAATTGAGGATCTAGGGTTTATCGGTACTAGAATTCAAGGATGAGGTGATTAGATACATTCTGAGCAGGGCTCACAACAAATTCATTTGGTTAGATAGACCCTACATGATCACAAAGGAAGCTATTCAAGCTATCACCGGGTTACCCAGGGTCAGACAAGAACCTGGCAAGAAAATTTTCAACATAGAGGTCGAACAAATCACTGGTGCTACATCCGATAGCAGATCAATGAGGATAAGCACAATAACTGACACAGACATAAAGTTTGCAAGCATGGTCATAGGATACAAGGTAACTCAATCCAATTGATTGAATTCTGTTGCAAGTTCATGCATTCATGCCGCATATGAGATGCTAAGGAATAATGTGAAGTATGACTTATGTGAATGGATGAGGAGTGAATTAATGCTAAACCTTACTAAGATCAAAGGAACCAAGAAAGGCACCTTCAGATATGGAAACTTAATTGTTTGTTTAATGCTTTACTTCTTGAATGAGCTACCTAGTTTAGGAAAGAAGAAATGGGTTCATGACATACCAGTAGGTATGCAAATCAAGATAGCTATCACTAGTCGTGGTACGAACAAAGATGAGAAACTTTGGGGGTATTTTAAGACTTTTCAAGAAAACATGAGGAAAAGGGAGAGAATTTCAAAGAGTATTGTGGAGAAGTATTCCACTGACATATGTTTCATGGTGAAAACTGATGAAACTCTCATGGAAGCAATTGAACCCAGGCAAATATAGATTACTGAGCTTGGATATGAGGTAGATGATAGCATTTTTGAGCTCTATGCAAAAATGTTGTTAGATGCCCCATTAGATGATAAGACATACCACTTTGGTAAAATAGGAGAGAAGGCTCTTGAGGTGAAAACAAGATTTAACAGGAAAAGAAGAGAAAAGAAAATAGAAAAGATGCTTGCATATGTACAAAATATGCCACATAAGATAGACACTCAGCTGGGCTCCAAATCTAAACAGACAGTCAAACCGATAGAGGTTGCTACTGAAGAAGTGAAGAAGCCACAAGTACACATTTCCCTTATCACTTTTGACTCTAATCTTGAGGATAATGAGACCCTGGCGTTTAGAAGGGTACAAAGGAAGAATGTGGTAAAACCACATGTAGAGCAACAAAAGGAAGAACCTAGGAGGAGACTTGTCAGAAAGGCAGCTCAACCTACTGCACCTCCGCCATAGGTAAGGAAGCCTATGCAGAAGAGGAAACCAATCACACCGACAACCATAAGCAAAAAGCAGAAGGGTGATGATACTGAAACTGGTAAGACAACAATGACCTGTGCTGAAATTATTGATGAAGTTACTAAAGATGGACTATTAAAGAATATATCAAAGTATTATGACATCTATAAGAAGAGGCTATTTTATTGTATATAGACATCTATAATAAAGACATATATAAGAAAGAAGAGGCTATATTACTATATATTATGACATATATCAAAGTATTAGAAGAGGCTATTTTACTGTATATAGACATCTATAAGAAAGACTTATTTGAAATTTTGAAGGATATACCTTTATCCCTGTACAATAAACTTGAGGCTAGAAGACTTGATGCTATCAAGAGGGATAGGGAAATCAAGGAAGTTGCCCTTTTGGAACAATGTGGCACTATAAATAATGAAGAGATGTATAGATACTACTAATAGGACAATTTTCAATAGTAAAATTTGGCAGATAAGCCTTATGATGGGAAGAGTAAATGAGGTGATAAATGAGACAAGTAAGGGATGGAAAAAATTCTTATAGAAAAACCTGGACTTTCTCACATCAAAAGAAGAATTTTCAAAGGCAACATCCCCCACCATTCCTAACAAATCAAAAGGAAAGGGTATTTTGCGCAGTTCAACTCTAGTTTTGGCACAACCACAACTGACAGTTAAAGAGAGTGTACAATATATACCGACACAAACCAATTATGAGAAAGAGAATGTAAAGGGCACTGGAAAAACTGTGGATAATACTCCACAAACAGTAACCAATACTGCACCAAGTGGCGAAGCCACCAGTGTAATAGAGATTGAGATGGACAAGGTAAAATCAACTGAGTCCATACTGGCAGATAAAATTGATTCCCCGACTAGAATTTTGGCAATTGACACTTCTCAGGTCAAGAAGAAATCATTCTCTGAGTTAAGTCCAATAGAACTAATGATGATGGCCACTCAAATTGCTAAAGGAAGGAACTGTAGAAAAAGGGTTAAATGATCATTCGATCTCTGTACTACACAGAATAATGCTTAACTGTCAGATTGAGGATGGAGCAAGCCCTTCCAGTAAGCTCAAGACTTTAACAAAGCATATATCAAATAATTTTCAATCCTTGAGACAAATTGTAGATCGACGGGCTTTGGACAGTTTCTCTTCAGCAAAAAGAGCAACTTTTGAACAACTCATAGAATCTGGGAAGAAGAAACTAGAAGAGAAGCTTATTCCCATTGAAATTTGTTTAAAACAATGTACTAATATCTACAGAGTATGTTGTAATTTAGGAAATCTTATAGCCAATGTAGATAGCAGATTGAAAGAGTTATATGACAAAATGGCTAATATTGCTAACTCTTTTGATGGACTGACTACACTAACTACATCTGTTGATGGACAAATTTTGTCCTTGGATAACCAAATTTTTTATTTTGAGAAGGAGAAAGATAAAATAATAAACAGAGCAAGAAATTTAAGAGGATTGGTAAGCCCTAGACTTGATTGATTGGGTGTTCACAAGAAAGAATGCATGGATATGCTAGCAAAACCCACACCGGTAGATACCTAGGAGAAGGAATCACTTGCCCAGTTACTCAGTGGACTTGCATTAATATCTAATACTTTCAAATTGGGCTGGGACATGTATCTTCATTTTATACAAAAGGCATACCCAAAAATCTTGAAAATGACTAAGCTCGAGTAGTATTCTTTCATTCTTTTATTCTTTCACCGGTCTTTGGCATTAATGTCAAAGGGGGAGTATGTATATATGTGAAAAATATCAAAGAAAATATTATCAAATGGAGTATATGGAGTATATTTCTCAGGGGGAGCACATTGATAGGGAATCTATTTTTCACGAGTGTTGCCATCAATGCCAAAGGGGGAGATTGTTGCCAATTGGCAATCATTGGATTCATTTTGTTGTCATTGATGGCAACAAGATCTGATGGAAGTCACAAACCAGCACTAAGAGGCATATACCACCAGATATCGACATTGGAAACATTTAGGCCTACTTTGGCACTGACACCGGCATCAATACTTCATGGAAGCCGACATCAAGGAAGATTTATTTAGTAAATAATTTTATAATTATTGTCGAGGCCAACATTGAATATCTTTTGTAAATGCATTGTAAGTCAACATAAGGAATATCGTGTGTAATAGGTATACTAGTCAGTTTGCTAGGTCAATTTAATATGATGATATTGTGATGGAATAGATGATAGACATATATAGGTATAGCAGAACCGTGAGATGCGAAATATATGTATGGAGATCATTTTTGTATGTGAACATTATATCATGCAACGATCTAGAGATAGCTTGGAAAGCATTCTTGGAGGAGAAGTAATACTAGTAATAGTTCAAGTTTGTGAACCGGTACAGAGCAAAACCAAAACCAGAACTCTATTTGGCATAGTAGATGCATTCCTGAGTTCATTTTCAGTAATTTACTTTGGCAAAAAGCTTGTAGTCAGTGAGACTTTTTAGTGATGAGCAGTATGCTCTAGGCAATGTGCCTTCCTCCAAGTGTTGGCCCTATTTTATGTAATATCTTTTCATATGGACAGTGAATTGATATTGTGGGTCACAACCACTATAGTTTTTCCTCTTTGAGGTTTTCCATGTATAAATTCTATGTGTTATGGTGTTCATTGATGTGGATGGTTTATTTGCTTCTTGTTATATGCTTATTTGTTTACTGGTATATACATGCATGGTTTAGAAAGTTAAAAATTGTTCATTCTGGCATAACACTGATTCACACCCCCTCTTAGTGTTCTCAGATCCTGACAATTAGTATCAGAGCCTGGTACCGCGAAAGAAGTTTAATAACTTGAGGAGGATCCTGAAACCAGAATCTTTGAACATGCATATGGAGAAACAACTTGTGATGGCTCTTGGGGATTATGATACTGAAAGGATGAAGAACTTGAAATTGCAAGAAGAATTGAATTATGCAAATGAATTCATTTTTATCCTACAAGAAAGGTTATCATCTTCTCAAGCCAAGAGAAAAGAACTTTTGCAACAATCGAATGATGAGGAGAAGAATGCTCTTAAGGAACAATGGAAGAAATTAAGTCAAGCAAAAATGCTCATGAAGAATGAAATGCAAGATCTGGCCATGAGGTTATCAAAAGATATTGAGGACAGAAAGGAGAAGGAAGATAATCTTGTTTTATCTCAGAAGAACAAGTTTGATGAATCTGGAAGTGTGACTCATGAGAATAATCTATTGAGAACTGATTTGGCACACTCCTAGAATAATGAACAAGAACGTGAAAGACAAGTAACCACTCTGAGAGATGATCTGACCACTGCAAGTGAGTATAAAGATAGGTTTAGGATCAGTGTTACATAGTTGGATGACTTATTGAAAAGACAAAGACAGATTGATGATTCTAGATCAAGACTTGGATTTGTACAAGGTGAAAGCTTCGATACTGCTAATGAAGATCAAACAACCGGAATGTAGAACTCATCAGAATAGAGGAAATCGGTAAGGCAATCTAATGCTTATAAATTCAATGGTAGATGTTTTATTTGCAATAAATTTGGGCATATGGCTAACAATGTATAAATAAGGCAAATCAAAACTACAATTCTATTCCCGATCAATGCTCAAACTGCAAGAAATATGGTCATAGATCATAAGATTGTAGAGTGAATGTTAAATGTCATGCATGTGGAAAGTTTGGACATATTTCTAATCATTGTAGGTCAAGAAATAATAATACTAGATATGTCAAAGCAGTTCAGAAGAAAAATGTTACATGCTATGCATGCAACAAAATAGGTCATATTGCTAAGTATTGCAGAAGCAAAACTCAACTGGTTAATAATGATAAAGGAAAGAAGAAGGTAGATGAAATACAACAAGATCATACCAAGAGATGGGCTAGAAAATCTGAAGAACAAAGTGGAGATGGATCCATATCGGCAAATCCACTGGTAGAACAGAGTATTCCTCCACCGGCAGGAAATTCCACTGGTGACTAAGGCATAAACCTTAGGGGTTGGCAAAGTCACTGCTAAATTTTGCATATTACCTTGGAGGAGATCTAGAAAGAGATCAAGAGAAATGTGTTCATCATTGATGAAGGTTACCCCGACACATAACTGTGAAACCGACATCCGTAGGGTTGTTGGTGAAGCATTAATTACAAGAAATTGGGGTTTTATTCTTTATTAAAAGAGGGTAAGTGAATACATTTTCACTCACTGAGAATTCAAGCAATTAGAGCAAAGTAAAGGCGAATTAAGAGCAAGCAAAGCATTGAGAGAGGATTTTGAGCAATTATCTAGAGCTCTCAATTGTCCACCAACATTCACTCTCAGGTATTTATCAATAGGGCATCTGGATATTCAACACCTACTTTTATTGTAAATCCCACCATTGTCAAAGTCAAGGATAGGTTAAGGCCAGTCTTTAAGGAGGTTCCCAAAATTTCCAAGAAGGAAGACTCTACAGGAGCATTCTCTAGGGTTTATGTGAGGGCATACATTCATTGTACTCTTGAGGATTTGGGCACTGAAGACATCAAAAGAATGTATCAGTCAGTGATACTGGGAGACACCAAAATGATTAAACCATAATTCCAGGCAATTGAGGATCTAGGGTTAACCGGTATTCTGTACATTCCAGAATTCAAGGATGAAGAGATGAAAAAATGTATAGATACTACTAATAGGACTATTTTCAATAGTAAAACCTGGCAGATAAGCCTTATGATGGGAAGAGTAAATGAGGTGATAAATGAGACAAGTAAGGGATGGATAAAATAATATAGACTTTCTCACATCAAAAAAAGAATTTGCAAAGGTAACATCCCCCACCATTCCTAACAAATCAAAAGGAAAGGGTATTTTGGGCAGTTCAACTCCAGTTTTAGCACAACCACAACTGGCAGTTAAAGAGTGTGTACAGTATATACCGGCACAAACCAATTCTGAGTAAGAGAATGTAAAGGGCACTGGAAACACTGTGGATAATACTCCACCAGCAGTAACTGATACTGCACCAAGTGGCGAAGCCACCTGTGCAATAGAGGTTGAGATGGACAAGGTAAAATCAACTGAGTCATACCAGCAGATAAAATTGATTCCCCAGCTAGAATTTTGGCAATTGACACTTCTCAGGTCGAGAAGAAATCAGTCTCTGAGTTAAGTCCAATAGAACTAATGATGATGGCCACTCAAAAATTACTAAAGGAAGGAACTGTAGGCAAAGGGTTAATTGATCAATCGGTCTTTGTACTACACAAAATAATGCTTGACTATCAGATTGAGGATGGAGCAAGCCCTTTTGGTAAGCTCAAGACTTTAACAGAGCATATATCAAATAATTTTCAATCCTTGAGACAAATTGTAGACCGACAGGCTTTGGATAGTTTCTCTTCAGCAAAAAGAGCAACTTTTGAACAACTCATAGAATCTGGGAAGAAGAAAATAGAAGACAAGCTTATTCCCATTGAAATTTGTTTAAAACAATGTACTAATATCTACAGAGTATATTGTAATTTAGGAAATCTTACAGCCAATGTAGATAGCAGATTGAAAGAGTTATATGACAAAATGGCTAATATTGCTAACTCTTTTGATGGACTAACTGCACTAACTACATCTGTTGATGGACAAATTTTGTCCTTGGATAACCAAGTTTTTGATTTTGAGAAGGAGAAAGATAAAATAATAAGCAGAGCAAGAAATTTAAGAGGATTGGTAAGCCCTAGACTTGATTGATTGGGTGTTCACAAGAAAGAATGCATGGATATGCTAGCAAAACCCACACTGGTAGATACCCAGGAGAAGGAATCACTTGCCCAGTTACTCAATGGACTTGCATCAATATCTGATACTTTCAAATTGGGCTAGGACATGTATCTTCATTTTATACAAAAGGCATACCCAGAAATCTTGAAAATGACTAAGCTCGAGTAGTATTCTTTCATTCTTTTATTCTTTCACAGGTCTTTGGCATTAATGTAAAAGGGGGAGTATGTAAATATGTGAAAAATATCAAAGAAAATATTATCAGATGGAGTATATGGAGTATATTGCTCAAGGGGAGCACACCGGCAAGGAATCCATTTTTCACATGAGTGTTGCCATCAATACCAAAGGGGGGAGATTGTTGGCAATTGACACTCATTAGATTTATTTTGTTGTCATTAATGGTAACAAGATTTGATGGAAGTCACAAACTGGTAATAAGAAGCGTATACCGATAGATACCAACATTGGAAGCATTCAGGCCTACACCGACATCAATACTTCAAGGAAGCCGACATAAAGGAAGATTTATTTAGTAAATTATTTTGTAATTATTGTCGAGGCCAACATTTAATAGCTTTTGTAAATGCATTGTAAGACAACATAAGGCATATCATGTGTAATAGGTATATAATTCAATATGCTAGGTCAATTTAATATTATGGTATTGTGATGGATAAGATGATAGACATATATAGGTATAGTAGAACTGTGAGATGCGAAATATATGTATGGAGATCATTTTTGTATGCAAACATTATATCAATCAATGATCTGCAGATAGCTTGGAAAGCATTCTTGGAGGAGAAGTAATACCGGTAATAGTTCAAGTTTGTGAACTAGTACAGAGCAGAACCAGGACCGGAATTCTATTTGGCATAGCAGATGCATTCTCAAGTTCATTTTCAGTAATTTAGTTTGGCAGAAAGCTTGTAGTTAGTGAGACTCTTTAGTGATGAGTAGTATGCTCTAGACAGTGTGCCTTCCTACAAGTATAGGCCCCTGTTTAATGTAATATCTTTTTGTATGGCCAGTGAATTGATATTGTTGGTCACAAATCCCATTGTGGTTTTTCCTCATTGAGGTTTTCCACGTATGAATTCTATGTATTATGGTGTTCATTTATGTGGATGGTTTATTTGCTTCTTGTTATATGCTTATTTATTTACTAGTACATGCATGCATGGTTTAGAAAGTTAAAAATTGTTCATTTTGGTAGAATATTGATTCACACCCCCTCTCAGTGTTCTCAGATCCCACCAGAGGAAGATCATGTATCTGAAATCTATGGAGATAAGTTTGAGGAAGGAACTTCAAGTAGCAGTTGAAGACAATGATGTTGAAAGGTTGAGGAACATGCAGTTGCAAGGTGAGTTGAGATCTGCGAAGGAATTCATTTTTACTCTGAAGGAGAGGTTGTCATCTACACAAGCTAAAAGGAAGAATCTTTGTGATCAATTACAAAATCAAGATGATGGAGAGAAGAATGCTTTAAAGGAATAATGTCAAAAGTTGAGTTGGGAAAATGGTGTCATGAAGAATGAAATGCAAGCTATATGACTATGAGGTTGTCTAAGGAGATTGAAGACTAGAAGAAGAATGAAGAAAATCTTGCTATATCTCTAAAAGATAGATCTAAGGAATGCATTAGGTTGGCGCATGAGAATGATGTGTTGAGAACTAAATTGGTGCAATCACGGAACAATAAGAAAGAGTTGGAGAGAATGATGATAAGCCTAAGAGGTGATCTGGATGTTGCAAATGAGTACAAAGATAAGTCAAAGCTTATTTCTGCTAAGCCTGATGAATTATTAAAGGATCAAAGAGACATGAGAGATACTAGAGGTCTTGGATTTGAGCATGGAGAAAGCTCTGGTATTGCAAATTAGGATGACACATCTGGTCAGAAGGTCAACCCGAATCAAAAATCACCGGTAAGAGAACCCAATGCACACAAATTTAATGGTAGATGTTCTGTTTGTAATAAGTTTGGTCATAGAGAAAGTCAATGCAGGAATAGAGAAAATCAAAATCATAATGCAGTTCTAGATCAGTGTTCAAATTATAAAAAGTATGGTCATAGGATAGAAGATTGTAGAATGAATGTGAGATGTCATGCATGTGGAAAGTTTGGACATATGGCTAATCAATGTAGGTCAAGGAATGGTTACATTAAGGATCTTCATAAGAACAATGTTACTTGTTATGCATGCAACAAAGTAGGACATATTGCTAAATTTTGCAGAAACAAGAACCTACCAAGAGGAAGTGATAAATCTAATAAGAAGGGAAAGCAGAAGGTTGATGATATTCAGAGGGAGCATGAGAAGAAGTGGGTTATGAATTTTGAAAATCAACTGACATAATCAAATTCCCCAAATGTTCATTCAGTTGAAGGATATACCTCAGTTAATCAACTAGTAGAGAAGAATGTTCTTGCACTAGTAGGAAACTCATTCGATAAGGGGGAGGCAAATTGATGACAGATTTTGCATTGCCTTTGGAAGTGGTCTGAAAGCCTATTTTAGACTTTGGAGAAGTCAGTTTGAAGGTTAACAGGCGAAGATTTGTTGGATCTTGGATTTGGTTTGGTTTACCGGTAAGTCACTTTATGAGTCATGGTTTGGTCATATACCTATAGTTAAGTATTTTAGAATCTTTGGTACTGAATTAGAAATTTGATCCTAGATGTGATGAAGGGATATTTCTTGGTTATTCTAATGAAAGAAAATCATATAAATGTTATAACAAAAGATTGCAAAGAATTGTGGAAAGTGCTAATGTCAAGGTGGATGAGTAGAATAAAGGTCAAATCAAAACTAATGAGAGAGAAATGGAAGTGAAAATGGTTATAACTGAACCGGTAGCAACTATAATAAAACAAAATGTTGAACCAGTTACTCTAGCAGTATTAGAAACTTCAACAGTAACTGAAGATCAGAGCAGAGGAACAGAAAGTTAGGAGACTCCTAGGTATGTAAGGTTGAATCATTCAAAAGATCAGATACTTGGACAAGAAGAAGGTTGGTAGTTGAAGAGGTATTCTTAATTTCTTTAATTGTATCGACATCAGTAATTGAATCTTTTAAGGATGAATGTTGGATGTGAGTTATGGAAGAGGAATTGGATTAGATAGAAAAGAACAACACATGGAATTGGATGTTATTGGAATTTGGCTTGATTGGTTTACAAAGGATATTCTCAGAAGGAAGGAAATGATTATGTTGAATCCTTGCTCCAATAGCTAGGATTTTCAAATATTTTCTAGGATTTTTAGGTATGGTTTTTGATTTATGATGACTTTACACTATGTGCATATACAGATGTGGATTGGGTTAGAGATATAGGTAATCAAATAGGCTAATCCGGTGAAGTTTTATTTTTTGGAAAGAAACTTGTTTCATGGATCAGCAAGAAACAATCATGTACCTCTTTATCTACTACTGAAGTTGAGTATGTTGTTGTTGCTACTAACTGTACACAAGTTATATGGATGAAGCAAATGTTGAAGGATATAAGGGTAGATTGTAATGAACCAATAGTTATTCACTGTGATAACTCTATTGCTATTGACATATCAAAGAATCTGGTATTTCTATGAAGTATAATTTTTTGATGGAGAAGGTAATGAAGTTAGATTTGTTTGAGGAATCATTTGAGTACTTTAGAGATAGATTGAGAGTTTATGCCCCTTCGGTAGAGACTTGAGTGATGTTGATTGCAATAAGTCCGATATGCATTTATCAATGCTATCATTCATTCTGGATTGATGTGGTGGTTCTACTACTCTGGGGGAGTAGTCAACTATGTGTTTCAGTGGATTTATGATTTTTCTTTGATGTTTATGTCATATTTTTGGCATTGATGTCAAAGGGGGGGAGATATATGTGAAAAACAAAGCTTAACAGAATATCAGTCAAAGGGGAGAGAACATAACTTAACATAGATATCAGTCTAAGGGGGAGATTATTGGCACAAGGAGGAGGAAAAACATTTTAGATTGGTTGTATCCCATTAGGGCAGTTTGGTCTATGTCTGGTTATTTGGTTCAAAACTTCATATCATCTTGGGGAGATTGTTGGCTATCTTCCTTTGGGGGAGACATGTTTGGCATTTCTTGGCACTTGGATATTTTTTGCATCTAGTGTTGCCATCAATGCCAAAGGGGGAGATTGTTGGAAAATTGGAGGAATTGATTATGTGTTGCATTGATGATTTGTCATTGATGGAAACACCGACTATTTTGGTTGTTTACTAGTTTCCGGTAGAGTAGTTGGATTATGATATTGATCCGGTATGCTCCCGTATGTTTTGGTTTGTGGAATTGGTTTGGATTTGTCATTCATGATATTCAGATGCCTATCACAATCAGTTGGTTCAAGATTTGATGACTCGGGAGATATCATTTGTTCTAGTAAGCCTTTTGGTTACCGGTAAGGGTTTTACAAGCATAGCTTTTTTGAAGATCTTTTGATGCACTTGATAAATGGTGTTGGTACGACTTCTAGATGGATTTTGGGATGCTCTTGGTTATCTTGTTCATATTCCTGTTGATCGGTGGTGTTGTATTTAGGACCGGACCTAATGCTATCTTATTTTGCTAGGTTATGGACTAGTTTATGTAACGTGTTGGTGGATGATCCCGATGTGTTACCAGTTGGATTTATTGATTGGATTATGTTGTTTAATTCTTAGGCCGACTTGGTTGATAATTGGATTGCAGGTTTATGTTATGAATTTATTGTATTATCGTTTAGGTGGCTGACCTAATTGTTTAGGTCTTGGGTTGGTATAAATATGATGTAAGATCTCTTTGTAGATCATGTAATGGTTATGGTTATGGGTTATGCGATGACATGTGTGTGAATAAGGTTGTAATAATATGCAGAGGTTTTGGTCAATCATATGTGATCAAATTGGGTTGGTGAAAGAGGTTTAAGACCTCTGGTACTGAGCTTAACCAAAACTGTACTCAAGCATAGGAGATGCTACTCTTGCAGCTCACTCTTCTTTCTGGATTGTAGTCTGGATTTATTTTGTAGTCAGTGAGGCTCCTTTTGTGATGAGCAGTGTGCTCTAGGCTATTGGCCTTCCTTTATGTGTAGGCCCCTTATTGTAATATTTATTCATCTGATTAGTGGATAGATATTGTGGGTCTCTAATCCTACCATGGTTTTTCCTCTTTGAGTTTTCCCATGTATAAATCTATGGTGTTATGGTGTTCATCTTTGTGGTTGCATTGTTGCTTATTGTTATATAATTTTATGTTTATCAGTTACTAAGTTGTTATGTTAATAAGGTTAAATTTCTCCATTCTGGTAGAACACTGATTCACCCCCCCCCCCTCTCAGTGTTCTTGGATCCCAACAATAATCTCATTCTGGTCAAATTTGATAGAGCCTTGATTTCCCTAGATTGGTTAGTTCCTTATTCTTGTAATCTTTTATTTTTGTCTTGTATTGGCTCTGATCATTTTCCTATTTCTCTATCGGCTGATGTTGGTGGTTGGAGAAATAAGTTTCCTTTTAGATGAGATTGAAAGTAGAATAAGGGAATGGTGGAATATTGATATCTCTAGTGCAGCTATGTACCGAGTTGTGAAGAAATTGGCCTTGGTGAAAGCTAATGTTTCAAAATGGAATAAGACTTCTTTTGGTCACATCTCTAATAAAAAATGTCAAGGAAAAAATGAGTTGGATGAAATTCAATCTCAAATTCAATTGCAAGGTGCATCCCCTAATCTTGTGGATTATGAAATCTCTATTTTGTCAGAGCTTCATGATATTATTAATAAGGTGGAGGTGTTTTGGAAGAAGAGATTGAGGGCCATTTGGCTCTAGAGTGGTGATCGAAATACCAAGTTTTTTCATACCTCCACCCTTAAGCACTGTGCTTGTAACAAGATTCAATCCATCTCTTACAATGACAACAATTTAGACAAAGAAGAGGATATAATGGTTAGGACTTCAGATTTTTTTCCTCACTCCTTTCTAATGATCAATCTATGGATGTTGATGTTTAATTAGAGTTTTTAAGAGTGAGTTCTAGTCTTGTGTCTAAGGAAATGAATCTTTCTTATTCTAGGATTCCTTGTTCTAAGATTCCTTTAGATGAGGAGGCCTGTTCTGTTATGTTTTCTTTTGAAGGCAACAAAGCCTTGAGTCCTGATGGTTTTCCCATGTTTTTATTTCAAACTTATTGGGACATTATGGATAAGGACATTGTTTGGGCTGCTCGTGAATTCTTTGGTTCTAGAACTTTGTTGATAGAATCAAATACTACATTTATTGTCTATATTCCTAAGAAGGCCAGGGCTAACTCTTTTCAACACTTTTTCCCGATTCACTTATCTAATTCTCCATACAATATTTTTTCTAAAATCCCTATCCTGCATCTAAAGTTGATCCATCCTAATCTGATCTTTGTTTAGCAAAATGGGTTTGTCCTTGGCCACCAAAGCTTGGATTTTGTCTTGACTATTCATGAGAATTTCCACTCCCGATTGGTCAATAAGAAAGTTAGTTGCTTTCTCAAATTGGACCTCCTCAAAGCCTATGATCTGTTTAATTGGCATTTTCTTCTGAAATTTCTCTCTACATTTGGGTTCTACGACAAGTTTATCCAATTGGTTTCTCAACTTATTTTGACCCCTGGATTCTTTATTTTAACCAATGGCTCCCCCTCAGGGTTCCTTTCTAGTTCTAGAGGTATTCTCCGAGGGGACCCTATTTCCTCTTTCCTTTTTTATTCTAATGGTAGAAGCCTTGGATCATTTCATCTAGAGAGTTGTGAGTTTGTGACATCCTAAGGGCCTCTCCCCTTCTTCATCTTCCTTAGTTTGTTCTCATTAGAAATTTGTTGATGAGACCATTATCTTAGGTAATGGGTCTTTTATGAAGCTAAAAATCTTAAGATCATTCTGGCAGCTACAAAGTTGCCTTGGGTCAAAGAATTAGCCTTCCAGAAAGTTCTATTTTCTTTCTCAATACTTTAGAGAGGAGGCAATTTAGAATTGAGGATATTTTAGGGCATCGTATTGCAAAGATTCCTTCCACTTATCTTGGTCTACCCCTTTGTTCAAATTCTATCCTTGACTCCTTTCGGTTGGGCCTCATTGATAGATTTCAATCTAAATTGGCTAGCTGGAAGGGGGATTTGTAGAACCAAGCAAGTAAAATTTAGTTAATCAAAGCTTCTCTTTACAACTTACTGATTTATGCTATGAGTCTTTTTCATGTTATGAAGAATTTTGTAGTTAAGATGGAACAAATTAAAAATAATTTTCTATGGACATGCTCAAAATAAAGAAATAGAGTACATCTTGTGGCTTGGCATCAGGTTTGTCTTCCCAATAAATTTGGAGGTTTAGCCATTAGGAAAATTAAGGAGATCAATAATGCTTTGTTGGCTAAATAGTTACAAAGATATATTTGAGGGTAAAGAATGAATGGACCTTTATTACTCAAAGCAAATACTTGGCCTCTTATAATCACTTTCATGATTTCTTATCTAATGGTAGGCCATTGGCCTCTTTCTTTGCCTTTTGGAACTTTATTTCCATCCTTAAATCTATTGTCATTAGGGGCCTTAGATGGTCTCTAGGGAATGGCCTTATTGTCCTTTTTCTGGGATGATTGGTGGTTTGGGGATGCCCCCCTTTGTTTTTCTCTATGGGTTGTTCATTTTCATGAGTTCTATATCGGGCAGATTGGATGTTGGGTTACTGATTATACTCAAGACTCTAAATGGATTGATTTATCTACTCTTGATCCGGTTCTTTCTCCCCTGTAGTATTTTTTATCTAAAGCACATATCCCTTATGCCTAGTTTGATAATGAGATGGTTTGGGCTAGATTGGTGGATGGTTCTTTCTTGGTTTCTAATGCTTTCTTATTGTAATATGCGGTGTACTCTCCTCATCCCTTCTATTCTTTGGTGTGGAAATCTTATTTGATCTCTAAATTCAACATCTTTTTTTGGCTCTAGGCTCAAAGTAAGATCCTTATAATTGATAATCTATACAAGAGAGGTTGTGTCATTCCTAATAGATGTTTTTTGTGTTTAGATGTGGTTGAGGATTCTTATCATATTCTCTTTGCTTATAATTATGTTGGTATTAGCTAAGCTTATTTCTTCCATCTTTAGTCTATTGATTGTGACTTTCCCTCTTTGTTTTCTAAATGCTAGCATCAGTTGTCTCATCCCACTTCTAAACCCTCTCTTTTCGTGCTATGGTCCCTCATCATGTCCCACATTGCTTGGGGGGTGTGGAAGGAAATAAATAATAGTCTTCTGGGATGTTTCCTATCCTATGGATGAATTGGCTTTCAAAATTCAAGTGGCTATCAAGGAGAATTTTATGGTTGCATGTCCCAAGAATGTGGTGATGGATCCCAAGATCATCCCTTCCTAGTTTTATTTACTTGTTGTTCAAAATTGGAAACTCCAATGGGATATCTCTATCCCTTTTTAGAGATCTAAGCAAGTGAGAGACAAAGTTGTTCAGAAAGCTCATCCTTTAGGGTGGAATAAAATTAATATTTATGGGGTGGCCAAGGGCAATCCTGGGCCTGCTAATTGTGGGGAGTGGTAGATGATCATAATGGTAGGTTTGTCTCGGTAGGGACCCTCCCTTTGGGAATCTATAAAAACCATTATGTTGAGGAAAATGTAGCCTACATTGGTATTAAAATGACAGTCTCTAATGGATTTTAAAAGGTCTGACTAGAGAGTGATCCTCTAAACATCATTAATTGTGTAAGGGGTATTCAAGCCCCTACTTGGACAATCAAAATTTTAGTCCTTGATAGTATTAATTGTTGGCAATTAACACTCATTGGATTCATATGTTGTCATTGATGGCAACAAGATTCTCTAGAAGGCATATAACGATAGATACCAACATTTTGAGGCATATACTGATAGATACTAACATTGGAGTAATCAGGGTCATCACTGGCACCAGCACCAGTATCCAACACTTCAGTGAAGCCAACATCAGTCTAGGATCCAAAAGTTTTATTTGTAAAATTATTTTGTAATTATTGTATAGAGCCGACATAAGGCATATTGTTTGTAGAGGGTATATAAGTCAGTCTGGTAGGTCATTTTGATATATGACAAGGTAGTAGAATAGAGTAATGCAAAGGATATGTATGTAGATCATTTTTGTATGCGAAAGTTATATCATGAAATGATCGGTAGATTGTTTGTAAAGCATTCTTGGAGGAAAGGAGATATTGGTAGAAGGGTTTAGGGTTTATGAATTAGTAAAGAACAAAGCTATAACCAGAACTCTTTTTGGCATTGAAGATGCATTTTGTGATTTCACCATTACTATTTTATCTCAGCAGAAGCTTGTAGTTAGTGAGACTCTTTGGTGTTGAACAATTTTCTCTAGGCAGTGTGCCTTCCTGCATGTACAAGCCCCCATGCTATGTAATATCTTTCATATGGCTAGTGAATTGATATTGTGGGTCACAAATCCCACCGTGGTTTTTCCTCTTTGAGATTTTCCAAGTATAAATTTAGTGTGTTATGGTGTTCATTCATGTGGCTGGTTTATTTACTTAATGTTATATGTTTCTTCATTTATAGGTTTATATGTGTATGTTATAAAAAGTTAAAATCTTGTATTATCGACAAAACATTGATTTACCCACCCCTCTCAATGTTCTTGGATTCATTGTATTCGAACAATTGGTATCAGAGCTTGGTGCCTCAGAGGAAGTTTAATAGCTTGAGGAAGATCCTAAAACCAGAAAAATTAAACATGGATATGAAGAAGCAACTTGAGATGGCACTTAAGGATTATGATGTTGAAAGAATGAAGAACTTAAAGCTGCAAGGTGAATTGAATTCTGCTAATGAATTCATTCTTGTTCTGCAAGAAAGGTTATCATCATCTCAAGCTAGGAGGAAGGAACTTTTGCAAAACCAGGATGATGAAGAGAAAAATGCACCTAAGGAACAATGTTTGAAATTGAGTCAAGCAAACATTCTTATGAAGAATGAAATGCAAGACCTGACTATGAGGATGCCAAAATATATTGAGGATAGAAATAAGAAGAAAGTAAATCTTGCTATATCTCTGAAGAACAAATTTGAAGAATGTGGCAGATTGGCTCATGAGAATAATCTGTTGAAAATTGATTTGGTATAATCCTGAAATAATGAACAAGAGCTAGAGAGACAAATAATGACTCTAAGAGATGATCTAACTACTGCAAGAGAGTATAAAGAAAAATTCAGGATTAGTGCTACAGAGTTGGATGATTTATTGAAAATACAAAGGCAGAGTGAAGATTCTAGAGGACTTGGATTTGTACAAGGTGAAAGCTCTGGTACTGCAAATGAAGATCAGACAACCGATATGCAGAACTCATCATACTAGAGGAAATTGGTAAGGCAATATAATGCTTACAAATTCAATTGTAGATTTTTTGTTTCTAATAAATTTGGGCATATGGCTAGACAATGTAGAAATAGAGAAAATCAAAACTAAAATTCAGTTCCCGATCATTGCACAAATTGCAAGAAATATGGTCATAAGTCATAAGATTGCATAATGAATGTTAAATGTCATGCATGTGGAAAGTTTGGGGATTTGGCTAATAAATGTAGGTCAAGGAATGACACTAGATATGTCAAAGCAGTTAAAAAGAACAATGTTACATGTTATGCATGCAACAAAATAGGTTATATTGCTAAGTACTGCAGAAGAAAGACTAAACTAGTAAGAAATGAAAAAGCAAATGAGAAAGGAAAGAAAAAGGTAGATGGAATACAACAAGACTACACCAAGAGATGGGTTAGAAAATTTGAACTACACCGGTAACTACACCATTAACTCCACCGGTAGAATAGAGCATTCCTGCATCGACAAGAAATTCAACTAGAAATTGAGGCATATGCCTTAAGGGTTGGCAAATTCATTGTAAATATTGTATATTACCCATAAGAGATATAGAGAGTCGTGTTGATCATTGATGAAGGTTTATCCGGCATCCGGTAGGGCACATCGCTAAAGCATTTATGACAGTGATGAATTAGGGTTTACTTGCTGATAAAAAGGGAAAATGGACTCATTTTTGTTAATGCATGATAGCTTCGGTAAGATAAATGATTGAATGAGAGATAAATGAAGTCTCTCATTCAATCATTTATCATATCGATAACTATGATAAAACCTTCAAGCAATTAATTCCTCTTTGATAGCCATTCTACATTTGCATATAAACAACCTATTGATAATCATACTATGTATTTTGTTTATGTTCATCGATCTAATAAATCTTGTATTTAGATGTATATCGATTAACATAAATAATGATAACTAAATGATTAATGAAAACACTGATTAATATATATCGGGTTGCATATAATATATTGGGTTTCATATAATATATCGGGTTTCATATAATATATCGGGATGCATATGATATCTGGTGGCAATATTAAAAAGGTCATCGATAGTTATCAGGTGTTAGTCTGCACCGATAGTTATCACTTGTTAAGGCTAACACACCGATAACTATCGATTGTTAGCATTAAGCGAACACCAATAGACATCAGTTGTAATACTCCTCCCACACTGATTGGAATTTACGTTGAACATGCATTTGTTTAGTATAAACAAAGAGGCACGATCAAGTAATGTCTTGATCAATCATGACCAATCAAGGTATTGCTTGACCATGCCCTATTTTTTATATACTTATATTGAGTGGCATTCATGAGATAGGACATAGAAAATATTAAATGCTCCTCTCACCTGCCACAAATAAGAAGCTGGTCAGATTCATACATTAAGTCAATAATATATACAACAAGATTAAGTTAAAAGAATATAACTTGCATATTCAATATAAATTGAACATCATTTACATGGTATCAAAGCCAGGTTAAATTGAACCTGAGGCAGTTCAATTTTATGGAAAATTCAAACAAGCATATATTCAACATCAAAATTATTCTAATGGGTAGCGCCATTAGATTTGAAGATCCTATCAGATTTGTTGAAGCAATAAGATAGCTCCTTGTCTAGGTCTGAACTTCTTTGAGCATTGTGATTTGGATATCTTAATTGCCCATTCTAATGCAATTTGGATATTAAAGAAGATCAACTCTACTCTCAGGGAATCAACTGCAGTTTGCACATTAAGAGCCAAGTTCTTTGTGGAATCACCAGGGAGCGATTCTATGTGAATCGAACAAGGAAATAAGGAAGGTTGCAAGTCAAAGTTAGATGGCGGATATGTGTCTCTAACTATCCATAAGATCAAAGGAGTAACCAGTGCACTCTGGATGAACACTTGTTCACAATGCCTGTTATCATTAGACAACAACGACTGTATGATCAATTGTCGGGAATTCCTACCATGAGACAAGATTATCTTGTCAAGTGCCTTTAATTACGAGGATGGGTTTGAACATGCCACATGAAGAGTTCTATCACATTCATAAAGTAATGAAACATAAGTTGATGGATATTATCGCAATCTTTTTTTGTAGAAGTGATGACATAGTACGCACACCCCGTGAACACAGTTACAGATACAACTGTGCTACAAAGATGATAGAGTATGTAGCGTCAAAATGCTACAAAGATGATCTTCCATGTTCCAAGAAGACACTGCAAAGCAATGCAATTTGGAAGAGCAATAATCAAATCAGAAATTATGATCTTCTAAACAAGCTTCTAATCATTGTAGCCGATAGCCATGCTCCTAGTCGGTTGGAAAAGAAGGCAAGACATGTTATATTTGTAGTAATGAGTTTATTAGATTATGGAGCTCAGGTTGGATCAGTCTATTTAATAGATAATGCATTGACAACCCTAGATGTTGTAAGGTGTATTGAAGATGATTCTATTATAAAAGTTGTAGGATTTTTTGTTGGAGGAATGCGATGGAGGAAAACAGTTGATAAATACTCCAAACAAATATGAAGATAGAGAGACTTCTCTTCATCTTGTTTTCTCAGCAGGGTCACACAAATATGTTTCATTTTCTTTTGAGAAGGGAGCTGAAGTAGACATTCAAGATGACCGGAAATAGACACCTTTGGATGATGCAATTACATGTAGATAAGATGTAGTCACAAATGTGTTTATGAAACTAGAACAAATTTCTGAAGTAATAAAAAAAAATTAAAAAATTGATCAACAACAAAAGTTCAAGGGAGGCAGCAAGATCTCGATCTGACATAAATCTGATGGCTTTTTTGTGTATCGAATCACTTAGGAAGTTTTTGTGATTGGTAGTTCCATCTATTGAATTGGGCATTAAGGTTTATCTTTAATGTTGTTTGGTGCTAGTGCCACAATATTGGAAACTACACTCATATATTTGCGAGTCAGAGAGCGACATGAGAAGCGACGGTCTTACTATAAACAAAACCAATTCAATGCCCTCTTTCCATAAGCATGCACAGACATGCAGAGAAGGGTCTTCATTTGAATGCATGGCTGGGAAGATTATTGAGGAAGATCAATGCCACAATGATACTGCTGAGTGTCCTGTGCATGGCATATGGTCTCAACATCTCACAGACCCTGGTTATGTCAGATGAACACAACAACTAAAAGTATGCATATCAAAGAGAAACCATCAAATAAGATCTAAATCTTCAAGTGCAAAGCATCATGAATGAACAATTATTGGATTGCGAGGAAGACTAATAAACAAAGAGATAAGTAATCCATGTTTGATTAATGGTCATGAATTTCATATGTAGTTATTAATTCATGAAATTACATTATGCATGTTATTTGTGAATCAACACTGTCAGTAGGTGTCTGCACACGACAAGCTACATTTGAATATCTTGTTTCAATCTCTTCAACGTACTATGAGAAACTTGCCCCTTTACATGTAGGACATCTTTAGAATCATAACAAAAGCAATTAAAAGTGATGAAGAGCTTATTGCTCTTTAGGCTATAGAGTTTTGAAGTACTATTTGTGATGAAGAATTCAGGAAGAATATGGAGGGGACTTTAGTGGAGATTCTGAGATTTTGCATTTCCATTCTATAAACAAGTATTTGCCTGCAGAAGTGCAACAATCCATGAGGAAGCAATGTTGACCATAGGGGCTCTTGTTTATGATACTAGTGGTGAGTTTTCTAAATACATGCCAGAGTTCCAGAAGTCATGTTTTGCAGGTGATCTTTCGAGATAAAGAAAGGACATACCAAGAAGCATAAGAGATTTCATTCAAGGGAGAAATAACTCGATGCTTGTAGTCATAGGACTGAGTTGATGGCGGTAAATAATTTATCGAAGAAGAAGAACCCATACAATTTGTCCTTACGATCTGGTTCTTTGAAGAGGAGGTCAGATGGTTGATATTAGATTCAGAGGGAGTCTAACATTTCATCAAAAGCAACCTTAGACAAGGAGGTCAGAAGGAGGATATCAGGTTCAAAGGGAGCCACACCATCATGAAGATATGTTTAATGTATTCTTCCCTGTGAGAGAGAAGTTTGAGGATCAAGCCCTTGTTAATACACCCTTCTCTATGAGGGAGAAGTTTGAGGTGAAGGCCCTTGTTCCACCCTCTAGGAGTAGTCATGGTGAACGTCATGATGAGATGAAAACATCACATTGAGAAACTCCATGATGAGCACTTGTGATCATATGCATTCTCATACTGGGAGTAGCCATGATGAATCGTGTTCCACTCTCTAGTAGTAGCCATGGTGGATGTTATTTCATGAATATATTATTAACAAGGATTCATCCCTAGCTAAGAGGGAGTGTTGATGTTGTAATGGCCACCCTTGTAAATAGACATATGGTGTCATTAAGGACCGACCCCTTGTGAAAGGGTGCCTCCCTCATATATATATAGAAGATGCAAACTCATTCTCTGATCCATTCAATTTATATGAAGAGTAGTTTATATATTAGTTAGAGCAAATCGATCTTGTGAAGAAGGCCAATCAGATTTGTTCTTGTGAAATTTTCTTCAAGGAGTGAAGCAACATATATTGGGCCTGTATCTTGCATTATTGCTAGACATATTTGATATATAAAGAAGACACGTTATGTTTGGTTTTTCTCCCTCAAGTAGGAGGGTTTTCCCTTGGAGATCAAACTGTAGATATTCTAACCAAACCTCTTTCCAGAGTGAAGGTTGATCACTTCATAAGAGGTTTAGGTATGATAGAAAAGTAATTTACTTTGTAATCTATATTTGCATATCAATAAGATGTTTATTGTGTGAACTTCTTTGTCATGAAAGGATATTTTGGATTTTATCCCCTGGGTTCATATCTAAGAGGTGACGATCTCTCAAGATAATGAACACTTGTATGTAGACATTATAAGGTGACAATCTTATAATGTCCAAACTAGTTATCATGTTGGATCTCTGGTGTGTCATGGATGTACCATGATTGTGTTGTGGTAAAACATTTGTATAAGGTGTTTTGTGCACATACAACAATTTGGATAAGATGACAATTTAAATCTTTCTCATATGATTATCCTTAAGTATTGCGTGTTTAGGCAATACTGATGTCACATGCTTAGGTGATATCCTGTCATCACAAGATTGACGTGATGGAAATTTGTATCACGTGTTTAGGTGATACTTCATATCATGTGATTAGGTGATATGATTTTCTACGATGAGAATTTAAATCTTTCTCATATGATTATCCTTAAGTATTGCGTGTTTAGGCAATACTGATATCGTATGCTTAAGTGATATCCTGTCAATCACAAGATTGATGTGATGGACTTTAGTATCACATGTTTAGGTGATACTTCATACCAAATGATTAGGTGATATGATTTCCCATGAATGTCTAAAATGATTACTATCAACTGAATTGTGATGCTTGAATATATTTACATTCATCTTACCTAGCTAAGAGGGAGTGTTAATGCATGATAGCTTCGGTAAGATAAATGATTGAATGGGAGATAAATGAAGTCTCTCATTCAATCATTTATCATATCGATAACTATGATAAAACCTTCAAGCAATTAATTCCTCTTTGATAGCCATTCTACATTTGCATATAAACAACCTATTGATAGTCATACTATGTATTTTGTTTATGTTCATCGATCTAATAAATCTTGTATTTAGATGTATATCGATTAACATAAATAATGATAACTAAATGATTAATGAAAACACCGATTAATATATATCAGGTTCCATATGATATATCGGGTTGCATATAATATATCGGGATGCATATGATATCAGGTGGCAATATAACAAAGGTCACCGATAGTTATCGGGTGTTAGTCTGCACTGATAGTTATCAGTTGTTAAGGCTAACACTCCGATAACTATCGGTTTTTAGCACTAAGCGAACACCGATAGACATCGGTTGTAATACTCCTCCCACACCGATTGGAATTTATGTTGAACATGCATTTGTTTAGTATAAACAAAGAGGCATGATCTAGTAATGCCTTGATCGGTCATGACTGATCAAGGCATTGCTTGACCATGCCCCATTTGTTATATACTTATATTGATTAGCATTCGTGAGATAGGACATAGAAAATATTAAATGCTCCTCTCACCTGCCACAAATAAGAAGTTAGTCAGATTCATACATTAAGTCAATAATATATACAACAAGATTAGGTTGATAGAATATAACTTGCATATTGAATGTAAATTGAACATCATTTACAATTTTCACTCACCTAGCACTCGAGCAAACTAGAGCGAAGCAAAGGTGAATCATAGGCGATCAAGAGAGAGAAAATGGATTCCAAAGGATTTCCAATAGTTATCTGAGAAGTAATCAAGATCTTTCAACTGATGACTATTATCCAGGTATTTCTTTGAAATGGCATCCGGATCATCATTTTCTCCTACTTTCATTGTGAATCCCACCATTGTTGAGGTTAAGGATAGGCTTAGACCTATTTTCAAGGAATTTCCCCAAATTGCTATGAAGGAAGACTCTATTGACGCATTTTTGAGGGTTCCTAATGGCATAATTTATGTGGAAGATGTCAGGGCCTGTATTCACTGCACCATGGAAGATTTAGGCACTAAGGAAATCAAAGGAATGTGTCAATTTGTGATACTAGGCAGATCCAAAATAATCAAGCTGGAATATCAAATCATTGAAGACCTAGGGTTAACCAGAATCCTGTACATACCGAAATTCAAGGATGAAGTGATTAGATATGTTCTGAGCAGGGTCTATAATGAATTTATCTAGCTGGACCGGCCCCACATAATCACCAAAAAAGCAATTCAAGCAGTCACTGGCTTACCCAAAGTTGGACATGAACCAGGAAAGAAGATCACCAACACTGCGGTTGAGAACCTCACCGGGGCAACCCATGATGGAAGATCAATGAGGGCCAGCACCATCAAAGATACAAATGTGAAATTTTCCAACATGATCATTGGCTACAAGGTAACTCAATCAAGTCAATTGAACTCTATTGCCAGTTCCTATATCCATGTTGCATACCAAATGATAAAGAATAATGGAAAGTATGACTTGTGTGAATGGTTAAGAATTGAATTAATGTCAAATCTTGGCAAGATCAAAGGTTTTAGGAAAGGAACATTTCGATTTGGCAATCTTAATGTCTTCTTGATGTTGTATTTCATAAATGAGATACCAAGTTTGGGAAAGAAACGTTGGTCTCATGACATACCGATAGGTATGCAAATCAAAGATGCAATCACCGGTCTTGGAAGTAATAGGGATGAGAAGCTTTAGGGATACTTTAAAACTTTTCAAGAGAACATGAGACTGTGGGAAAGAATCTCCAAACACATTATGGATAAATACTCCACTGATATTTGCTTCATGGTAAAAATAGATGAGACACTCATGAAAGCAGTGGAACCTAGAACTATATGAGTTACTGAATTGGGCTATGAAGTTGACGACAACATCTTGGAGCTATATGCTAAAATTCTGATTGATGCTCCTTTGGATGATAAGGCTGAACACTTTGGCACTATAGAGGAGAAGGCTCTTGAGGTTAAAATTGGTTTCAAATAGAAAAGGAGGGAAAAGAAAATAGACAAAATGTTTGCATTTGTTCAAAATGTAATTCACAAGATAGATACAGAACTAGGTTCTAGATCTAAACCGGTAGATCAACCGACAGTGGCTAGTGCTCCTAAGGCAAAGAGGCTTGAGATTTTCATTTCTTCTATCACTTTTGACTCTGATCCAGAGGATAATCAACCTCTTGCATTCAAAAGGGTATAGAGGAAGAAAGATGATAAGCCTCTGGTAGAAGAGAAGAAGGTGCAACCAAGGAGGAAGCTAGTAAGAAAGGTAACAACAACATCCACACCTTTGGCAAGGAAACCTACGTTGAAGAGACAACTTGCTCTATCCACTCCTACAAACCCCAACAATAAGAAAAAGAGTGTGATAGATAAAGAAATTGAATCTAGTAATGTTACCATCATTCCCTCAATGACTTGTGCGGAATTGATAGATGAGGTAACTAAAGATGGAATTTTGAAGAATGTGTCAAATTTCTATAAAGATTTAGATGATAATGTGCAAAAAGAAATGGAAGAAGCAATTTTGTTACATGTAGACATATATAAGAAGGCTTTGGTAGAGATTTTGAAGGAAATTCCTTTATCATTGTATAATAAGTTAGATGCAAGGAGATTAGATGCAATCAGGAGGGACATAGAGAGTAAAGAAGTTGAACTTTTGAGTATGCGTGGTTCTATAAATAATGAGAAAATGAAAAGATGTATATAAGTTGCAAATAAAATAATCTTTAGTAGCAAACCCCAGAAAATAAGCTTAATGATGGGTAGAGTCAATGAGATTATAAATGAGACCAGAGATGGTTGGGATAAATTCTTCCAAAATAATCCCCAACAAAACTTTTGGCAATTGACATTTCTCAAGTTGAGAAGAAATAAATAGAGATGAGTCCCACAGAGCTAATCATGATGGCTACTCAAAAGCTAATGAAGGAAGGATTTGTAGACAAAGGAATAATAGATCGATCAATAAATTTTTTGCATAGATTGATTCCTAATTGTATGATTGAAAATGAAGCAAGCCCTTCTAGAAAGCTTAAGGCATTGACAGAGCACATATCTAAAAACTTTCAATCATTACAGCAGATTTCTGATAGGAAAGCACTTGAAAGGTTTAGTCTGGCTGAGAAAGCCGCTTTGGACCAAATTATTGAGATAGAGAAGAGGAAGGTTGAAGATAAACTCATACTTATTGAAAATTCTTTGAAATAGTGTACTAACATCTATAGGGTCTATTGTAATATAGAAATTCTTACAAAAAATGTAGATAAGAGGATAAACAAGTTACATGAACAAATTGCTAATATTGCTAACTCTTTTGATGGACTATCTTCACTTACAACATCCATTGATGGACAAATTTTGACTTTGGAGAACCAAATTTTTTCTTTTGAAAAGGAAAGATACAAGATTATTCGGAGAGTGAGGAGTCTTAGAGGTTTGGTGAGTCCAAGATTGGATTCACTTGGTGTACATAAGAGGGAATGTATGGATATGCTTGTGAAGCCCACACTGACATAAGTCACTAAGAAAGAAACACTTGCACATTTAATGAGTGGAATTGTATCCATATTTGAGACATTCAAACCCGATTGGGATACCTATATACAGTTGCTAGAGAAAGCTTATCCGAAAATCTTGAAATTGGTCAAGCTCTGGTAATGTAATCTGTAATTATTCTTTCATCGGTCTTTTGCATTGATGCCAAAGGGGGAGTGTATATTATGTGAAAAATATGTATATGTATATAATCCTAGGGGGAGGATATCAGACAGAGTCAATTAGCTCAAGAGGAGCATGTTTCATGTTTCATGTTTCAGTTGAACCGACAGGGAATCCATTTTTCACATGAGTGTTGCCATCAATGCCAAAGGGGGAGATTGTTGGCAATTGACACTCATTGGATTCATATATTGTCATTGATGGCAACAAGATTCTCTAGGAGGCATATACCAACAGATACTAGCATTTGGAGGCATATACCGACAAATACTGGCATTGGAGTAATCAGGGTCATCACCGACACCGACATCCAGCATTTCAGTGAAGCCGACGTCAGTCTGGGATTTGATATTTTTATTTGTAAAATCATTTTGTAATTATTGTATAGAGACAACATTGAATATCTTTTGTATTGTAAGCCGACATAAGGCATATTGTTTGTAGAGGGTATATAAGTCAGTCTATTAGGTCATTTTGATATATGACAAGGTAGTAGAATAGAGTAATGCAAAGGATATGTATGTAGATCATTTTTGTATGCGAAAGTTATATCATGCAATGATCGGTAGATTGTTTGTAAAGCATTCTTGGAGGAAAGGAGATACTGGTAGAAGGGTTCAGGGTTTATGAACCGGTAAAGAATGAAGCTATAACCGGAACTCTTTTTGGCATTGCAGATGCATTTTGTGAGTTCACCATTACTATTTTATCTCAGCAGAAGCTTGTAGTTAGTGAGACTCTTTGGTGTTGAACAGTTTGTTCTAGGCAATGTGCCTTCTGCATGTGCAGGCCCCCATGCTATGTAATATCTTTCATATGGCTAGTGAATTGATATTGTGGGTCACAAATCCCACCGTGGTTTTTCCTCTTTGATGTTTTCCGCGTATAAATTTTGTGTGTTATGGTGTTCACTCATGTGGCTGGTTTATTTACTTTATGTTATATGTTTCTTCATTTACCAATTTATATGTATGTTATAAAAAGTTAAAATATTGTATTACTGGCAGAACACTGATTCACCCCCCCCTCTCAGTGTTCTTGGATTCATTATATTCCAACATTTTGTTTGGTGGGGAACTTATGATTCCATCCCCATGGAAATTAAAAATCTCCTATGATGATATTAGATCATACTAATTGGATAGATTTCTTGGTAATGATGGTTGATTGAGTATGTGGACCGCAAGGCTATCAAGGGGCAAGTTATTGCAGATCAGTTTGTCGATGCACCCCTCACAGGTGACCATCCTCTTGTTTCAAATTTTCCAGATGAAGAGATCTTCATGATCACAACAACACAATAGTGGAAGCTCTACTTTGATGGCTTGTATACTAGACATGGCTCAGGGGTAGGGATTCTTTTCATCACACCTCAAGGCGACAACATCCCAAAGTCATACAGGCTCACTTTCCCATGTACCAATAATATAGAAGAATATGAAGCCTTAATCACAAGACTCAGATTGGCTATACAATGGCATCTCAAAGAGTTATAGTTCTATGGTGATTCCCAGCTAGTCATCCAACAAGTCATCGATGAATATCAAACTAAGGATGATAAGCTCATGCCATATAAAAGGATGGTGGATAGTTACAAAGAATCATTTACGACCATCACCTTTGAGCAAGTAGTTAGAGATCAGAATCGAGCTGCTGACACAATGGCTACAATTGTATCTCTCTTAGCTCTTCCACAAAATTCAACACGCTACGCATTCTTGGTAGAACAACTTTGGATCCTTGCATATGATATCCCCAAAACTAAAATGATATGTCACCTCATCGGTTCTGACTCCCCATGGTACAGTGAGTTCTACACTTACCTTCATGATCACACACTCCCTCCTAACCAATCCAATAACCAACGCAAAACCTTCATTCGTCAAACCGCTTGATACACCATTATTGCTGAAACCCTATACTCGTGAAGTCTTGATGGTACTCTCCTTCAATTTCTGGAGTAGGACAAGATAACAAAGGCCTTGGAAGAGGTACATGAAGGCATTTGTGGGGCTCACTCAAGTAGTCCTTCCTTAGCAAAGAAAATCATGCACACTGGATACTATTGGCTATCCATGGAAAAAGACTCCTACTATTTTGTCAAAAAATGCAAGTGTCAAAGTTCATGGAGACTTGATACATGTACCAACACAAGAGTTGCAACCAATCACAACACCATGGCCCTTTGTTAATAGGGACTTGACCTTGTGGGTAAAATCCATCCATCCTCATCCAACGGCCATAAATTTATCATTACCGCTACCGAATACTTCACAAAGTAGATTGAAGCCATTCTACTTACCCAAGTCACTGGCAAGTAGATCGCTTCATTCATTTTTTATTACATCATCTATTGGTATGGTGTACCCATGTCCATCATCATGGGTAATGGACTCCCCTTCAAAAATCAAGATGTTCGTGAGCTTTGTGAGAAGTTTCACATCCAACACCGCTTTTCCACTCCCTATTACCTACAAGGCAATGGTTAGGCCAAAGCATCAAACAAGAACATATTGAGAATCCTTAAGAAGACAGTCAATGATTCTAGTCGTGATTGGCAAATTCAATTAAATCCCCCACTATGGGCGTATCAAACTAGCATTCAAACCCCTAAAGGCGCAACTCCCCACTCAATGGTTTATGGAGAAGAAGCCATCCTTCCTATTGAGGTTGAGATACCATCTCTACGGGTTTCCTTGCACAATCTGATAGATGATGAAGTGTATCGGATCTCCCCTCTTCAGGACTTGGAACTACTTGATGAAAGGCGACAAGCTGCATACAACCACCTAAAAGCCTATCAACAACGCATGAGTAGAAGCTATAATCATCGGGTTAAACCTCATACATTTGAGGTAGGTTATGTTAGGTCCCAAAGACAACTGAGAGGGGGGGGGTGAATCAGTTGTCTAACAAATTCAACCAAAAATAACTTAACCAAAACTTAATGCTTAATACTGGTAAACCAAACTTTATGTTGGTAGACAGTCTTAAAAGTTAATTGCAATACCGGTAAAGATTAATGCATGAAATAGAACGACAACAACATCCAAAATACATAACACCAATGTTTGTACATGGAAACCCTATAAGAGGAAAAACCACAATGGGAAGCATTACCCACAATCAAATGATACTACTAGAGATAGTATGTGTTTACAATATGGATTCTGCACATGCAGAAAGGCCATCTACCTAGAGCTCAGTGCTCAATCACAAAATGAGAGTCACGCTGACTACAATTGGATGGTTAAATCCAATAATAATGTATTGCACAAAATAGCATCTTCATATGCTGGATTCAGTACCAGTGTATTTCTGATTACCTTCACAAAACCCTCCTTCAACCTTCAAATGATGTTTGCATGTATAGGTCTACTTATTTTCGCATATAATCTATTACAATTCTTATTCCCAATCGCATATTGATCTTACAAATAATATCTTACATATATACCATAACCTAAGACCAATTGAATAGGTCAGCTCACTAAAAGATATTACAATAAAATCAATTACAAACAAATCAATATCCAATGCATGATGTCGGCTCAATGCATTTACAATAATAATAAATCATCTTCATAACATGCCATGCTAATCTGGAATAGATAAGTCTGTTGGTGCTTATCCTGGACCTATTTGCCGGTAACAACAAATATGCAAACCCGAATAAATAGTTAACCAAATTGCCAAAACCAAGTGATCGAATAATGCCTTCGACATAACCAAGTAGTTTCCAAGTCTTTCCAAGTGCCAGTGAACAATATAATCTGTTGGTGAACCAAATAACAGTGTTTTGCATAAGTCTCTGTCTTGCCGGTGAACATAACCAAAATCTCCAAGTGCTGATAAGTGTTGACAAATGATGACAGCTATTGACATCAATGACAAAACTATATCATCATATCTAAAATACCAACAATATCCCCCTTTGGCATTGATGGCAACATAAGATGGAAAAACCATCAAAGTGCCAAAACAAAAATGCCAAAAACCAAAAACCAATAATCTCCCAAAGAGATCATTAACCAGAAATAAAAAATGCATAATATCATCTCACTCCAAAGTAATAATCTCTCCCCCTAGGAATAATATGTGTTATCCATGTGTTTTTCCATATCAATCTCTCCCCCTTTGACATCAAATGCCAAAGCAATACAAAACCAAATACAAAATACCAATTCATTCAATATACCAACTACTCCTCCTGAGAAGTAGCTCTCCTCATCAAAGCCAGAATAAAAGATTTCTCTATTAATTCTGTCAGTTGATGACAAACATCAACTGTCTAAGTCTCTACTAGTGGGGGTAGAACTCCAAGTTGCTCTCTGAGATACTCAAATGTTTTCTTAGGCAAAGGCTTTGTAAAAATATCTGCAATCTGCTCTTTAGTATTCACATAAACCAATTTCACTTCTTTTGCTTCAACATTCTCTTTTAGAAAGTTCAGTTTGATAGAAACATATTTAGTTTTAGAGTGAAGTATCGGGTTCTTTGATATATCAATTGTTGTTGTATTGTCACAATAAATAGTTATAGGTTCCTTGCAATTTACCTTTATGTCCTTCAACATTTGCTTGATCCATAGTACCTGTGTACAGTTAGTTGTTGCTGCAACATATTCTGATTCTGTAGTTGATAAACTTGTACAACTTTGTTTCTTGCTCAACCATGAAATTAGTCTACTGCCAAGAAAAAATTCTCCACTGGTGGTGCTTTTTCTGTCATCCACATCTCCTGCCCAATTAGCATCTGTGTATACATATAAGTCAAAATTTTCATCTTCGGGATACCATAAACCAATGTTTGTAGTGCCTTGTAGGTACCGGAAAATCCTTTTCACTGTTGATTCATGATTATCTTTAGGATTACTCTGAAATATTGGAACAATACATACTTCATTCATAATATCAAGTCTTGTTTGTGTCAAATACAGTAAACCTCCAATCATAGATTTGTATCTAGTCGGATTAACAAGTGTAGATTCATCCTTCAAAGACAATTTAGCATTTGTAGTCATAGATGTGCTTACCGGTTTACAATTCTCCATGCCAAATTTCTTTAGTAATTCCTTTAAGTACTTAGATTGACATAGGAATATACCTTTATCAGTTTGTGAAATTTGCAATCCTAAAAAGAATTTTATCTCTCCAATCATAGACATTTCAAATTCTTGTTGCATTTTGTTAGAAAAGTCTACACAAACCATCTTCTCCTCCAAAGATTATATCATCAACAACAACTTCAATAACCAAGATTTCATCATTAGTTACTTTGTAGTATAGATTGTTGTTTGCATTACCTTTTGTATAACCAAGCTTTCAAAGATATTTGTCCAATCTTGCATACCAAGCTCTAGGAACTTGTTTCGATCCATATAAAGCTTTCCTTAACCTGCAAACCATGTCTTTGTTATCTGTCAAAAAAAATCCATCAGGTTGCTCAATGTAAACTTCTTCTTCAAGATCTCCATTCAGAAATGCACATTTAACATCCATTTGGTATACTTTATAGTTCTTGTGTGCTGCAAAAGCCAATAAAAGTCTTACTACCTCAATTCTAGCTATCGGTGCAAAGGTTTCATTATGATCAATTCCTTCTTTCTTAAAATATCTCTTACACACCAATCTTGCTTTGTTTCTGATTACCATGCCATCTTCATTAAGTTTATTTCTAAAAACCCATTTAGTTCCACTTACATTTTTGTCTTTATGCTGGGAAACTAATGACCAAGTGTTATTCCTTTCAATTTGTTCCAATTCATCTTCCATTTCTTTAATCCAATATTTATCTTCACATACCTCATTAACTGATGTAGGTTCAATTTGAGAAATAAGACATACCTCCTCATTTGCCAATCTTCCTCTAGCCATAACTCCTTGAAATTTGTTTCCAATTATTTGATCTTCAGAATGATTCAATCTTACATACCGGGGTGTTTTTGCTTGTTGTTGTTCTTCAGTGACTGTTGAATCTCCAGATGATGCTAGTGTAACTGGATCATAATTTTGTACCGGTGTATTCATAATAGGTTCATTTATGATTATCTCAATTTCTGGTTCAGAGTCTGTGTACCTTGAATTTCCTCTAAACTGTTCATCAATCTTCACATTTGCACTCTCAACAATTTTTTGCAATCTCTTGTTAAAACATCTATATGCTTTTCTCTTAGATGAATAACCAAGAAATATTCCTTCATCACTTCTAGGATCAAATTTTCCAATACACTCATCTCTTCTAATATAACATTTACTTCCAAATATTCTGAAATATTTAAGAGTAGGAGTATTACCAAACCATAGTTCATGTGTGGTCTTACCAGTTTCTCCTCTGATGTGAACTCTGTTGAATGTATAAACAGTTGTATTGGTCGCTTCTCTCTAGTATATATGAGGTAGATTTTCTTTTGATATCATACTTATGGCTGCATCCAAGATAGTTCTATTTTTCCTTTCCACAACTCCATTCTGTTGGGGTGTCTGGGGTGTTGACAATTGCCTTCTGATCCCATTCACTTCACAGAATGTATTAAACTCCTTAGATGTGAACTCACCTCCTTGATCTGATCTCAACCATTTGATTTTCTTGCTGGTTTCATTTTCTACCATCACCTTGAATAGTTTGAATTTCTCAAATGCTTTAGATTTTTCTCTAAGAAAAGTAACCCAACACATTCTAGAATAGTCGTTAATGATTAGCATAAAGTATATATCTCCTTGTATACTTCTAGTTCTTACCGGACCACATAAGTCTGTATGAATTAAATAAAGAACATTGTTAGACTTCTCTGGAATACTCTTGAAAGCTGCTCTAACTTACTTTCCAAATTGACATTCCTTGCATACCAGATTGTGAGGTTTAACAATCTTAGGTAAATCTCTAACTGCCTTAGTAGTACTAATTTTCACAATGCAATCAAAATTTACATGACAAAGTCTTTTATGTCATAGCCAACTTTCATCAATATGTGCAATCAAGCATGCTTTCTCATTGTTGTTCAAATGAAAGATATTACCTCTAGTCTGATTACTGGTTGCAATTTCTAAACCAGATCTATTTAAGATTTTGTATTTGTCATTCTTAAATTGTAGCTGAAATCCTTTCTCAAATAATTGACCAACACTCAAAAGATTATGCTTCAAACCTTCAACATAGTAAACATTATCAGTATTGTGCTTACCATCAAAAGATATAGTGCCTTTTCCTTTAATCAAACAAGCTTTATCATCTCCAAATCTTACTAGACCTCCATTGTAATCCTAAAAGGTTGATAATTTACTCTTATCACCAGTCATATGATGTGAACATCCTAATTAAATAATCCATTCATGGGTGGCTGCAAGAAGTTGAGTCCCACTTGGGCAAAAAGTAGAAGTGTTTTCTCTGTTTTTCAAATTTTATGTCGATTGATGTCAAAATTTGATGCACTTAGAGATTGAATCTCAAAAAACTTCAGAAATTTGATGCACTTAGAGATTGAATCTCAAAAAACTTCAGTAATAGAAAATGTAGTGCTTAGAGTCTACTTTTCAAATATGTAATTTATTTTAATACCCACATGGTAGAAATCCCTTTTTAGTAGGCATGTTTAAAAACCATTTTTTCAAAATGCCTATTTCAGGACCATACCACACATGTGTACGACCACCCTTTTTTGATGCAAATAAATGAATTTTTGCAAATCCTTCTAGGAAATGATACCTAAGACACCAAATATTGATGAGAATATTTTTTCTTATTTTTTTATTGAATATATAATTTTTTAAAAATTTTTAACTGACAATAAAGTATATTTTCAAAACATCGGGCATACGACCACCATAATTTGATGAAAATTTCATATTTTTCCATTTTTTTTTTTAATATTCAAAAGAATTGTATGTAGATTGATGCCATATAATTTATTTTTCTAAAATCCTAAAAACCAAAAAGTTATTAAAGTTTTAGTGAACCTTGGTATTTTAGGTTTAGGTTCCACTTTTGAATAATAAATAATACAAAAATAGTAAAAGTAATCTTATCACTATAAAATTTACATTTCTGAATTCAGGACGCTGAAAACTCTAATGGGTTTTTGTTTCGTCAAAAAATTCAATTAGAAAGGCCCTAAAAAAATTAGGCCAAGGTAGAAATCTAAAGTCGATTTACCTTAGTCATTTTTTTGGAGGTCCAAGCATAGGCTTGGTGAGACCAAGCCTATCCCGAAGAAAAAAATATATATAAGGAATGTTTCCCGCCCCTAATTTAAAAAAACGGGCACCCGTTTCGCTCTGTACCGTTGAAAGCGAAACGGGCACCCATTTTTGAAAAGATCCGATTGAATGATTTTTCAATCATTGGCTGACAGGTATGATCTACAAAGAGAATGTTTTGATTAATCATTCTCTTTGTTTGTCTTATTGTCGATTTGGTAAGGAGATTGATTCGAATTCAAATTTTGGCGTAGCCATGGGATCAAATCAACGTAGGAAGAGGCAAAGGAAGGTTCTGACAACTAAGGAGATTGCAACAAATAGGGAGAAGGAGGCAATGCGTCAACGAGAGAGAAGATCAAGAATGAGACAAGGAGCTTCAAGTTCCACAATCATTTTAGAAGAGGAGAACATCAATGAGACCATAAATGCCGATGAAGGAAACACAATAGAACCATTTAATTTAGGTGCATCTTCTAATCCATTATTGGATACAGGTATGTCTCCACAGCCCTATGTTTTTTCTTATGAAGAAATTGGTGATTTAGTGGAAGCAGGTTACTTATTAAATGAAATTCTAATTGAAAATCAAACCCCAAATGAAATTAGAAGTCAAGTTGAAAGTGAAATTGAAATCCAAATTGAAACCCCAACTGAAACTAGATCTCAACTTGAAACTGAAATTGAAACCAAATTTGAAACTCCAAATGAAATTGAAAATCCACCTGCAACTAAAACCAATAATGTGTATGTAGACATGGAAACACCAATTGAAGATGAAACATGTTTGAATGATAATCAAATGAATGAAAATTTTGAAATTAAAAGTGATGTACTAGACAACCTTCCTGGCTTGGTTTCATGGAGATAGATTAGGACACATGCAAATAGATTGTTTTATAATAATAAATTTGGGTTTCAATGTCAATTAATGGTACAACTAATTAAAATGACTAAAATGGGAAAAGTGATGAAGAAGTTAGGCTTTTATGTCAAACCCAAGAAGAAGGAGGAGTCTTTAAAACAAGTTGTATCGACTATTGCTAGCGCCTTTGATACAATTGGAAAGAAAAGTCATTCTAAAGATAAAAATTTGGCATGATGGGCAATAACAACAGCTTTAGTAAGCCAAACAACTTCTAATAAAAGAATGATGAGTAACATAAGTGGATATCTTAATATTCATCGCAAAACTTTGTCAGGAGCTGTAAAAAGAAGAGTTAATTTTGAAAGTGATCTGGCAAACAAATTGTGGACTTTTAGTGGTAGACTACCAAGGTCTGGTATGAAACTTACTGGTGAAGTCAAAAATTTGATTGAAAAATTCTGGCACGATAATACGAGAGTATCACCTAATGTTAGAGATGTTCTTAAATTAAGAGTTGGGTCAAAAATTCATGATCCACATCCAAAACACCTATTGGACATGACTCAAACTGAATTGTATATAAAAATTTTGGATGATAAAGTGTTGACTATTAGCATTTGTCAAAGGTCTTTTGAAAAGTGTAAACCTTGGTATGTTCAAATTAACAAGGAAAGAGTCACATGTTGTTGCAAAACTCATGTTCAATTTCGCTACCATTATGATGTATTTCAATATATATGTGTTACCATGCATAGTAATGGAATGTTCCAAGAATGTGGTATAAATATACCACTTGAAACTATAAAGGAGTTTATTTCAAGTTTGTTTTGCAACCCACTAAATGAATAAAATTTCCTTTTCAATGCATGTGTTTCTGGTGTATGTGATATATGTGGCAATCTTGCATTGTTGGATGAATGTTTGCATGAAAATCTTTCAAATGATTTTGGCCAACAATTAATTGATGCTAAAAGATTTAAAACTATTGAGTATCCACTGAAGGATGGAAAGGTTGGAAAATGATGCGATCTAATTACTAAAAAAGTTAGTGTTCATGCATTTATGAATGAATTCAAGAGTAACATCATACCTAAATATGTTAAACACACTCAAAATGCTAGATGGCTCGATGGTCAGTTTCGAATATGTAAGGATACATTTCCTATTGGTAGTATACTTTCAGTTGTTGACTTTGCAGAGAACTACATGCTTGCACCACAAGATGAGGTACAATCACAATACTACAATTCAGTGCAGGTATCAATTTTTGTCCATATTGTCTATAGGCATGCACCAGATAGTACACAAGAGGATCGCAAAATTTTGAGAGAGTACCATTTCTATATGAGTGATAATAAATTACACTCATCTGAGTTTGTCCAGTTTTGTTTCAAGACCTTTTTTTAGAATTTGAGGGAGAGAGAAATTCAGATGACACAACATCTAATATGGTCTGATAATTGCACAGGGCAATTCAAGAATGCTAGAATGTTTTATTGGTTGAGTAGGATTCATAAAAAAACTAATATTGAACACATTTGGAGTTTTTTTGAGGCTGGACACGGGAAAGGAGAACATGACAGTGCTGGTGCATGTGTTAAGAGAGCCCTTTGTAGAGAGCAACTCAAATTCGAGGAAAAGGCTAAATTTAAAAATGCAAGTGCAATTGTGGATTGGTGTAGTGCAAATTTATCCATAGGATCAAGGCAGAACTCTACAATTAGACATTTCTTCTGGCTAGTTAAAGAGGAGAATATCCTTCCAAGATATGATTGTGATACAATAAATGGGTCAGCTAGATGGCATTCATTTAAGAGTTCTAATTCTAACACTTGGACTATATGGACTAGAGAGCTTGCATGTTTTTGTCAATTTTGTGTTGCAGGCGAATGGGAAGAATGCGAGAATGCGGAATGGGTCGAAGAATGGCAACACAAATCCTTAACACCTACTGAGACACAATATGAAGATGTTAGAAGAAATGAAGACCCCGATCATGCATTTGCATCAAAAGATTATAATCGTGTTTCGGACCTCATACAACTTGGTAATTTAATTCAATTTATTGTTTATAACTTTAAATTATATATTTTTATGTATTGTCATATAATTTATGATTACATATTTGAATTATAAATTCTAACAAGTTTTATTTCTACACATTGTACTTAAATTTGTTTTATAGGACATGTGTATGTTGTTGTTGCACCTAAAGATAATGATGAGCAGGCTGAGTATTGGCTAGCTAGATGTGTAGAACCTATGAAAAAGTTGATATTTGATCAAGTAGATGATGATGGTTTTCAGTATCCAGGTGGGTTTGTTATGGTGGTTGGTACATGGCTATGCAAATACTTAACAAGAAGGAATGGTTTACCAGCTTATGAAGACTACCAATCAGAAAAGAAGATTATACACTATTCTCATTTGGTGGTGGCAACAAACATCAAATTAGAAAGATACAAAGGTAGACCTGCTAATAAGGTATTGTGGACACTTTCAGTAGAAGAGCATGAGGCAATCATAGACGCGTTGTAGAAGAGAGAGGATGCAGATGGTACATTGGGTTGAATCAAATTTATATGCATGTAAGTTTGTGTTACTTGTGTGAACTCTTTTATATTTAATCAAGATAATTGTTTTTCTTTGTCCCTTTAACATTGTATTTGTCTACATTTGATACAATTTTGGTTTCATAAACAACATTGTATTAGTTATCTTCTTCTTAATGTTATTTTGTGCACATTGTAATTGTGTTACAATTGAATTCTATTTTTTTATGACATATTTATTTTATTGTAATCTCTTCATAGATTAATTGTAAGTTCAAAGATAGAATTATGTCTTAAATATGACCTAACTCTATATTTATCATTGTATGACAAATCTATATTTATAGTGTACTTTTTTATTTTAGTACCATGAAGTCCATGCTTTTCATACCACTACTATCTGCACTAATAAACCATCAATACACTAGTAAAGTAGTCTGGTCAACTTAAAAGGAAAGTCGATACTATGTTTGTAGCTTCCTAATAATTTGGTTAGCCTTAATTCCATCAATCTATTGGATTCCTCTATGAGATTCATTTATAATTAATAATCCTTTTATATAATCATGAAAATCATGATTCCTCTATGAGATTCATTTATAATTAATAAGTCGATACTTGTGTGAACTCTTTTAAATATTTAATCATGATAATTGTTTTTCTTTGTCCCTTTAACATTGTATTTGTCTACATTTGATACAATTTTGGTTTCATAAACAATATTGTATTAGTTATCTTATTCTTAATGTTATTTTGTGCACATTGAATTATAAACTGTTGCACTATAATAACAAGTCTTGAAATAATAATTTAATAAGGAAATGACATTAAAACAAGTCCAAATAACATAATAACAAAACAATGTATCACATATATAATCACTAGAGTGCGCCAAATCACAAAACACGACCTGATATCATAATAGCAAGGAAATGGCATAATAAAAAGTCCTATATATAATCACATAACACATAACAACAAGTCCTATATATAATCACATAATAACAAGTCCCGAGATAACATAACAAGTGTCATCATAAAAAGTCCACAATACAATAACATGACATGATCTAAAATATACAATCTAAGAACTCATGTGCATCTCATCTGCAGTCCTCTTCACTCCATGTGAAGGTGGTTGAGATGAATCATCTTGTTGCACGTGGTCCTAAGATGCACCATCCTGTGTCTGTGCAATATCAGTGTTTGCACCCTCCTGTGCATTATTAAAAGATTTTACATGAGAAGAAGTTACTTGCATAATTCACTTATAAAGTAATTAAATACTAATTTTTTTAAAATAAATTACCATACGACCGTGCTCGACAATGCCCTCACTGATACGTGGAGGTCCATTATCATGAACAAGAAAAGTGGTCATAGCCAAGTCCAGTAAAAAAAAACATTGTATATCAATTTTGATAATCCATATAAAAGCCAAGTACACAGTATAAACAAATTAGAAATTATTTTTGTAATCATCGTGCCTCAAATGATAATGTTGATGGTTGCATCTGGCTCAACCCCATAGCCATACCAATATTGGTAGTGGTGTGGACCTGAACAACATATATAAAGCATGAATCAAACTTGTATATATACATAAATTATAAAGTGTGTATATATATATATATATATATATATACACACTACAAGATTATCATAGAAAAGCATACATGTAATGCAGGGAAAGTAACTGATGGTCGAAGGTGTACATGTGATGCACCATCAAACGATCCAGAAGCCTACAATTGCAAAAGATAATGAACATGAATCAAAGTTGTACTTAAATTAGTAAGCATGTAAACACTTCAAATTAATGGATGAAAAACATACTAGTGGTATATGAGGTTGAGCCTCAGTGGTCCATGGGTCAGGTGAAGAAGTACCCACTTCAGTGCTACATGAAGCACCCTACAAAATTGAAAAAACATCTCATATGTAAATCATTACATTAAAAAATTTATTGTTTATTTTAAATGTACATATCAATACAATCTATCTAGATGAAATTGCATACCGTAAATGGGGCACCAACATCTCTAGGTATTGAGGTAACATGCTATTAGTTCCTCAATGATGTGGTGTGATCCATCCTCTATTCAGAAAAAATTGACTCATGTTATGGTTCATATGTGTATATATAAGGAATTTAATATTGCACTGTAAATAATACAAATAAATTTGTACCTCTCTAGGCTGATCATCGTCTGCCCACAGGAGATCAACATATGAAGAGACGACATCAGCATGTGTAGCCTCCTCGGCATCATTGTAACCACCATGGGCAACATCAGCATCATCAAAATCATCATCTCCTCCAGGGGCAACCTCACTCGGTGGACCCCTACATACATCCCCACAACTCGTGCAAACATGTGCTAAGCAGGGGGCAACCCTCACCTCCCGCAACTGCTGTACCAAATTGCCCGACAGGACACTCAATGAACCTAGAGTAGAATCCACTACTCGATGATGGGAAGGTGTTGGAACAACTGGTGATGGAAGAGGAACCAATGGATCATCGTGCACACGGTTTCTAACCCTGTCACTCAATTTTGCTCCTGGCCTATCCTGGGGCATGCCTCTCCCAACCCCCTGAAAACATCTAATATCAAAGTAATTGGGCTTTTTGCCCAATTCAAATTCTGCCCATAATTTCTTCAAAAAATACATTGGGACCTCATGATTGGAGTGTGACCCCACCTCTCCCAAAAGTGGCTAGCAATGCTCAGGTGCCTACACCATCGAATAGAGATCCATGGATTCTTCGGATCTATCTCTTCACTCGTCTTAGGGTTCACAAAATATTTTTTCAAATCTATTTTTGTTATTTTTAAATCATTAACTTGTTTGTATGTGAGGCCATCTGCGTAAAATGCACGCAATCCCTCACACCAGCTATGATAGCTATCTAATGCCTGCACAGACTGTACAATGCCTTGCATACTATCTGCAAGGCGTAACAACTGAGGGGGTGGATGAGGCTCACGCCTAATAGTGTGAATATCTCTAATCAGAGCATCAATATTTGTCCTAATTGTCTGTCACAACTGCTCTGGTGGAGGTGGAGGTGGAGGTGGAGGTGGTACTATACCTAATAGCTCATCTATCTCAAACTCATCCATCATGTGAAAATAATCTGCATATATATACAAACATGAAAATTTACAATTACAATTACAAACATAAAAATTTACAATTACAATTACAAACATGAAAATTTACAATTACAAACTTAAAATTTTCAATTACAATTACAAACATTAAATTTTTGATTACTTTTATAGGATTTTATATAGATTGTTACAAACAGAGATTAATCAAAAATTTATAAAAGACATTTAAGGGAATAATTATTCGGGATTAATGTAATAAATATACAATTGAGTTGTTTCAGTAACCTTTTGAATCTTTAGGCTTCACTACAAGCCACCACAATGGTATACCAACAAGGAAACATGAAACTCATTAGGCCTTTGGGCTTTGTTTAATTTCACTTAAAATGAATCCAAATTCATCTCATCCTTAATGAAAGGCATCATTAATATTTGACTATCTTCACTTGTATTAATAAAGAGAACAAAATATAAGAAGTCCATTTTGTCTTACAATTTTAAATCCCCCTCACTAGCAATAATTTGACTAAAAAGGAAAATTGATTCAAGTCTAATGGGTGAAGGCTCATTTCGAGATTCTCCTCAAAAAAATTATAAAAGTGATTTTTGTAGCTCCTTTTTAACCTACTTAAGTTGTGGAAATTTTTTATGTTCTTTTCATGTTAAGCTAGCTAAATGTCTCAAGATATTTACCCCTAGATTTTATTTTCCTTTCTTTTGACATCTATTAATTTTAAGATAAGAGTTATTTCTTCATGAATTGATCCTAGTCGATTCCCCTAACTATGATTAATCCATTGAGAGTATTTAGCTGCATTTCTATCCATTCCTTTCCAATAGAATGTTCTTAAAATTGAAATTACTATTCCAATCCTTACGGATTTTTTAGGATTATGATCTTTTTAGTAGAGCATATGTATTGGTTATTCTTATTTTTAGAAGCTCACTTCACCAATGTTCGACAAGATACATGAAGGGTTGATCATAAAACTACATAGTTTTTTAAAGTTGAAGGTGCATTTGGGCTTTAGAAGATCTTCCATGACTTGTAAAGTCAAAGGAGGTGATCTAAAACCAAGCATATAATTATTTTAAATTTTATAAAATCATTATGCTCAATCAATTTGGGAAATATAAAAATAATATCCAATCTCTTTACTATTATAATTAAACTAGTCCCTTTTGTTTGTCGATGTGAGTGTTCCCTTTCTAATTTTAAATTACAAACTTGAAAATTTACAATTACAATTACAAACATGAGGAGGCATCATAGGTTTCTCTATTCATCCTTTTGTGGCAAAATTAGAAAGGGATAACTATGATTCTTTTGTAAAATGACATCTTCATAAGTTTTAGGTGGTTTAATCATTTTCCTTTTATGTATGGAGTCATACCTAAACTAGAAACACTAGAAAATATATAATCTTGGTGTAACATCATTGACCATGTAGGAGTGATTTGATCTAGTATCAAGATCATGATTCTATGTGTATTGCATTGGATATTGATTTCCCCCACACACTTTGGAATAGACTTTAGGAGATCCATGGAGACCCTCATATCTCTCCATTCCTAGAGGATCCTATTGTAGATTGTTTCATTCCCTTTGTAGATGAAGATCATATACCCTTTGATGGTGATACTTAAGAGGAAATTCATTATATCATATTAAATAATTTATTTACTTAATATCAACTTTTATTTACATATTAAATAATTTTCAAAATATATTTTAATTATGTACATCAATTATATCAATTAGAATAAACATTTGGTAATGAAATACAAGCAATTATCATAAAAATTTTAGAATCAATTCATTCTAAATGTAAAATGATACATACACATATAAATATATAATTAGTTTTTTAATTTAACATATACTTGGCAAAATAAATTTATATAGACGTGTAAATTTTTAAGTAATTTAGTGGGGTTTATAATGAAACCTATCTAAGAAAATTTGTCATATATTAGAATACATAACTCATCTACCCTATATAGACACCACCCTCAACTCTCCCTTCTTGTTGGTTCTTATTTTACTATTTCAATTAATGCTTTCACATAATATAATACATTCACTTCCAACACACACTCTACTATTTTCATGTGCATTTTGCAAACCAACCAACACTTTACTAATATTGCTACAATAAGATTGCAATACCTCAAACTCTTGATGTACACCTTCTATTTATACTTTCTTGCTTTCCATTTGAGGCAAGTAGGTCACTGAGTCCAATCCTTTCGAGAAATCAACAAACATTTCTTAGACAACCCTACCTTGATTCTCCCTTAACAATTTTCATGTCCATAATTAAAAGGAGTCTTAAGATCCATTTTCATAATCCTACATTAATAATGAACATAATTAGGTTGAAGAAAAACCCCTCTTAGATAAAAAAATTTGTGATGTTACCTACCTCCATACTTGTCTCAAGCATCATAGGTAGTTGGGAGCTTATTCGTAATTCTTAGTAACATGTGATGGATTATAAACATGATACTTTGCAATTGATAATAATTCTATTTCATCTAAAATAATTACATATTCCCACCATTGTGCAAACTATGCACTAAAGAATTACAAGGTGATTATTGCCTACTGATAGATATTGGTATAACATATTACATTTTATTACAAATTGGTATAAGATAAACAAAATAATTATAACATACACTTTCATGGCCTACCCTTATATTGACATGTATGAAAACATAATGATGTAGTGATTGTATTAGTTGATATCCACTTGTAGCCTAGACAATTCCTACACTATCTACAATGACCCATTTCTAATCATAGCCAATCCTCTTGATCATGCAAAAAAATGGGCCACCATGCCCTATACATGAGGTCTTAATTATTAGTTGTTATCATTAAGACCAACACTAACACTACCCTCAATGGTCTTCCACCATACTTGTATAGGCCTTAGTTCAATACTCTAACCAATATATTTTTGACACATTATGACACAATGATGGTGCATAATCTTGAGAGGTCACCTAAACACAATGACATGGATAAAATTCAGGGGCTCCTCAACATTTCCTTCACTATATTCTATGCCCCTCTAATGCCAATTCCTTTTACTCATTTGCATTCTTCATTCTTGACGTGGATTTGGCCATGTGCATATGATTGTGCCATTTACATTTTGAATGTAAATCTTTCAGTTTTACTTTGATCTTATTCTAGATGCTTCATTTGTTGCATTGTATGCCCCTGAGTGTTTATTGTTTGCTTAGTTTGATATATGTTTTGTGATTGCTTTGGACCCATGATGTGTTGGATCACCTTATGGTGATTTGTAATTTTGTAGTTACAGTGAGATGAATGATGATCTATTATACCTTTGCTGATTATGATAGACTAAAAACCAAAAAAAAACTAAATTTAACTCTAAAAGCTCCAATCAAAAACTAAATATATGTTCCATTTGATACAACACTGTTAGGAAAAACACTGATCACTAAGCACCATTTAATTTAGGGTTTAGGGTTTAGGGTTTAGGGTTAATTTAGGGTTTAGGGTTAATCAACCAAGATAGTCAAATTTAGGGTTAATCAACCAAGATAGTCAAATTTCTCCTAGGACTTGTTCGTTTTTTTCTATTTAGGGTTTAGTGTTCATTTTTCTATTCAGGGTTTATTGTCTGTTTCTTGCGTCTAATGTTTATTGTTCATTTTTCTATTCAGGGTTTATTGTCTATTTTTTGCATCTAATGTTTATTCATTTTTCTGTTCAGGGTTTATTGTCTGTTTTTTGCGTCTAATGTTTACTGTTCGTTTACGTTTTTGTTTTTTGTTTTTTGTTTTTTTCCTACAGTTTAAATACTATTCATTTTTATTTTTTTTTCCTACGGTTTTTACTATTCATGTTTTTTGCAATATTTGAAAACTGAAAACTATTTTAAACATGAAATAAAAGATGATTTTCAAACTTTAAAACATAAAAATTAAAAAATAACAATACATTAACAATTTTCTATGAAAAACAATAAAAATAAATAAAATAGAATATAAAAAATAAAGCTAAATACCTGGAAGGAGGTAAAAATGGTCTAGGGGGTCAGCTGAGGTGAAAAAAATGGGTACCCATGCTCCTCAGAAAGACCTGCCTGTTTTCCAAACAGTAAAAATGATGGGAAAATGGTTAAAAAAAAAAAAAAAACATTTCAAAAATAGACACCCATTTTTTTCAAATCGGGTGCCCGATTTGAAATAAACGGGCATCCATTTAGCTTCGGGCACCCATTGCTAAATGGACATCCATTTTTTGTTGGCTTGGGCACCTGAAGCTAAACGGGTGCCCGTGCCCGATTTGAAATAAACGGGCGTCCATTTAGCTTCGGGCACCCATTGCTAAATGGACACCCATTTTTTGTTGGCTCGGGCACCTGAAGCTAAACGGGTGCCTGATTTGTAAAAATCGAGCACCCGTTTCTAGCGGGCTCATTTCCCAACCCGTGGACTTCCGCGGGATTGGGACCCAACTCTGTACATTTACCCTCATCCCTATCTTCAACTTTAGCTGTTAGGGCCTTCTCTATCGGTTGAACAGTAGGTGTCGGTTGATCTTCTGTTATAGAAACAAAAGCCCATCCATTGTCTATTGGATCCTCATTAGAATCATCAGTAACTCCTTCATCAACATAATAACAAGATTTATCTCTATTCTTCTTGAATTTGTATTTCTGATAGTCAGGATTAGGCTTATATGTTCTTTTAGCTTCTTCTCTTAATCTTGCATGTCTAACAGGACATCTAGATGCCATATGACCAATCTTAATACAGTTAAAACATTTAAAGGGTGTTTTGCCTTCATACTTACTTCCAATTGGACCTTTAGGCATTTTCCTTGCAAATAGTGCTTCGAGTTCTTCATTTTCTCTCCTGCTTTCTTCAAGTTCTCTTGGATATAAGGCTTTCCAATCAGATTTATCATGTGATAATGATGATGCTGCAGTTGATGATGACTCCTTGAAAGCTAGATCTATCTTGATAGTAGTAACATGACCAAATTCCTCAAGCTCAAAAGCTGAAAGTTTTCCAACCAAAGTGTCTCTAGATATTGATGCATTAGGCATTGTTCTCAATTCATTTATAGTAGTAACTTTCATTTTATATGCCGGTGGAAAAGCTCTTAAAACTTTAGAAACAATCTCATCTTCACTTAAGGTTCCTCCACAACATTGTATACCCAAAACAATTTCATTTACTCTTTCCATAAAAGAAATTCTTTCTTCTTCTTCCATTTTCAGACTTTCATACCTGACCCAGAAGCATTCAAGTTTTGCAATTTTGACTGTGGAATCTCCTTCATTCAATGTTTCCAGTTTGTCCCAAATAGGTTTTGCAGTAGATCTATCTAACAATCCCATGACTTGCTGATCTGACAATGCGTGCAAAAGTGCTTCTCTTGCTTTGCGATCATTTTCCTCATCTTTTCCCAAGGTTGGTGGATTAGGCTAATCAGGAGTAGGAGCAGTATAACCATTCTTTGTAACCCTCCATATATCCTTTCCAATGCAATTCAAGTGTGTCTCCATCCTGATCTTCCATATGCCATAGTTAGTTCCATCAAGTTTTAGACTGTCCTTCCTGAAATAGTTGGTAGACATTGGATCTTCTCGAGCTGTCTAACTTATGCAAAAAGAGAACTAGGCTCTGATACCAATTGTTAGGTCCCGAAGACAACTGAGAGGGGGGTGAATCAGTTGTCCAATAAATTCAACAAAAAATAACTTAACCAAGACTTAATGCTTAATACCGGTAAACCAAACTTTATGCCGGTAGACAGTCTTAACAGTTAATTGCAATATCGGTAAAGATTAATGCATGAAATAGAAAGACAACAACATCCAAAACACATAACACCAATGTTTGTACGTGAAAACCCTATAAGGGGAAAAACCACGGTGGGAAGCCTTACCCATAATCAAATGATACTACTCTAGATAATATGTGTTTACAATATGGAATATGTGTTAGGGTTTCAAGCAGATCCGAAGCAAATATGAACTAACAATTATATGCAGATTTAAATACAAAAGATAAAGAAATAAAACAGGACACAGATAACATAGAAATTTAACGTGGTTCACCCAGAATGGGTTACGTCCACCATACACAGCCGTCCAATCTTTCTTATTATCCAGCAAAAACAATACATCAACCTTCCAATGCCTTAAGCATCCCAGCCGCTTATAACATGCGTTTTTAGGGCAACAAACAAAGTCGGCCTTTTTTAGGGTTTTATTACAATGTCGATTTTCATCAACAAAAAAATGGCAAAAAAAAATTTTCTCGGGGGCTGCCGCCCCCGAACCCCTGCCCGGGGCCCAGCCCGGCCCCAGACCCCAGCAAGGATACGTGCTGAGTGTACAATACTTTGCTGATCAGTCACCACATTTCAACAATCTCCCACTTGGAGACTGATCAAGCTCCACACCGAACAATCTCCCACTTGGAGATTGATACTACACGACACCACTGTACATGCAACATCCACTGGATAAAACACTAGGACTTGACGGGTATAAATTCCACAATTATCAATCAAGAAGACCAACAGAAACTGATGAAGAAATCAGCTTCTCCTGTGGAACTGCCTTTGTGAACATATCGGCAGGATTCTCACTTGTGTGAATCTTCTCAAGCCGTAACTGACCCTCCTCCAAAATAGTCCGGATGAAGTGGTACCTGAGTTGAATGTGCTTTGTCCTTGAATGAAAAACAGAGTTCTTCGCAAGATGAATGGCACTCTGGCTATTAGTATACAATGGGCTATCCTCTTGTGTCTGACCCAATTCCTTCAGAAAACATTGCAACCAAATCATCTCTTTGCTGGCTTCTGTAGCAGCAACATACTCAGCTTCAGTGGTTGAAAGTGCAACAACCTTTTGCAGCCTAGAAATCCAACTGACTGCAGTTCCCCCTATAGTAAAAACATACCCTGTAGTACTCCTCCGTGAATCAATATCACCCGCCAGATCAGAGTCAACAAATCCATTTAGAGCAGCATTAGATCCTTTGAAACATAATGCCTTCGTAGTAGTTCCTTTCAAATACCGAAGAATCCATTTCACAGCATTCCAATGTTCCATACCCGGATTACTCATAAACCTGCTCACAACTCCCACTGCATGTGCAATATCTGGCCTTGTGCATACCATTGCATACATCAGACTGCCAATAGCTGATGAATACGGGATGTTAGACATTTTATTAACCTCTTCCTGTGCCTTTGGGCACATCTCCTTAGTCAATTTGAAATGACTAGCCAAAGGTGTACTAACTGCTTTTGCATCCTGCATGTTAAATCTTTTCAACACCTTCTTTATATACTCACTTTGGGACAAATTCAAGGTTCTATTTTTCCTGTCCCGTGTAATCCTCATACCAAGAATTTGCTTAGCTGCACCCAAATCCTTCATAGCAAATGACCTGGCTAATTTCTGTTTAAGATCATTTATATGTTGCATGTTAGACCCAGCAACAAGCATGTCATCAACATAAAGCAACAGGATAATATAACTGCCATTATCAAATCTCTTAAAATATACACAATGATCAGAATGACATCTATGATAATCGTGTTCAGCCATGAAACTATCAAATTTTAAATACCATTGTCGGGGTGCTTGCTTTAGGCCATACAGACTTTTCTTCAACCTGCACACCAAGTTCTCCTTACCTTTGACCTCATATCCTTGTGGTTGCAACATGTAAATTTCCTCCTCCAAATCTCCATGGAGAAAAGCTATTTTGACATCTAATTGTTCAAGATGTAAATCATCTACAGCCACAAGACTAAGTACAGTTCTAATTGAAGTCATTTTTACAACTGGAGAAAATATTTCATCATAATCTATACCCTTTTTCTATGCAAAACCTTTTACCACAATTCTGGCCTTATATCTTTTCTGACCTCCTTCCTCCTCCTTCAGTCGATAAACCCATTTGTTAGGCAAGACTCTTTTTTCTGCAGGTAAAGGAACTAAGTCCCAAGTCTTATTTTTCATCAGGGAGTCCATCTCCTCTTTCATGCCTAGCTACCACTGTTGTTTAGCATCCACCTGCATTGCTTCTTCATATTCTTCTGGTTCACTAGAATCCATTAATAAAATAGAATACAAAGAAGGAGAAAATCTTTCAGGGGGTCTACTTGTCCTCGTAGAACGTCTAACACTTGCAGGAGTTTGTGGGACAATCTGTTGTTGCTGAGCATCAGGTACCTATGGCATTTCATTTTCAGGAATCTCATCCAACACCACATATTCTTGTTTGTCCTGTTCATGCTTCTTTTCCTGCATCTGTTCTTTATACATAACCTTCTCATTGAATATAACATCTCTACTTCTAATTATTTTCTTATTTTCAAAATCCCATAATCGATAGCCATATTCATCTATCCCATATCCAATGAAGGTACATTTCTGAGATTTAGCATCAAGCTTGGTTCTGTTTTCTTTATCAAAATGGACAAAAGCTTCACAACCAAAAGTTTTTAGAAAAGAATAATTTACCTTTTTACCAGTCCATGCCTCCTCTGGAATACCACCATCCAAAGGGGTTGAAGGTCCTCTATTTATCAAATAGACAGCAGTATGTACAGCATCTGCCCAAAAATGTAAGGGCAATCCAGCATGCAATCTCATGCTCCTCGCACATTCCATGATGGTCCTATTCATTCTCTCTGACACACCATTTTCCTGTGGAGTTCCTGGAACTGTCTTCTGCTTTCAAATCCCATTTAAGGAACAGTAATTTTCAAATGCTTTGCTGCAATACTCACCTCCATTATCCGATCTGAGACACTTCAACTTTTTTCCTGTCTCATTCTCAACCAAAGCTTTCCATTTCTTAAAAGTTTCAAAAACATCTGATTTTTGTTTTAGGAAATATACCCATGTTTTTCTGGTTGAGTCATCAATAAAAATAACATAATAACAAGAGCCACCAAGAGATGATACCTGAGCCGGTCCCCATACATCTGAATGTACAAGCTCTAACTTCTCACTCTTCTTCTCTTTCCCAACCTTGAGAAATCTGACTCTTTTCTGTTTACCATAAACACAGTTTTCACAGAACTCTAAATCAATCTTCTTTAGTCCTGGCAATAGATTTTTGGAGTGAAGGATTTTCATCCCTTTCTCACTCATGTGCCCAAGCCTATGGTGCCACATTATCGAATATGTTCTTGCAACATTTATTGTTGTTGTCCCTGCAGTAACTTTATCTGTAGCAGCTAAGGTAGAGTAAGTGTTACCAGTACACAGATATAATGTGCCTACCTTCGCACCTTTAGCTACTACTAATGATCCTTTAGTGACCTTCCACATACTGTCTGAGAAGGTAACTATCCAACCTTCACTACCTAGTTGCCCTGCAGAAATTAAATTTCTTCTTAAATTAGGAACATGTCTTACCTCTTGCAGAAACCAGTCATTACCATTCTGCAACTTGATCTTTATCTTTCCTTTTCCAACAATTTGATAGGGCTCATCATCACCCAAATATACTTGTCCAAAATCACCTTGAACATAATCTAGAAAATATTTTCTATGGGGTGTAGCATGAAATGAAGCCCCAGAATCTATTACCCAAGAATCATTAACATTATCCAAACATAAGATTAAAGCATCTTGTAAAGTATTACTTGCAATATTAGCTTCCTTACTGTCATTTTCATTTTTGTCTCCTTTGTTTTTCCGAGACCAACAATCTTTCTTTAGATGACCAGGCTTTCCGCAGTACCAGCAATCTTTCTTTTCTCTAGATTGAGAGCGTCCTTTCTTTGACTGCCCTCGTGACTTCTCATTCCCAGGGCCTTTTCCTCTTTCCTTTGATCTTCCTCTGTTCTCCACATTCAAAACACTACCCGATGATGTTGAAGTCTCACCTGTGCTTTTCCTTCGCATTTCCTCACTTAGGATAACACCAACAATATCATCAAATACCAAAGTATTTTTACCAGAGACAGAGTTACTTACAGCCATAACCAAGCTATTCCAGCTTTCTGGCAAAGAACATAAAATCAAGAGAGCCCTAACCTCTTCTGCAAAGGTAATTTTTACCGAAGACAATTGACTGGTAATTGTATTAAATTCATTTAAGTGCTCCGCTACAGATCCTCCCTCACTCATTTTCAAATTAAACAAACGCTTCATAAGAAATACCTTATTCGAAGCCGAGGGTTTCTCATACAGCTTAGCCAATGTTGCCATCAAATCTACAGTTGCTTTTGCTTCTGTTATATTGAATGCTACAGACGTCGCAAGGCACAATCGAATGGATCCCAGTGCCTTTCTATTTAAAATGTCCCACTCTTCATCTGATATTGTGGTCGGTTTCTTTGCCTTTCCTTCCAATGGTCGCCACAAATCCTTTTGATACAAGTAATCCTCCATCTGCATTTTCCATAACTAATAATTCTGGCCGTTAAACTTTTCGACCTTGAATTTGGAATCCTCCATTGCTCCCACTCAAATCTGAAAGTCGTGCCAATTTATAGAAAACCTCGCTCTGATACCAATTGTTAGGGTTTCAAGCAGATCTGAAGCAAATATGAACTAACAATTATATGCAGATTTAAATACAAAAGATAAAGAAATAAAACAGGACACAGATAACACAGAGATTTAACGTGGTTCACCCAGAATGGGTTACGTCCACCATACACAGCCGTCCAATCTTTCTTATTATCCAGCAAAAATAGTACATCAACCTTCCAATGCCTTAAGCATCCCAGCCGCTTATAACATGCGTTTTTAGGGCAACAAACAAAGTCAGCCTTTTTTAGGGTTTTATTACAATGTCGATTTTCATCAACAAAAAAATGGCAAAAAAAAATTTTCTCGGGGGCTGCCGCCCCCAAACCCCTGCTTTCTCGGGGGCTACCGCCCCCGAACCCCTGCCCGGGGCCCAGCCCGGCCGCAGACCCCGGCAAGGATACGTGCTGAGTGTACAGTACTTTGCTGATCAGTCGCCACATTTCAACAATATGCACATGCAAAAAGGCCAACTACCTAGAGCTCATTGTTCAATCACAAAATGAGAGTCACACTAACTACAATTGGATGGTTAAATCCAATAATAATGTACTGCACAAAATAACATCTTCATATGCTAGATTCAGTACCGGTGTAGTTCTAATTGCCTTCACAAAACCCTCCTTCAACCTTCAAATGATCTCTGCATGTATAGGTCTACTTATTTTCGCATATACTCTATTATAATTCCTCTTCCCAATCGCATATTGATCTTACAAATAAGATCTTACATATATACCATAACCTAAGACCAATTGAATAGGTCAGCTCACTAAAAGATATTACAATAACATCAATTACAAACAAATCAATATCTGATGCATGATGTTGGCTCAATGCATTTACAATAATAAAAAATCATCTTCATAACATGTCGTGCTGATCTGGAATAGATAAGTTTGTCGGTGTTTATCCTGGACCTATTTGTCGATAACAACAAATATGCAAACCCAAATAAACAGTTAACCAAATCGCCAAAACCAAGTGATCGAATAATGTCTTCGACATAACCAAGTAGTTTCCAAGTCTTTCCAAGTGCTGGTGAACAATATAATCTGTCAGTGAACCAAATATCAATGTTTTGCATAAGTCTCTATCTTGTCGGTGAACATAACCAAAATCTCCAAGTGCTGACAAGTGTTGACAAGTGATGATAGGTGTTGACATCAATGAAAAAACCATATCATCATATCCAAAATACCAATAGGTTCTCTTTTTCTCAGAGAGAATCCTCGCAATCAACCACACAGAGAACATCTGGGCAAGCTTGAATCTAACTGGTTGGGTCCATATGTCATCACTATTGTATTCAGGTCTGGGGCATATCAGTTGGAAACTTCAGAAGGGGAACTACTAGCAGATCTGATTAATAGCATGCACCTCAAACGATTTCATACATAAACTATACAGAGCATCAGGCTCCATCATATACCAGAAAAACATCAAAAAAATTCAGAAAAATATCCTGAAGAAAATACAAAAAAATCAAAATAGTAAAGAAAAATCATGCATCCAAACAGTGAACAAACCACTCTGGTGGCACCTTGGATAAGTACAATGGTGAAAACCTGGCAAACAGGTGCCACTCATAAAGGCTATGGCTCCATTGTCTTTCAGACTTGTTGTGATCCCATTCATTGCATCCATTCATCCATAATTAAAATCATGGCGATACTCTTAACCTATTGATGGAAGTAAATTCTACATTATTTGTGATTCATTGATTTTCCTCATTGAAAAATATCTGGAAATAATACCAAAAACATTCAAAACCCACTCACAAAATTCAAAAACATTCCAAAAACACTCACAAAATTTAAAAACATTCAAAAAAACACTTACAAAATCCAAAAACATGATAAAACATCAACAATCAATCAAAAACATGGCAACACATAAAATCTTGTGTACATACACATCACCAACAACATCAAACAAACATTTTTGAGCTACTCAAATGATGATCACTTATCAAATCAACCAAACAATCAACACAGGTACACACCATTGTCTTAAACAAGGATGCATCCTTCCTTCCAAAATAAAGACATGCTAACATTTTCTTTGACAAGAAAATTTTGTTTAAGCTATCAAGTACTTGGTTGATTTGTTATAGTCTTTTTATTTTATATCAGGATCATACGCTACTCCAAGATATCCACAAGTGATTAGAGTAGCCGGGATGGCTCTTGATAGCTTTTTCTTTTGTTTGTTGTCTGTGAATTATTTCAATGAAGTTTTGGGGCATATACTAATGGTGTCTACATGGGAAGTTCACTAAACTACGTGATCTTATGCAAAAACTAGTCATGGATCACTATGGCTTACTGACTATAGCATATACCTTGACCATTTGCGCATGAACTAGAATGGAGGGTCATTTTTCCTTGTCTATAATAATTCTTGCCTATAGGTACACTACCCCAAACTTGGTTCCTACTACCTTAGCCAAGAATGATACTACCATGCTCGATGAGGAAAATAAAGCACTATGAATACTCTATGGATAGTCATTCTATCTCATCTATATATATTGCATTCCATCCATCCATACATCCATATTGTTGCATATCATTCATGCATAGTAATGAAAATGGATACTCTCTTTTTTCAATCTTCTTCCACATGAATAAGTCCTAGGTCCTCCATACCTTCTATCTAGCATTCAATCCCCCCTCACCCTCCCTATTCAGGTCCTCCATACCTTCTATCTAACATTGAATTCCCCCCTCCCCCTCCCCATCTCAATAATCAGCATCACATATCCTACATCATGCCCCATCAACCCAATCAAGCCATGTTCATTACCGTCCATCTCTAATAGGAGAGGTTGCATTTCCCATCCCAAGTCATCCTATAAGCCAAGCAAGTTACTTTGTCTACACATGTACATCAACCACATGTACACCTAGACTATCAATAGATACTTTGATCAAGTATCTTTGTGTCTCAGTAGGTAATCGATCATGGAAAACCTAGACTACAACATGCATTTATCATAACGATCTAGTCTCAATGGGGCTGCTATGATTCACCACAACCAACCTACAATGCAAACACTATCAATTGATCAAACCAATCAAACACAATCACAACAGACAATTACATCATTTGTCTAAGTCTCAACGATTATTTTTATTCAGATACCTTGACTTCATCGGGCAATTACATCATTTGCCTAAGTCACAACATGTCACTTTGATTCACTTACTCAAACTTTATCATGTCCAAGAGAACAACTGCCATCAATTGTCACGCTTTGACTCAACTGGGGCAATTCAATCGATGGCACCAGATTCTCCAACCAATTTTTGATCAATTGTGCAATATCAATCAAAAGCACACACTCCCTTTGCACTGTAACTCTTACATGACCTAAGGATACTCACTGACTTCCCCTTTTTCCATTTTATCCCCGTTTTCTCTCATTCTTTCACCGTTATTGCTAATTTCTTCTATTTTAGCTCTCCTCCACTTCTCGTTCTTTTTCGAGAGATCGCCCAATTTTTTGAAATTTTTTGGCCCATCTATCGAGGGGGCATACCATCCATTAAATTAACATTTATGGGGCATATTTCTTCACACCTATTTTTCTTTCTTTGAAACGACGCGATAAACCGCATCGTCTCAAAGAGGGGCAAATGTAGTCACATAAATTTGTCCACTTAATTAAATGAATATTTACTATTTATTTGATTATTTAACCATCAATAACCAGTTAATGAAATTAATATTTAATTATTTTATCCTCAACCTCTTCTCCTATTAATTAAATAAATTATTCAATTTATTTAAATTAATTCATTAAACCAAATTCACAATCAATTAAAAGAATAAAACATATTTATTTAATTTAACCCCCTTTCCTCATTTAAATAAATAAATTAAATCCCTAAATTACCCCCCACTTGCATTCTCCTACAAATGCAAGTTGCACCTATTTGATTGAAATAAATGAATTCTATTTTAATTAAAATCTTATTTTCCCTCACCCACCAAACCCACTTTCTCTTCTAACCACCTTCTAGACTCTTCTAACCCCCTTCCTAATTAGCCTAATCCCATTTCCTAAATATTGTCACATTCCTAAGCAACTTGAAGTCACTTCTCAAAGCCTCCAAAGTCTTTGAAAAACATTAAATGCTTTATGTCTCCAACAAGTCAACCCTCAAAGTCTTCCAAACCACTAATGGGTCTTACATGACCATTTATGGCTCTTACATAACTATTTATGGTTAATTCAACTCACCCACATGGTTAGAAACTTTCCCTCTAAATTCAACCCTCATTTAACTCATGGGTCTCTTCAAGCATTTATTGCTTTGACCATGGTTATCCTCACTAACTCTTGCACAAGAGTTTATCCATTGGATAAAGGCATTATTCATTGGATAATAATTTTATTCATTCAAATCAACACTAACCTTACCTCCCAAGTTAACCTTCAAGTCATGTCAAGCATTTAATGATTCTTCCCTCTCCTCTCAAGCCATCACATGATGACATTTGTCATCCTAGGATTGGATTGAAAATCTTCACATGGATCATAAACCCATCAATCCTGGCCCTTATTGATATTACTCAATCTCAACCATCCATTTCTCTATTTTTTCTATAAATAGAGCCCATTCCTTCATAATCCAGATCCAAAAATCTTGTATGCATCTAAGTTATAGTGAATTTAAGAGAGCATTTTAGAGTAAAATCATAATCCACATTGTCTTTTGGTTAACATTGGTAATAGCTTAATTAACTCATTCTTTCTCATTTCGAGCTCACATTTACATATTTTCATAATCATCTTTCAATCTTGAATCTCCATAAGACTTCCATAGTAGTGCAAAGTTGAGAGCTACACTCATGTGGAACTTGGAGAGGAGAGGAACAAGGGAGGAGCAACTACGAGCATCTTGGTTAGCATTTGGAGGAGTGCAATTTATCTCTTTTATATTTGCATGCTTTCCATTTCATGTTTAATATCCTCTTGATATGCCTGTTCAGGATAGTCTTTTGTTGCTAACACTGACGTTTGAACTTGCTCTCTTGTGTTGTTGTGCTCCCATCAAACATTCTAATCCTTTTTGCAGAGCATCAGTTGCAAAGGTAACCATGAGGTACCTAACCCTTGATGGTTGGTTTAGTAGTTTTTTAAGCTACCATTTTATGATTTTGAATCATTTCAAGCATGATAGATGGATTTCCTTCCCATTTTATCTTCTTTCTTCTCTCAGCCATGGGGTTATTTCTCATAGAAAGAACCCCAATTCTTTGATTCTTCATGAAGGCCTTATTCTCCTTCTCATTGAGCATGTTAAAGCCTTGTCCATTCAAACCAAACCCTCTAGCACCAATCACAAAATTGAGTTTTCCCTAAATGTGTGTTGGTATTTTTCTAATTTCTCAAATGACTCTAAAGATGCCTCTTTTGATGATGATGCTTTCTACCATATTGGTAGACAGAAGCACTCTAGGAAGGAAAATCCCGCTCCTAGATGGCCTCATGCATTTGAAATTTATAAGGAAGATTTTGATTATGTGCCCTCAGAGGAGTATGTTCCAAATTTGCTATCCCCTAGCTCTACCAAAAAGGGTAAATCCTAGGTGGGGGAATCATCTAAATCTATTAAATTTATGAAGGTGAAAGAGAAGAAAAAAGGTCCTAATTTGTCTTATTCTTCCATTGAGGGATACAAAATTGTTTTCCTCTACCCATGCTAACAAGCCCCTATAAAAATTTAACGTTAAAAAGAAAATTGATGTGACAATAGGGGATAAGGTTGACAATCCTAAGTTTGGTAGGGACCCATAGGGGATCGACTTTCATATTGAAATCCCTGCTTAAAATGAAATTGACACTTTGGTTGTCTTAGATAAGGGGTCCTTTCTACGCGAACAAGGGATATGATGGTGATGGTCAAGGATGTGATAGAAGGATAGAGAAATCTATTTAAATGGATGGTTTATGAGATTAATTTGCTCAAGAAAAGGGTTAATACTTTTAATGATAAAATAGATCTAGCAAAACTAGGTGTGAACAAACCCCTATCTATGGATAATGCACATAAAATACTCACTCTAATCCAAATGTGGCCAAGGATGTGAAAACTATGAAATTGGATCACAAGGAGAAGATTAGGTCTCTAGAAGAGACCATTGATAAAATTCATAATAAGACAAGGATCATTGTTGCTGTGAGTAGAATGACTATATAGAATAGCTCTAAAGGCCTCAGACAATTAAATGAGAAAGCCAAGACTCAAAAGTATATCCAATGGTAATTTGGGTGTTCCCTCTACTTTTGTGAAGAATGATACGAAGAATGTTGCAGTTTAACAAGGCATGGGTACTGAACCTATTCTTTGCCCCTTCACCAGAATGTGCAACCGTGATAAAGGTGAGAATGAGCATACTCAGGTTTTCCATGATGTCTTGAACATTGATGAAGATGTTATTAGCAAGAATTTCAAAGTTTTAAAGTTGTTAAAAATATCTAGTAGGCTTTCGGGGTGGATGACCCTTTCTTGTCACTTTTATTTTGTTGGTGGCTAGCTGGTTGTTTCCATCTCATTTTTTATGTGTTGGCTTGCTCTTTTTTTAAAGGGTTTTGGGTCCCCTTCAAAACCTATGAATCAGTAAGGACAAATATAATATCTTCTTCAACATACCAGAGCCTATTCAACACATAATTATAGAAATATTTCATTTTTGAATTGGAATTTTTCTCATGGGTCAACTAGGAATTCTAAGGGGTCAATGGAAAAGGATTTTATATATATTTTAATTGAGGGTTATTTATTGTAACTTTTAGTGGCTATCCTTTAGTGGTTGGATGAATCTATGAAAAATAGTATTGCAATTCTTGCACAGATACAATTTTTTAATCTTATCAACTAACAAAAGTTTTCTCAAGGATTTTGGCACTCTTTCCAGGAAGTTCTTATAAGACAAAAACTTAGAAAGTCAATAATGAATTTTGGTGAATTGTATTTTGTTTCCAATATTAAGGAGGTTGGTGTTATTAATCTCCATCATTCTAAGCTCAATAGACACAATTTACCTATCAAATTCTATTTTCATTGGTGCAAAAGTCTTGGCTATCCTTGTGCAGAAACTCTTAATTTTAAGTATCTAATGGGCATTGCTAAGGAGGAAGTCTCATTAATGGATTTATTTGGGAAATGTTTCATGATCCAAAACACCATAAAAAAGGGGGCTACTCTTATTAAGAAGGGGTTTTTTTTTATATTTAATAAAGGTAATAATTCTATATATTGGGAGGACTCTTAAGATAACATGTTGGTATGTGGCAACCGATCATGCTATAGGGCTTTAATTTTGGTGACTTTGCCAATCGTTTTTACCCCCAAGTCAATTATTGGGGGAATGGGGTAGTGCCCCTAAAGAAAAAAATGTTCTTTATTTAATAAAAGAGTTGGTTATTATGTTGGTATGTAAACTGCCAAAAAGGGCTTGATAGATAGGTGGTTGTGTAATGTGAAAAATGATCTATTAATTTACTCTTCATTGGATAATAAAAGGAAAGTGAACAACTGTTTCTTTATGGATGTAGACCGTATTGGGTGAACCACGTAAAATACATGTGTTATTATGAATTGTTATTTTTCTTCTTTTCTTATTCATTATATTTAATATTGTTTATTTCTCTAGTCTGCCTAAACCCTAAAGTAACCATCCTCCTATTCTTGTTAGGAATTGCATGCAGAAAATATCAATTATATGTAGATAAATATTAAACATAGGAATGCAAAACATAGAAATAATAACAGAGAGGAGACAATTTTAATGTGTTTCACCCAAACTCAGGCTACGTCCACCAAATAGAGACTCCAATATTATTATCCAGTAAATCAAACCGATTAAAACCAACAATCTCTTGCAACTCAATACTGCTACAAATGCTACAAAATTCTCTACCAAAATAAAACTCTAACCCTTAGCCTTTTTATCAAGACTTATGTCGGTTAAAAAATTAGGGTTACAAGATGTGAGCCAATAGAAAAAAAACTGACACCTTTATAAAATAATAAGTCTTTTTGGCCTCGCGGGACATTGCCCCTTGATCTCACCCTGTATCGCGATAGGGAGCGTGCAAGGGGTGCTACCCCAAACTGTCGTCAAACAATATGGGGGGGAACCGCGCTGATAGAATTAGGAAAAATTTAACCTCCGAGTCTGATTAGGCTCCATATAACAACAAAAATTCTCTCATCCTTTCCCAAGCTTTAACCTCTAAGAGACATTCTTTTGGAAGTAGGTTGATCCAAGGTTGTTGATTTCAAGTACCACTCTTCTCTAGGGAGATCAACCATTCACAAGTGGAGAGACTCTTTAAGTTGGCCTATGTGGGGCTCTTTGGATGACAGGAATACTTTGGCTTCAATTTTGGTTGAGATACCCTAAAGTTCCTTAGAGGAATCAAATGACCTTGTTGTAGCATCGTAAATTGTACACCCTTAATTAGGGTTGTCCAATTACATGCTTAGGTTTGCTAGCATGAGATGCTACATTGATGATCAATTTTTGTTATCTGGTGAGTCAGATATCCAATCCAGAATTCTTGAGTCCTTCATTCCAAAAGATTGACTAAAGTCCAGTGAGGTCCAGTAAGAAGAACAGTGTAATTGGCAGTGTGTAGTTTGGTGGTCAGTGGATTATTTTGGTTGAGTATCTTGCTTTGCGGATCTAGGAGATGTGTTGTGGATATGCAATTAACCTTATTCCACGTTTGTGGCCTTCGGTGTTAAGTTTGGTGCTGGTTAGAAGATTTGATAGGCCATTTTTCTAGTATAATAGTGTTTTGGTGTAGTAGCGTGTAAAGATTTATTGTGTGGATCGTGCAGAGTGATTTTGATGATTTTTTGTGTGTTCAAAGTTGAAGAGATAACATATGGAAAGTGTGAGGACATCTTTTTTTGGTCCACCTAGGTGTTTTTTGATCGATTTAAGCCGACTTGGTTGCATGTTATGCAGTTTTTAGGCCGACATGGAATTGATCTAGTTTGATGGTGTAGATATATTAATTTAATTGATATGATCATTTGGGAAGTTGTTGGTGAAGTAAAAAGTGTGCTTGAGAGATTGTGCATAGTTTCATATGTGCAGTGGAGACATCTATGCTCCGATATGTGACAGAGTAGAGCATAACAAAGCAAAGAGATAGAACAGTGGCAGAAGACCTTTTGCGCTTAACCATAATTGATTTTTGGCATTTTTAGATGCTATCCATCAGTTCACTCAAACAACTATCATTTGTAATCTCTTGTAAGGCAGTAAGCCTTCCTCTAGGTTGTAGTCATCTTTTGTAATTGAGCAATGAGCTCTACATAGTGTGCCTGAATGCATCTGCATTCCCCTCTTGTAATATTATTATACTCCTGATCATAGTATTATAATATTGTGGGTCTCAATCCCACTGTGGTTTTTCCCTTAACTGGGTTTCCACGTAAAAATATTGGTGTTATGGTGTTGATGATCTTGGCTTTGAGCTTATGCATTTACTTTTCTTCATTTATATAAATTGGTTGTATAATTAGGGTATTAAAGTTAAATTTGTTGAACACTGATTCACCCCCCCTCTCAGTGTTCCCTTAATTCCAATAATTGGTATCAGAGCCTAGCCCCTCAGAAGGAGCCTAATAACTTGAGAGAGATCCGGGAAGGTGTCTTAATGGATTCAAGTGGTCTTAGACAGCATCTAATTCTTGCACTTGATGATCCCGATCAATCCAAAGCCAAAGTCCAAGAATTGAAGACAAATCTCAAGGATGCTAAATATTTCATTCAGACATTGAAGGACCAACTGAATAAGTCCAAGGAAAAGAGAAAAGACCTTGTTGATCAGCTTCAGGAGAAAGAAAGTCAAAGCATTGATGAAGAATCCCTGGAAGAGAAGACAAAAGAATATGATAGAATTTCAAGAGTTAATGCACTTCAGAAGAATGAGATGGAAGCCATTGTGATGAATTTGACAAAGGAGATTGAAAACTAGAAGAAGAATGAGGAAATCTTGACTCAGTCACTAAAGGATAGATCTGATGAGTGCTACAAACTAAATCATGAAAATGACCTACTGAATCTTGAATTGATGCAATCCAAAAATAATGAGCAAGATCTTGAAAGACGGATCATAATTCTAAGAGATGAACTTACCACTGCCAATGAGTACACAAAAAATTTCAATGCTATCTCAACCAAGCTGGATGAAATGCTACAAAGTCAGAAGAATAAAGGTGATATGGGAGGACCTGGATTTAACAAGGGAGAAAGCTCCGAATATAGTCAAAGCAATCAACAGAAGAACAAGAAGCCTCTGGTAAGACAACCTAATGCTTATAAATTCAATGGTAAATGCTTTGTTTGCAATAAATTTGGTCATATGGCAAGTCAATGCATAAAAAGAACAAAACAAAATAATTCATCATTCACCGATCAATGTTTCAATTGCAATAAATATGGTCATAAGTCAATTGAATGCAGAAGTACGGTAAATAGGAGGAATGTAAGATGATGTTTGTGGAAGGTTTGGACATATTGCTAACCAATGCAGATCAAAGAGAAATCAAAACAATTTCAGACCTAACCAGAGAAACAAAATTGTTTGATATGCTTGCAACAAATCCAGTCACATTGCCAAATACTGTAGAAGCAAGAATGTGAAGAATTATCTGGAAGACAAGAACAAAACTGCTGATAAGGGCAAAGAAAAGGTTGAAGAAATCAGAGAGCAATACAAGATGAAATGGGTCAAGAAGAGTGATTCTGAGGTAGGAGATGGGTCCACACTTGATTCCGGTACTGGAACCTCATCCGATAGCTAAGTTAAGGCATCTGACCTTGGGGGTAAGATTTCATGAAAATATTTCAAACCCCTTGCCTGAGATCCGTGTCTAATTTTGACATGTTACATAGGTATATATGATGATTGCAGGTATCTATGATTGATTCCTAGAAGAACCTGTAGGTCCGCAGAAGATCTTTATGAAATGAAGGGTAACTAGAAGTATTAGGGTTAAGAGAATTTATTGCAGTAGAAAGTTAGGTTTTCTAAGAATAAAAGATGAGTTGATCATTCATTTATCACCTTGTATTTGAAGCGAAAGAGTAGCAGAGTGTAGTAAAGGAGAACTTGCAGAGATTCCAAAGCAATATCCAGATTTGGTGTGCGATCTTGAGTTTGGTTGAAAGGTATTTGACTGTGAAACCCTCATTTTCAGTTGAAGCTTGAAAATTATTATGTTTGGTACTGCAAATCCTTTGGTTGTTGAAATCGTTGAGCATGCGCATCCAAATTTCAAGAATCATCCATTCATTTTGATGGAAGATGATCATGAGAGCGTATTTTCATCTGTGCCCTATGGAGTGTTGCATATTGAAGATATTAGGGTATATATGCATTGTCCCATTAAGGAATTGGGTAGCACACAAATGTTGAATCTATACAACAATCAGCTAGTAGACAAGAGCTCAATACTGAAACCAAAATTTCAAGATTTGGAGAACAAGGGTTTTGTGAAGTTCGTCAGATTTTCAATGTTTTATGAACATGAATGGATCTGATACATCTTGAGCTGAGTTCATGATGAATTTATTTGGCTAGATAAGCCCCACAAAATCACCAAGTCAATCATTCAGGTCGTAATAAGATTGTGTACAATCGGAGAACTGCCATCCCTAAAAGCTATGAAGAATGAAATCATGATCAGTGCAACGAGATCAAAATTTGACAAATGAACGATGACAATCAACGACATTCTGGAATATGATATCAGGTTAGCATCAATGATCATTGGGTACAAAATCTATTTTTCTAGCAGAGAAAATTATGTTTCCGACACTGCTAATTATACTGCATATGAGATAATGAGAGAAAACAAAAAATATGATCTTTGTGAACTGCTCTGGAGTGAGCTTATCAAGAATATTAAGAAGATCAAAGAAAATAAGAAACACCCTTTCAAATTTGGAACACTGCTTCTATGTCTATTTTTGTACTTTATGAAAGAGGTTCTAGGTGTTGGTCCAGTAGAATGGGAATTTGACAGACTTGTAGGAGTTCAAATCCGGGAACATCTATACAATTCCGATGACTCTAAGGTTCAAAGAAATAATTTATGGGGTTATTTCAATAACTTCCAAAAGGAAATCCATGATAGGGAAAGGATACCTAAGTCTGTTGTAGAAAAATATCAAGATACTATTTGCTTCATGGTAGATACTGATCAGTGTTTGATGGAAGTTATAGAGCCCCAAACTGTATGGATCATGCCTATGGGCTATGAGGTCAAATAATAGATTATGGAACTTTATGCACAACATATGTTGAGAAAACCGGTGGATCCTAGTGAGGAAAGATTCTGAACATACAAGGAGAAAAGTTTAAAACTTCATCAGCAGTTTAAGAAATCAATAATTCAGAAGAAGGTTCAGAAGGAAATAGAGGATTTTGCAGAGAGTATGGAAATAACTAAGGAAGTTGTCTAGATAGATAGAGAAGAAAATATTCTCTAAGGAGAAGTCTTTGAAGAAGGAAGAAAAACCAGAAGTCTCTAAGACTAAGCCAAGGCAAGTCAAAAGCATAGCTCCCTCCTTCAGCCTTGCTAAGTCAGCAAGTCAACCTAAGTCTTCAATCAAGCCATTTGGTGGTGAAAAGAAGAGGAAGATAGTCAGATTTGTTATTGTAGATGAAGAAGAGACTGGATCTAATGAAACCATGAAGGAAGTGAAGGCTCAAACTCCTAAAGTTACCAAGATCTCAAAGGAGAAGCCTATTGGTAAAACAAGATTTGGTAAGAAACCTAAGGCATTTGAGTTTGATGAAGCTTTGAAATAAGGAAAATTTACTATTGTTCCTTCTATGACACTAGAGTAGATTGTAAATGAAGTTGTTAAGAACGGTAATTTAAAACCACTATCTGAGTGGTATAAAAAAAATTATGACTTTGGCAAGAGAGCACTAGAAGAGGCTACTGTAGAATATCTTAATGTGTATAGTAAAGTATTGATTGAACTAATGTCAGTCATACCCAAGAGATTGTATGACATTTTGGATGCCAGAAGATAAACATCTAGTAAGGAAGATGAGAGACTGAAGGAATATGTGTTGGTTAACTTGTGCTCAATCATTACTATAGAGGAGATAGATAGATTGTTGAAATTAACAAAGAACGAATTTAAGAGAAAACATATGGTAAACAAAATCATGTTAGGGAATATTGATGAATTTGTCAAGGAGACTGAAAATATTTTGACAATTTTTTTGTTAAATAATCGGTATGAGGTAAATAAGGCTAAAGGGCGAGAAGAAATTTATTCAAAAGAACAGAACGTGACATCTCAAGTCAATCTGAAAGTCAAGCAGACAGTAGATGACACTTTTGAGCATATATGGGCTAGTATGCAAGAAGAAGTTGGAGAAAAGGACACAAGGAAAGATGAGGAAGGGAAGGACAAGGTTGGGAATCCTCTGGTTGTTACAGTTAATCCTCTGGTTCTTGAGAAGAATGCAGATAAAGAGAAAGTGGAGGTCAAGGTTGAAGTCAATACTAAAGAAACAGACTCTATAGAGGAAGTAAAGGGAAAGACAGTCGCTGATGATCCAGAATTCATTCAAGGTCCTATCAACCTGGATTCCTTGTCTCCAATTCAAAAGCTACAACTTACATTGTTTTCACAAGCCAAATCCAACAAAGATCTTTTGAAGTTTCATGCTGAGGATAATATGTCACTAAATTTGGCAACCAATGTTCTTGAAAAGTTGATGCCCTCGTTTCAAAAGGATACTTCAGATACTCCATTCAGGCGATTGAAGAATTTGATTAATTCTATTGACAAACATTTTGAGTCTTTTGAAAGGTCAGTTGAGGAAAAAGTCCTAAATGAATTTAATGCAAAAAGCTTCGAAATCTTAAAAGAATGATTGTTAAAGACAAAGCTACATTAGGAGAATGTGTGAAGAGCATGCAAGATGCGTTATCCACATGTGGGAATTTGTACAAGTCATGTCTATCTTTGAACAAGTTCACTGCAGATATTGGGCATGAGAATGAGCTTGAACGAATATATCAATCAATTGATTTCCTAACAACATCATTGAGTAGTCATGAGAATCAGGTAACATCTCTACTTGATAAAATCAGAATCCTAGACCATGATCAGGAGAAAATATTTGGGAGAGTTAGTGAAGTTAGGAGTCTTATTACTCCTAAGATGGACATTATGTATAGTGCTTCAAAGATGCCTAAGATGCTCTGGCTTGTGGTGATCCGAATTATGTAAAGACAACAAAGGCACAAACTTACTTGCTTAGTTGGTTCATAACTATATTGGAGAATCTACAGAAAGGCTGGGATAGTCACTTGGACTCATTGAAGAGCTCTTATGTCAATATCTTCAAATTTTGTGAGTTTATGTACATGTGTAAGTAGAATTTTTGTTTTCTGGAACTCTACCTTTGTCATTGATGTCAAAGGGGGAGAATAGATTAGTGAAAAATGTTGATCTTACGAGGAGATTCTTGATTCTTTGATTCTTTTGAGTCCAGTAGTTTGATTTTGGTTTTGATACTGACACTTAGTCATTTTTCACTAAGTGTTGCCATCAATGCCAAAGGGGGAGATTGTTGGCATGAGATGTTGCATTGATGATCAATTGTTGTCATTGATGGCAACTGACATTTGGTGAGTCAGATATCCAATCCGTGGTTTGTGATTCCTTCATTCTGGAAGATCGAATAAGGTCAAATGACCTCTGATAAGAAGAATAATATAATCAACAAAGTGTGTAGTTTGGTGGTGAGAGGATTATTTTGGATGAGTATTTTGCTTTGTAAATCTAATAGATGTGTTGTGGATATGAAATACACCTTCTTCCAGGTTTGTGGCCTCCGGTGTTAAGTTTGGTGTTGGTTAGAAGATCCAGTAGACCATATTTCCAGTATAACACTATTTTGGTGTAGTAGAGTGTAAATATTTATTGTGTGGATCATGCAGAGTGATTTTGATGATTCTTTGTGTGTTCAAAGTTGAAGAGACGACATATGGGAAGTGTGTGGACATCTTTTTTTTGTCTTCCTAGGTGTTTTTGGATTGGTTTATGCCAACTTGGATTACACGTTTCATGTTGTGTGTTATGCGTTTTTTAGGTCAACATGGAATTGATCTAATTTGATGATGCGGATATATTAATCTGATTGATATGATCATTTGGGAAGTTTTTGGTGATGTAAAAAGTGTGTATGAGAGATTTGCGTAGTTTCACGTACGCAGTTGAGAGATTTGTGCTCCGGTATGTGACAAAGAAGAGAAGAACAGAGCAGAGAGACATAACAATGGTAGAAGACCTTTTGCACTTAACTGAAACTTCTTTCTGGCATTTGTAGATGCTATCCATCAGTTCACTCAAACAATTATCATTTTTAATCTTTTGTAAGGCAGTGAGCCTTCCTCCGGGTTTTAGCCCTCTTTTGTAATTGAGCAATGAGCTCTAGGCAGTGTGCCTGAATGCATGTACATTCCCCTCTTGTAATATTATTATACTCCTGATCACAATATTATAATATTGTGGGTCTCAATCCCACCATGGTTTTTCCCTTAACCAAGTTTCCATGTAAAAATATTGGTGTTATGGTGTTGATGATCTTGGCTTTGAGTTTCTGCATTTACTTTACTTCATTTTCATAAAGTGGTTGTATGATTAGGGTATTAAAGTTAAATTTTCTAAACACTAATTCACCCCCCCCCCCTCTCAGTGTTCCCTTAATTCCAAAAAGGTTAGCACCTGCCTTAGTATGTCCCATTGCATTTTGCATTCATAAGGCTCCTTTAGGAATTTAAATTTTATTAATCTAATTTAATCTAATATCCTCTTTCAACAATTCACATATCATAAAATTGGGCCCTTAACCCTAGGCACGCCCCTTTTATTTTATTTTAATTAATCCTAATAATGTCGTAATCTCAATCTTCAAAGCACATTTTTGCATATCTACACACCTTGGATTGGCGTACCATGTTGTATTTGACTTTATAATTGCCATATCTCACATCCCTAGAAAATTGGAAAAAAATCGACTGGACCGTGGTGCTAGCATTTTGGTCCCATACTTTTTTCCTTGAATTTCAAGAGCTTAATTTGGCGGTATTATAATGTTCAAATCCTTCTTTGGGTCATTTTTTATTAATTTTAAGTTGGCCTATTATCAAAATTAAATTGAAAGTATAGGTTTTATGTGAAGTCTAGCAATTGGAGGAGATCCTTGTGAAGTGAAAGTATAGGTTTTATGTGAAGTCTACAATCAGAAAATTCATCATTAATCAAGTCTTCATCAACATTTTTATTATTCATGGAAGATTTAGGAGATATTGAAGAAAAATAAAGAGATCACTGAATGTTGATTGGCTTGTACCTCTCCTTAGGGTTTGGTGTGGTTTCTTGTTATTTTCGTATCTCTATTTGAGTTTTAGATCTACATATCATCACATTTTCAAATCCACATTATTACTTTAGATCCATATAGCATTTGTGATTTGAAGCATTTACATTAAATTCAATTTAGGGTTTTTACTCAAAAACATAGGGTAGAACTCTAGTTGCATTTAGCTCATAGGAATCTTACAAACACATGAGATTCTAGGGCACACATTTTCAATACAATATCGACTATTTGTGGAGGTAGAAATCACCAAAACAAGGGGTTTGACTAAGGAAAAACCCTATATAGCCACAAACACGCCATTTTCCAGCTTGCGAGTGCCCCTAAAGATAATTGTGGCTAGAATGTTGTTTATTGGGGTGATTTAGATCAAGATAAATCTCATTACCTCCTCAAGTTTATTCATGATGATCAATGAAAGTATCTATAACCTTTCGAGGTAACGAAACAAGTGGAGATTTAGAGTTTTCGTGAGTTATAATAGGCATTTTTGTAGGATCACATGGTGAATCTTGCTTATGTTATATGTTATAGTGGCAACAGGCATTTGGAAATCCTTGTGTTATGTTTCTTTTTAGGAATTATTGAATGAAAATTTAATATTTGACATTAAATTAATTGTTTAATTATTTTTATCTTCTTTTAAATATAATATTTTATGTTTTTAATATAAATATTTATAAGTAAGTTGTTAGATAATGGTTAAACAAAATATTAAAGGGTCGGATTAGGAGGTCAAGGTCATGTGGACTCTTATCTATGTGATTGAGGTTTGTTTGTGGTCCAACATGGTAAAAGAATAACTACAAATGAAATGGGTCCAAACCATTTAGAATGAAGATAAGATAATGACTAATTAATTTTAACATAAGTTATAAATATAATTAAATATTAAAATATCACATTTACAATGAAATCCAAAATAAATATAGAAAGTAATATAAAAAATGTATATTTTTCTCCTCTACAATTATAACAACCTTAAGAATATGTCATTTATGTTTATCCTTATTGAACAAGTACAAAATATATGTACCACTATCCATTTTCTAAGAATTATTCGCACTTTTCCATCCAAACAATAACATGAATAGATAATAGATATTTAAATAATATAAAAAATTGAAACAATTTGTAAACCACATATATATAGTCTTTTTCCACAGTGAAAGATATGTAATTGTAAACAACTATACATACTAGTCTCTATCATCTTTACAACAATTATATATTATTCTACTTTACGTAACTGCTTTTTCTTCTATAATTACATTTTTTCTTATTATAATTTCAACATTATTCAATTACAAGTTTGTGGGTACCCAAATGTAAACAAATCATACCCATATTCTACTAGTACCAACCCCAAGCACTTTAAAACTTTAACTTAAGAGAGTAATCTAGAGAACTTAGAAGTGGATTCCAACCATCTTACTTGTAAGATTCAACACCTTATAATGTGGTAGAATGGTCATGGGCCATCTTAAGCAACTTTAATTTTTCATTGTTTTTAGAAGGAAAGGTGTGTGTAATACAGTTGGTAGTACTTTATTGACAATGTGGGAAAGCTATAGGTAGTACAAATCTTATTAAGTGTGAGATGTTTTGATCTCAATGGAAAAAGGACTTTAGAAAATGGGTGATCCAAGATTCCAACAAGTGGTTTCCAATTCATTTTAATGAGGGACCCAAATTCATTTTAATACCTTCTAGTCAAATCAATTCATCTTTGCAAAGAGGGTGGCAATTTCTTAACTCTAGCAAGGGAATCAAACAGGATGGGACATGACCTTTTGGTGACATTTCATTTTCCAAGGTTTTTTTAAGGTCATTAGATTCATAGCCAAATTATTCACTAAAATATAAAGGGTACATTTTACACATGTTCAATTAAGTCTTGTTAATAAATGCATTGTACCGTACTAAATTAGATTTGTGCAAAGTATCTTTCATCAAAGTGGTGGAGTTTGACGCGTTTAATTTGAGGGTCAAAATCTCATCTTTAAAATTCAAACAATGGATACAATCTAATGTTTACTCAAAAACATCGGTGATATTTCCTTGTCCAAGCTAAGAAGGATTTATTATTATTTATTTGAACTTTATGTTTTACTATTTTATAGTTTTAAAGTGGGGAAAAAATTAAATATACTTTTATAAAATATTTTTATATTTACAAAATAGATAGATTGTTAAAATAATGTGGTTGGTCCTTCTATGGGAAAATAATAATATGGTAGGTAAAAATATCATTTGTTATTGTTCAAAAAAATACTAGTTGGATAGAAAAATACTACACAATTTATTATAATGTTTGTAAAATTATTTAATATTTTTTAGAAAAATGCAGTTATTAATAAAAGTATATAAAATACAAAGAAAATGAAGTTTAGAATTGAAACCAAGATCATATCAATTTATGGAAATGTAAAAGAAATAATTTTAATACTATTTGCATATTACGATAATAGGTTTTGTATATTTTTTCTAAGAATAGACAACATAAGTAAAACTATTGCTAATTTCAAGATCTTAATAAATGTTCACAAGAGATTCAACATTGATTGCTTGAGTCTTGAGTTCTAAATTGTTTTTAGTTATCTCTTTCAAGGTTTTAGTAAGTGTTGACAGCTACAAAATAATATTGGAGAAAATACTATGCATAATCACTTTCATAGGTGGAAGTGCACTAGAAAAATAACCTTATATATGACACAACAATTTAGAGATGAAATTGTGAGAAATAGTGATCTCTAATAATGCAAATTTTCAAGTAAATTTCATGGGAACGTAGGGGAAGAGAACCAGTTACCGTTCACATTCCAATAACCTTGAACTCTACGCGTACCCAACCCCCTATTAACTAACTTTAAAGAAACCAAAAAACAAGACTAAAAGCCAATTAATAAATTTCACAAATGTCAATAACCATCCATTTTTTAGCAATTTTAGACCATAATCGGCCCATTTGTGCACCTTTGATACCCATAGTGCACGACTAATGGGGAATTTGCACATAAGTATTCGCAATTTTAAGTGCACAATTATTGAGACATCTTTAAGCAGACACTTTGAAATGTGTACTTTTGACCCTTGCGTGCATAAGGGATCCCATAGTGTGCATCATTACTACCCAAAGCCAAAACAATAGCTATAAGTAGTTAAGTCACATGCATAGGTAACAAATTTTTTTTGTCAAAATCTGATGTAACGTTTAGGATTTGTGGGTGTGCAAAGTAGTTCTTATAGTTATCTATAGCAACTAATGATATGCTTCCTCTAATTGGTAGAGAAAGGAAAATAGATTGTCATAGAAATTAAGAATGAATATTTGACTTCTTTATTCTTTGACAAAATAAACAATACAAAGAAATTAATTAAAAAAATCAATATCACCAATAAACAATTGTTAATTTTTTTTATGACAATTAATTTTTTATATTTTAATGAAATGGAAAGATAGATATTTATTATAATAATATAAATATATAAAAAAAACTCTTAAATAAATCATCTACTATTTTAAATCACATGATGAACTTCTAATCAACTTTTTAAATTAAAAAATTAGTACTTTATACTAATAAAATTTCAGAAACTCCTTATTACCCTTCATTTCTGCTTGACTATATTGCGACGAATTGTCTATGATAGCAACGTAGCTTGAAAATACCTGGATTGTCGTTTAGGGTGGAAGGTAAATACAATTTACTTGTAGTGGTGAAAAGTGAAAATGAAATTTGAAATAGTTACGTAAGTGGGACCATACAGCATGCTCGACAATCGATGTCATAGATTATTATTTTTAAGATTCCAATTTACTTAAAATATGTAATAAAGATGAAGTATCCAATCTATTTGATTTTAATTTTTTCTATAAAGGAGAATTTAGTAGCCGTCCAAATTGACAGTTTTGAAGATAAAATGATGATTATTTGAAAACGTTTCATAAGATTTTCATATTTTTAGGGAGTGGAATAGAGTTGCGGATTGTTTGGAACAATTAGTTATGAAGGATAAAATTATGTAATTCTTTGTTCCAGTGTAGTCCTTCTTGTTTTCTAAGTTTTTTTGTGTTTAATACATTTTTACCCTTTTTTGAAATAAATAAAGAAATACTCTATTATACATTCTTTTTTTTATTAATATAAGAGAATTTAATAGCCGTTCAAATTGACAAAGAAATATGATGATTTTTTTGGGGAATCCTGGTCATGTTGGTATAGGAGGTATTGGTCATAATAGTTCCAAAGATTTTGCTTTTTCAATTATAAAGCGTTTCATATGATTCTCATATTCTTAGGGAGTGGAATAGAGTTGCGGATTGTTTGGAACAATTAGTTATGGAGGATAAAATTATGTAATTCTTTCGTTTTTCTGACCTTTATCTATTATTCTTAAAGTTTGGGAATTAGCTACTATTATGCTTATATCTAAAAAATGATAAAATATATCTATTTTTGTAATATGATAATACATAAACTAAGAAGTAATATACATCTTGATGTATATCTTTCATTCTAACTTTTTAAATCTTTTTGAATAACTTAATGAAGAAGTAATTGATGTGGTTATATCCTTAATATCTAAAATTTCAAATTATAATAAAAATCTCTTAACTAGCTTTAAATACCTATTAAATTTTCCCATAAATTCAATTTACCATCTAAAAGCTTGAGAAGTGCAAAGTTAACATGTTACAACGACTAAATCGATAATAATTTTCTCTAGGAAGATATGCATTTCCTAAAACAAACTGTAATGGAAAGGAAAACCTTATCGTGTAAGTAAACATTGGGATGAAAAGGGAAACTATTATTAAATTTGACATTAAATGTGGTATTAAAATAATTTTGATTTTCCAGTTAATTGACTTTAAATCATAACTAATTTTGTCAAATTTAGAGACCATCGCAATATCAAAAAGTATTAAAATTTTAAGTGTTGGTTTATATTATGTGGTAAATTTGTCTTTAAACCTTTTATTTTTTAAGTTGTAACTTATTTTTGGATTTTTTTTCTTTTATTTTATATCAGTAGAGCATAATTTTTGTATTGAATATATGATGAATTAAAGTAAATTGGGATTTGATTTTATTTGAATTTAATTAAATTTAAAAGAATGTAATTGAAAGACTATATTATAGAAAAATATTATTGTATTTTTATTAATGGATTAAAAGTGAATAAGTGAAGTGGTTGCAATGGTGAATGGTTAGTGTTGGAAGTAGGGGTAAATTTAAAGTTTGATTGATCTTTTAAAGGGAATGTGGGTGTTTTTGAAATAGGTTATGTGTTAAGGGATTTTCACAATTTTTTTTGTGTTGGAAGCTATTATATTTTCAAATAAATAAAATAAATAATGTTGTGGATGATAATTCCTAGATTATAATTAATGTAGTGAACAAATATTTTTGTCTTGATTGGAAGCTGAGAGTACATCAACCAATACAAACCGTCAACTTCCAATCAAGACAAAAATACCATAAAACAATCATTTTATCGGATGCCTAGAACACTCTATAAACATACAGATAAATGCGGGCTGATTGAAAGTAGAAATATTTGGAATAAGGACTACTGGTAGATTTCTCTAGCTGTTAAGGGCTTAGAAATGGAAGGCTAGAAGAAAAACTGTTGTTATCCATGTGAATTGGATCCAAAAGGCCATTGGATGAACTCAAATCCAGGCCATTATGTACCCCATCCCATTGCATTGCCTTATTCAGATACTATAGCTTGAGGGTTAACTCATCTGCATGGGACCTAAGCACAATATTCTCCTTTTGCAGCTTAATGTAATCCTAAGAAAGAAAATTGAATTTTGTGAGGATCTTATTTTTTCTGCTTTGAGATGAGTTGCCTTTGCTCTCAGTTCATCCAAATGCTATTGTTTCCTCAATGTGGACCTCCTTGCAGATTCTCTATTGGAAATCATTCTTTTTTGCTTCCTCTCATCAATGATTTGTTGTGGGTCTTCCTTAGAGCCTGAGTTTACCTGTTGTATCACAGGCCCACCAGAAGAAATTGTGGAATTTGTGCATGCACTCATGCCCATCATTGAATTGGGCACAATTACATTTGATGGAGGAGCCATTTAGCTAATATTATCACCTTCTTGCAACAAAACAAAAAGATCGATTAACAAGTAAAATTTGAATCTAACAAACCAAAAACCCACTAAATTTAAATAAAAACAAATAGCAGAAATTTCATATACCTAATCAAGTCTTATCAGTTACCAAGAACTATTACTAGCAATTACACCTTAGTGTGTAATGGGTATGCTGAATAGGTGTGAAAGTCAATTAGGGCTAAATTTGGTCTCTTTTTTTGGCATAAATGTGTAGTACATGAGATAAATTGGTAGGCCAAATTTAGAAAATAATGTTGCTTGTGCAACAAAGATCTCAATGGAGAAGCGATAGTTTCAAATTCACTTTGCATCCTATTACAAGGTTCTAAAACAAAACTTTTCAATTAGGAAGTTAATCAAGTTCCATAACCAACAGGCTCATGTTATATTTGCAATGAGGTGAGAAAGAGAGAGAAGTAGAGGGGGGAAGCAAGAGAGAAAGAGAGATAGGTAAAGAGATAAATATTGAGATATAGATAGAGATGAGATGAGATGAATATATAAATGGAGAAAGAGGAGAGAAAGATGGAGAAAAGGAGAGAGATATGGAGGGAAAAAGAGAGAGAAGAGACAGGATTAGATAAATGTGGAAGCTCAAAAACTAGTGTGTGTGTGTGTGTGTGTGTGTGTGTGTGTGTGAGAGAGAGAGAGAGAGAGAGAGAGAGAGAGATGGAATATGGATATAAAGTGGAAAATAGATATGAATATAGAGGTTTAAAAGGAGGGATAGGGAGAGAGAGAGAGAGAGAGAGAGAGAGAGCGGGGGGGGAGAGAGAGAGATGGATATATAGAGGGAGACATGCATATAGATAGAGGGAGAAGAGAAAGATAGAGGTAGAAAGGAAGATAGAGTGAGAGAGGAAGAGGATAAAATAGATAGCTCAAGATAAAGAGATATATAGATGGTGGGATATAGTGATAGAGATATAGAGATATAAGGAGACACAGAGGGAGGGAGAGATGGATATATATATATATATAGAGAGAGAGAGAGAGACAAAGAAATAGAGATAGACAAATAGATTTCTAAGGGAGAGGTAGAGAAATATGGGGTGATAGATGAAGAGATAAACATATATTGGAAGAGGAGCATGAGATAGATATATACAAGAAAAGAAAGGGAGAGAGAGGTAATGAAAAAGAGATAGATAGTGGGATACATAAGGAATGAGGGAGAGAGAGATAGGGAGAAAGAGAGAGGGAGGAAGGTAGAGATATAGATAGAGAGAAATATAAAGAAATGAAGAGGGATAGGGAGAGAGATAGAGATAGAGAAAGGGAGGGAGTGTGTGTTTATGAGTTAGAGAGAGAATAAGTAAAGAAAGATATAAAAAATAAAAATTTAAAGTAATTATTCTACAATAAATTAAAATTTAATAAGACAAATGTATAAATTAAATTAATTCTATTATCTTTTAAAATTATTATTTGAGAGAGAAATATAAAGAAATGAAGAGGGATAGGGAGAGAGATAAAGATAGAGAAAGGGAGGGAGTGTGTGTTTATGAGTTAGAGAGAGAATAAGAAGAGAAAGATATAAAAATAAAAATTTAAAGATAATTATTCTACAATAAATTAAAATTTAATAAGACAAATGTATAAATTAAATTAATTCTATTATCTTTTAAAATTATTATTTGAGAGAGAAATATAAAGAAATGAAGAGGGATAGGGAGAGAGATAAAGATAGAGAAAGGGAGGGAGTGTGTGTTTATGAGTTAGAGAGAGAATAAGAAGAGAAAGATATAAAAATAAAAATTTAAAGATAATTATTCTACAATAAATTAAAATTTAATAAGACAAATGTATAAATTAAATTAATTCTATTATCTTTTAAAATTATTATTTGTAGCTTCATAAAACAAAAATAATTAAAATTAAATTTTAATGTAAATTAAACCTTAAAAGAAGAAGATGACGATTAGATAAATTTAATAAAAAATAAGATAGAATATCCTAACAAAAGAAGATTAAATTAAACTATATTTTAATCAAAAGAAGATTGAAATAAAAGATAGATTTCTAATTCAAAAAATAAGTATTCTACAATAATTAAAATTGTAATAAGACAAATAACTATAAATTAAATGAATTCTAATAATCTTGAATTATTATTTGTAATTTCATTAAAAAGAATAAATATTTAAAATAAGATTTTCAATTAACGAAAAAATAATCATTTAAAAAATAGGAAAAATAGCTAATTCTTTCTTTTTCAATAATTTTGCCTTTTCCACTTTTAAGAGCAGAAAATAGTAGATTTTTCTTTTGTAAACATTCTTTTCAAGATAACCATATTAAAATATGTTTTTTTTGTTTTTTATCATTTAAAAAAAATTAATATTAATGTAACCATACAATTGAAAACTTCAAATAAGATATGTCTTCCACATAATGAAAAACCAAATCTCTCTCATTAGCTCAAAGGTCCAAGATCTCTCTATATCCTATCCCTTATTCACCCTAAGAGGGCCAAGATCTTTGCATAATCTACGACTTTTTAACCTAATCCTCCTATTTTGATCTAATCTCTAAATATATACTTACAAAAAGAGGATCCTAATAGCAGGGGCTACGATAAGGACTGCAACTATAAAAAATAATATGAACACTGAGATCAGACCTATATCAAGCGGGATCCCAGAAACCAGTAATAGGAATAAAACCATATGACCAGTACAAAGAATTGAAAAAACTATAAAAAACACAGGATCAGATTTTGAAACACCAATACAAACAAGATCTTAGCAGGGCTGCAAAAATACACCATGAAATCCAATACAATGATGGAAAACTATAGCTGATTAAGAATCACAGATATCGGTGTTGGGTCTGAAACAAAAAACCCAATTCAAAAAACTATGCCAGATTTCAATCTGCAACAAAGGTTCAAACCTAAATCTTAAACCCAACTCATATACAAAACAAACAACTAGAAACTTGCAAAGCAAGCCAGAAAACCTATGGCATGGAAGAGAAGAAAGGCCAAGGGGAAGAGATTTGGGAAGGAGGGCAGGGAATTATATAGGAAAAAATTTGGGGCGGGGGGTTAAATTTTTTACATTTATGGCAAAAGTGGTAGCTTCTAGATTATTGTGTAGTCTTGGTTGTTAATCAGATTCTTAATTTGTATGCTTCTTTGGATTCTATTAATTTCACTCATATCCCTAGAGAGTGGAATGGAGTAGCGGATTGTCTGGCCAAATGGGCTTCAGATCAAATGCAAAACTGAAATATTATGGATAAGCATCAATTACCTTTGGGTTTGTCTCAACAACTAGATCACTTAGTGGATCTTGATAGGGTTGTTTGATGCCCCTGATTTGTATTTATTCTTGTTTGAATAAATTTTAACCCCTCTTTTATTGACAAATCCCATAAAAATAATAAAAATGAAAAAATTACCCATTTTTAAAAACAACATTGCTGCACTTTTTGTTTTAAAGCTTCAAATCTTTGAAGATGCCAAATGTGTTTCATCAAACTTGTTACTTTTTATTTTAAAGCTTTCAAATCTTTGAATATGCGAAATGTGTTTGCATCAAACTTGTTGTTTGTTTTTATTACACAGATAAGAAAATTTATTATCATTGAGAGTTACACCTGTATACACCTAAAAATGTCTCATTAATTCTACACTAATTATTCATCTACTTAATCAAGTAATTCTTTCATTATTTGATTAAACTAACTATTTCTTCTAATCATCGCCCTTCAACACTTCTAATTATTCTATTTCCATTCTCAAATCATTTTAATCAATTAACCATATCTCAATTATTAATTAAATATCAATTATTTAATTAATTACGACCTTTTCCTTAGTTAAATAATATTTATTATTTAATTAATTCAATCTCTAATGTTTAAATAATTTGATTTAAATTATTTAAATTGATTAACTTATTCTTCCAATTGCCCAAATTATAATTCCAATTAATTCCATCTAATTTCATTTCATTTCTCCCAAATTCCAATTTCAATTAATCTCATCTAATTTCATATTTCCAAATTCACATTTTCCCCAAATCTGAATTTCAGTTAATTTCATGTGCATTTCAGCATTCGAATGACCAAATTCAAATCCAAATTAAAAATGAAAATCAAATTCAATTTCAAATTCATACAACACATGCTAAAATCATAACTGATTAATCAAATTAGTTGTCTAATCAGTTAACTCAATGAACTCATCAATCATCCTTTTTAACTCAAAATCAATTCAGTCATCTCCCCAATCTATTCAGTCTATTGTTCAATCAAATGAGTTTACTAATCCATCTATTCAATTCACTCTCCAATCAATCTAGTTGACTACTCAATCAAATGAGTTAACAAATCAATCAAATATGTTAACTGGTCAATCGATTTCAGTTGTCTCCCAATCAACACTTGAGTTTTATTTCTCACCCCCTTTGTGTTGAAAATCTATAAATTCAACCTCTTTTCGTCATTTCAATCTAGCTTTTTTAGAATCACAGTCTTCACTAGTGTTGTTTATTTTATGGAGGAAATTAAGTGCAATACCTGAGAGCCACCTACATCAACAACAATGGAGAAGAACAATGGAAGCACAAGTGGAGAATAGGAAGTTTAATTAGCTTAATCTTCTTATTTCCTTCATTTATTTTATTGAACTATGTTTAGAATCAGTTTAATTAGTTAAGGATTCTTGTGATCTGTCCTTTTAGTCTAATTAGCCTCAAATTTCTGATGATTTCAAGCATGATGACATTTGGTGAACCCGACATGAATTATTCTAACCTTCATTTTTTGTTTTGACAAAGTTTGCAGATCCATACATGCACAAGAAACTTGATCTCACAATTGCATATGCAGGAATTCACAATTGCTTATAAGATGTTGCAATTGCTATCATATCATATCACAATTGCTTAGACATCATATCACAATTGATTAAATAGATCGAAATTGCTTTAAAGGATTGCAAATTAAAAAAGTTTTATGTCATTTCTGCATTATTTTATCTTGCGCATCTAACCCTGAAATTTCATTAAATTTTGGAAAAAATTATTTCTGCATATAAGATGTATTTAATCCGATGGCAGGAAAGGTGACTTTCAGAATTTCAGGTGCAAGGAAGGCAAAACAACATAGGAGACAACAAAAGACTTATCAAAGGCTTTTAAAGGCGGAAAGGGAGCTAAGCGAGATTGAAGAAAAATAGGAGATTGCTCAATATCACAAGGCTATCCACCATTTCTTAACCAAGTACAAATTCTTTGACAAAATTGATGTGATGGCTCATGTGGTGTGGGACAATATCATTGCAGAATAATTCTTCTATCTTCTGTCTTTTTCTTCTATTTTTCTAAAAAAAATTCAAAAAAAAGTGAGCAATTGAGCAATCATCATATCGCAATTGCTTACACAGTAATTCGCAATTGATGATACACCATTTCATAATTGATCTGATATTAGTTCGCATTTGATAGATTCAGTTTTTCATTTTCTATTTTATTGTAGTTCTGGTTTTTACCAGAATATCTTTCTCTCTATATAAAGATAGAACTCTGTAATTGTAAAATTAGGCTAGAGAGCCCACCATATGCTAACAATGTTTGATTTCTTTGCAGGGGTAGTTTAGACAAACATTTCATTTTAGTACTTTTAAAAAGAACAACAGAAATCTCATCAGTTTAGAAAACATGTTGGTTGAAATAAACCCCATGCCTTTTTGAAGCAACATCTCCAATATTTTAGAAAACATTGCAATGAAAGTTTAAAAGGAATCATTGTTCTTCATGTCTTCAAGGTGATAGGTATATGCTCTCCCTTTTTTGGGGTGATCAAAAAGCCAGACCCATATTTTTCATGCTTTATTTCATTTTCTGCATTAGGATAACACCTTTAGAAGGCCTGCCTCCCAAGTAGCCCATAAGGCCAAGTGAGAGGGAATGACTTAAGTGGAAACGGCTAAAGCCAAGTAATCCAAGCCACTATAAATAAATGCATATGTGATGAAAATCATATGCGATGAGTGTTACATGCTATCACAATGGCGTTATGCCTCCCTCAGTGCCTATATAGTACGTTAAAATCTATAGAGTGTAACCTCTACAGATTGGGAGACCTCCCTCAATGGAGTGTAAAACGCTACTGATTGTGACCACTCGAATGGAACCTTGTCTAAACACCATAGAAATTAGAAGCCAAACTGAGTCAGTAACCAGACACTTGTTTTATCGCAGTGCAAGGGTGGGGAATAATATGCCCCCAAGACACTCACCATATATCTCCCAGGATAACAGACCAATTGAGGAGCAATCTTCTTTGATATAATTTCTAAAAAAGGAAAAAAACGAGCGGACCCTAGGGTGTGACATGGTTGTTTGAGCTGACAGAGTATCAAGATGTGGGTTGTGATAATACTTGTGACCTTTTGACCTTAGGAGAGTCTGTCTCATGTGATATCAAATTTCCCAAATACAATGAAAACAAAATGGGGTCTTGAAAAAGATTCCAACATTCATGGAAATTTGAAATTTTTTCCTAAACAATTGTTCTTTTCATGGTTTTATTCTTTTGATGTGATTGTTGTGTCCTTTGCTATACTTTGACAAATTCAAAATATTTCAAGATATAAATCAAAACAAAGTCAAAGTTTCAGTGTTCAACAAGATCAAACAAAACTTCAACAAAGACAAGTGTCAACAACAAAATCAACGTCAGAACCAAACCTTTTGCACAAATTCAAAGATGATGAACATGTTACTTTCAAGTGATCATAGGTCCTAGGTATTCAATTCATGTAGAGGTTCCATTAGAATCATCACGTAAAGTCCTCAGACAAGTCATTTTATTAAATTGTCTTAAGGTTAGTGTTGCATCAGATTATAGGGATCATACCTAAGTCCATGGGTATTAAAGGAGATGGAGAATTCCCATTCGAACAACCAAATCTTGGGCCAAACAATGACCAATTACAAATAATTGATGGTTTAGACAACCTTTCTTGGGAATTAAGAGTCAATCGTGCTCAATATGATACAATTGAGGCCGTCATAGATGATGAAATCTGAAAGTTTGTTCATCTCAATGAGAAACTAAGGAAAAAGATACAAAGAGCGGCTCAGAAAGAAGCCATTAGACAATTAGTAGAGAAGACCATAGCAACATTTCTCAAACCGTGAAATAAAAGTGTCAATCATTTTAGGTATCATTCATTTCTAAGGTCTACATTGTCTGCATAGTAATCTTCAACACATGGGTCTAAAAGGAAATGGTCAATTCCCATTTGAACAACCAAATCTTGGGGCAAATAGCGTTCAATTAAAAATAATTGACAGTTTGAATATCCTTGTTGAGGAATTAATAATTGATCAAGACCAATATGACATAGTCCAGGTTGTCATAGATGAATAAGTCTGGAAATTAGTACAGATAGACATAGACCTCGAAAATCAAATTAAAGAAGAGGTATAATTTGAAGCTTTTCGGCAATATGCTAAAAATCTTATGTTTGAATTTCAGAATCCTAGATAGCAAGTCATCATTCATAGATCACGTTGTCTGCATTTTAGTTTTAGGAAGTCATAGAAGCATATTTAGTTGCATTTAACCGAGTCTTGCATACACATTTTAGAGAGTCAAGATCACTTCAAAACAACATTCATGCCATTAACGCGTGCCCAAAAGGCAAAAAACCAAATGGATCCTAACAATGACCCCCTGGTCAACCCAACATGGAATATGGATCTATCCACACAACAACAAACATAGGGTTACACACCCACAACAATGTCAACAAACACAAACAAGATGTCTTACATTGCTGAAATACGACATAATTTAACAAAGGAAGAGCTAGAGGCAACCCAACAAGATCTCACAACATTAATGATTCTCAACGCTCTCATTAATAGTGATAGAGGTAGATATCTCACTCTCTTAGTCTAAAATGGGGCCAAGTTACCACAAGGGCTAGATATTTCAACAATATTTCCACAAGGTCATAATATACCTCAAGTGCCAGTTACAACACAGACACAAGCAACAGTTGCTACATCAATGCAAGGTATATCTCAAAATGTCAATATAGCTACAACCTTAGCATAGTCAACAATGGCACCAACAAATGCCAATCTTACAACATTGACAATGCCAAATATGATGTTGCAAGCTCCAATATCTCACATCACTACCTTGGCAAATATAACTCAACCCACAGTTTCAGTCAGTTCCACCCACAATAGTTAGAATGTGAATCAAGGAACAACTAGTTTGGCTCAGCCAAATGCCACTCCATATTTTGCATACTTCATACCACTGACTAGGACTTATGGCACATAGTTACCTAGTCTATCTACATTTCAACAAGCTCAAAGGTACTCAAACACTATTCCTTTTTTGAGCAACATTCATCAAGTCAATATACCAATAACCCAAAAAGAAATTATGACTCAACAAATGGAGAACCTTCAAAAACAAATGGTCAGTATGCAAACAGGTAATGATAAAAAGAGCTACACCATGGAGGATCTATGTTTGTATCCTTTTGACATAAAATTATACATGCCACCATTTTCCCCACATTTCTAAACTCCAAAGTTTGACAAATATAGAGGGAAATGGGATCCTTGAGATCATATAAGAGAATTCTTCATGGCATGTATTGAAGTAGCTCACAATGATACATACTTGATGAGATTATCTTCCAAGAGCTTGGGAGGGACAACATTAGAATGATTTTCACACCTTCCACAAAAAATTACTTCATGGGGAGAATTGGCTGAGTTATTTATATCCAACTTTGCCTTCAACTTAGATAATCCAATCACCTTAATGGATTTATGTGCAACAAAGCAAAAATAAGGAGATAATTTCACCACATTCTTGCAAAGATGGAGAGGCTTATATCGTAGATGTCTTACTCACAACCTTGAAGCAAAGCAAGTGGACATCTTTAATGAAAATTGTGTGTCGTTGATTAAATATCCATTACAAATGCAATGCCTTAGTAATGTTAAAGAAATAACAAAAAAAGGCATCAAATGTGAGAAAGGCCTGTTAGAACAAGGGATATTGAAACAACACAAGGATAGTGGACCAACCACCAACACAAACAACGAAAGACCAGAATTTTGGCCTAGAAACAAAAATGTCATAAATGATGGAGTTGTTGATGCACGTGTTGTAAATGGAGATCAACCAACAATATCTCTACAAGGACCAACTGATAAGAACCAGTCTCAGACAAACAACACCAATGCACTATATTCAAGTAATCCAAGGCCTTCAGGGATAGGTGCACCCAAAAGGAACTTTACACCCCTCAGAGAACCTATTGAATCAACACTGAAGAAGTTGATACAAAGCAATGCCATAACTTTACCAAAAGCTAGGCCATATGAACCAAGTCCATTTAAGCCTGCTTGGTGGAATGACAATGATTTCTATGAATATCACCGCAATAAGGGTCACAAGACAACAAGTTGCTACAAATTGAAGAACCTCATCCAAGATCTCATTGATCAAGGCGACATTACTGTGGATAATAATAAAGAACCAAATATAGATCATACCATTTTCAAAGATCCTTTTGTCAAACATGACAAAGGAAGGGCTTCTAGTTCTAATGCACAAAACAATACTGCCAATTTTACCAATGTAGCATTTGACTATGACATTAACACACTAAGTGAAGGACATGAAATGGTAGCTACAATCACAGTGAATCCTAAAAATAGAGATTTTATCGTCATCACTAGAAGGACAAAAGTCACATTACAAGGAGTACCTTCAAACTTGCCTTCAATAACTAGCAACTACAATATGGTGGATCAGTTGAAAAGAAATCCAGCCAAAATTTCATTATTTGAGTTATTGTGCATATCACCAGCTCATAAAGTAGTCCTGGATAAAGCCTTACAAGATTCAGTTGTTGCTAGAGATATTGATGAGAACACATTTCAATCTATGGTTGGAAACTTGGAAGCTTCAAAGGTCGCATTCACTAAACAAGATATCTCTGCAAACTGACCCATGCATAATGATCTCTTGCACATGGAAGCTTTTGTTGATCGAAAAAAGGTTCGAAGAGTACTTATAGATGGTGGTGCTGGCCTCAACATATGCACTCTACATCTGATCAAAGCTTTAGGATATTCTGAACATTATATTGATTTTACCAAGAGAATCAATATCAAAGCCTATGATGACAAGGAACACCCTTCTAAGGGTATGGCGACTTTACTAGTACAAGTAGGACCAGTTATAACAAATATCACCTTTCAAGTCCTAGATAGAGAATTGGGGTACAATATGTTATTAGGTCGCCCATGGATACATACAATGCAAGCAGTACCATCAACTTTTCACCAATGTGTAAAGTTCCCATACAATGGTATAGAGATCACTGTCCATGGTGACCCAAACCCTTTTCAACACTGTAATTATTTAAAGGCAAGCTCAGACAATCAAGTACCAAACAAATAGGAATCTCCTATTCACATACAAATGGAATCATTATCAATTAAAGAAACAAAGAAAAATACACCAACCACATCTTCTCTGCATATTAAACAAAGTTGGTTGTGGAGAATATTCCATTTCAAGCACACCACATGGAAAATAATCATCATATTCTTCCAGGTCTTTTGGGAAGCCTCTAAACACAACAATGAAGCAAGATAAATAAAAAGAAATAGTAAAGTATTCAAATTCTTGCTCTTTCATTAGATGGGAGATCTACAAGAAGAATCTCTAAATGAAGATATCAACCACTGGATATACAGAGAAGGAGATGACATGGTAGTACCCAGGATACCTCTACATCAATATGGAAACGACTTCAAGATGTTATAAAAACATGGGTATGATGGCACCACATGATTAGGACTACAAAAGAAAGGAATATTAGAACTTGTTTTACCACATGAAAACCCAAAGAATCAAGGCTTGGGATATAAATATGTGCCACAAATAACATAAGCTAGACAATGTACATTGGATATATTGAACAAGCCAAGGTTACCCTCAAAATACATACCTCAAAATCAGTCATCAACAAAGATGTATTTTTCTCCACCTCAAAAAAGAAAGATACCACCAACATCTCCTATCATGGAACCAGATGGTGAAGACATGAGGCAACTTCTGCAAGAACCTGGGATAGAGACATCTAGCAGTACAATACCTGAATAATCTACACAAGCGAACATGGTAACAGATATAGGCTTAACACCAGCAGATGAACCAAATCCTTGGTTACTATCAATACTTTTGCCAAGAGAAATGACTTCAACTCCTCCATTTGAATCAGATGAAGAAAGACTACAAAGACTAATACTAGGCTTAAGAAGGGTATCCACAATACAAACAAGATCCACTCATTTACAACAAACTCAGTTACTGGAATAAGAGAAGATAAGTGACACAAAATCAGAAAGTGAAACATAAATGGAAAGCATCACAGATTCTCATGACTATGAATTTCCATCTAAAAATGAAAACAACCCATTGCCAATTTATGATGAAGAAACAACATACCATAACAAAGTATGTATGATATCAGGATCATCTAAGACAACTAAAAACAAAGACTTGCTCCTCATGCATCCATGTTTGATTGACTGGTGGTGAGAAGGAAATCCACAATTAGATTGGTTTCAAAATGGTGAAGCCATAGCTGAATTCTTGGGTGCAAGGGATGGATATCCTTATAATGATCACAAAGTTGGTTATGCAGTAGATTTGGACAAACTGCATATTTTGGAGAAGCAAGCTCCTCTCTTGATCACGACAGTGATAATAAAACCGAACACATAATAGATGCTCTAGCTATTGATAAAGAACAGTCAACATTATTAGTAGAAGAAACTGAGGAAATCAACACCAGTGATGCTGAGAAAGTTTGTAACATTCACCTAGCAAAATCCCTCAATCCAGTGGAAAAAGAGAAATTTATCAAATTCTTTAAGCAAAGACCCATCAATTTTGCATGGTCTTATGCAAATATTCCTGGATTAGACCCAGAATTGGTATTACATCACTTGCCTTTACTTCCAAGAGTAAAACCATACAAACAAAAGCTTAGGAAGATGCATCCTCACATAGCCTTGTTAGTCAAAATTGAGTTACAAAAATTATTAGATGTGGGTTTCATCAGACCTATAGACTATACTGAATGGATTTCAAATCTAGTCTCGGTATCCAAGCATACTAGAGGTATCAGGATCTACACTGACTTCATAGATCTTAACAAGGCTTTCCCCAAAGATGACTTTCCACTCCCTAACATAGACATCATAGTAGACTTGAAAGCTGGAAATGAAATGCTATCACTCATGGATGGTTTTTTTGGTTATAATCAAATCAAAATTGCACCAGAAGACCAACCTAAAACAACATTCACTTGTCCATGAGAACATATTTCTAGAATGTGATGCCATTCGGCCTTAAAAATGCAGGTGCCACTTATCAAAGGGCGATGACCACCTTGTTTCATGACATGACACACACAATCATGGAAGATTATGTAGATGACTTGCTAGCAAAGTCCAAAATAAGGGATATTCACTTAAACATATTGGCCAAGATCTTTGATAGACTTGAGCAATAAAATGTAAGACTAAATACAAAAAAATGTGTCTTCGGGGTAACATCTAGCAAAATCTTGGGATTCATTGTATCCAATCACAGAATTGAGATAGATATAGAGAAAGTAAAAGCTATTTTAGACATGTCATCACCTCCTATGCTCAAACAACTCAAAAGTCTACAAGGGAGATTACAGTCCACAAGGCACTTCATTGCCCAATTGGCAAAAAAGTGCCAATGATTTCAACATCTTTTAAAGAAAGGTGTTACATTTAAATGGACACAACAATATCAAGAGGCATTTGACACACTAAAATAATATCTATTGTCCACTCCGATATTGGCTCCACCCATACATGGGAAACCATTACTCCTATATATAGCTAAAACAAACTTTCTCACATCATGATGAACAAGGAAAAGAGAGTCGTCTACTACATCAGTAGAACACTCATTGGGTATAAGCTCAACTACACACAAATAGAAAGAGCATGTCTTTCAGTATTCTTTGCATCACAAAAACTAAGACATTATATGTTGAGTCATAAAGTATAGCTTGTTGCACAATTTGATCCACTCAAATACCCGATGAATAGAGTAGCACTAACCGGAAGACTTGCAAAATGGGTCATGACACTCAGTGAATTCAACATCGAATACGTTAGTAGAAAAGCTATAAAAGGAAAAATCATAGTAGACCAACTTGCAGAAGCATCTTTACAAGATAATCATCCAATGGTGATAGATTTTCAAGATGAATCAGTACTTACACTATCAACACAAACACACTGGAAATTATTCTTTGATGGTTCACATACAAATCATGGAGCAGGAGCAAGAATTTTGTTCATAACTCCTCAAGGAGATTCAATTCCCAAATCATTCAGGATTAGCTTCCCTTGCACCAATAACATTGCTAAACATGAATCCCTGATGGTAGGACTACACACTACACTACAATGGAAGATCAAAGACCTACAGGTCTTTGGAGACTCACAACTCATTATTAATCAAGTCAATGATGATTACAATACAAAAAACAATAAGTTACAATTGAAAAAACAATTGGTGGAAGAATACAAGCAACACTTCACCAAGATCACATTTGAACAGATACTGAGAGTGTAAAACAAGGCAGTAGATGCAATGACAATAATAGGATCTCTCTTGGATATGCCAAACGATGGAACTCACTTTGAATTTCAAGTGGAACAACTCATTGTCCCGGCTTATGAAATACCATCCACTGAATATGTGTGTATGATAATAGGACCTAGGTCTCCACTGTACATAGATATATATGCATAAGAATGATCAATATATACCTCTTGATCTTTCACAGAATCAAAGGAAGGAACTCATCCGACAATCATCAAAACATGCAATTATTGTTGATACTTTATACAAAAAAAGTATAGACAACATCTTACTCAGATGCCTTGATATTGAGGAGGCACAAATCACCTTAAAAGAAGTTCATGGTGGAATATGTGGCGCACATTCTTCTAGACCTTCTCTAGCAAAACAACTGTTATGAAAAAGTTATTATTGGCCTACAATGGAAAAGGACACTTACAAGTATGTCCAAAGATGCAAGAAATGCCAAATACATGGGAACCCCATTCATGCACCTGCTCAAGTTCTTCAACCAACAACATCACCATGGTCATTTTCACAATGAGGATTAGATCTTGTAGGAAAAATAAATCCTACCTCCTCCAACAGACATAAGTTTATTCTCATGGCTACATAATATTTCACAAAATGGGTTGAAGCAATCCTGATGATTTTCAGAATAGGAAAGCAAATAGCTAAATTCATCCTGAATTATATTATTTGCAGGTATGGGGTACCCATGTGCATTGTGACTAATAATGGCCTACCCTTCAAAAATCAAGAAGTGATTGAGCTTTGTGAACAATTTAACATCCAACAATGTTTTGAAACACCCTACTATCCCCAAAGAAATGGTCAAGTTGAGGCAACAAACAAAACTATTTTGAAAATTTTAAAGAAAGTTGTAAATGATAGTGGATGAGATTGGCATCTCGAACTAAATCTAGTTCTATGGGCTTATCAAACTAGTATCTGCATGACAACCGGTACAACACCATTCTCTCTAGTTTATGGTGTAGAAGCCATTTTACCTATTGAAGTAGAATTGCCATCCCTAAGAGTCTCTCTAAAAAACATAATCTCGGAAGAAAACTATAGACTAGAACGTTTGCAAGAATTAGAATTCCTAGATGAAAAATGACAAAGTGCTCTAAACCATCTACAAGGCTACCAAAAAAGAATTAGAAGAAGCTACAACAAATGAGTCAACCCACGTTGCTTCGAAATAGGAGATATCGTTCTTAAAGTAAATAAAAGGGACCTTGTTGAACGTGAAAAACTAGGAAAGTTCAAACCTATCTGGTTAGGTCCTTTTGTCATAACGAAAGTAATTGGAAATGGCACTTATCATTTGAAAACAATGGAGGGAGAATCACTCCCTGATCCCATCAATATTATGCACCTAAAAAGATATTACATCTAAGGGTGGGTTCATTTCAATTTTCATACTACATTTGCATATTTATTTACCACATTGCATTATCCCTTTCTCATATCGTTGTATCAATAAAACATGGTAATTGTTAGACTCATTCACCTTCTTGCAAGAAAAGGAATGAAGGTTGTCTCATTTCCTAGATACATGTTCATGAAGTCTTTAGGAAGTCTTTAAGTTATTCATCTTCAATGTCACATTGTGATTATACTTTATCCTTGGTTGGGTAGAAGTTTCACTATCAAGTCTTGTTACCCAAAATCTATCAATTGCTATATCTCACACGGTAATAAAATTCTCTAAGTCATTACAAATACCTAGTTGGCCATGTCGCTAGTGAAAAATCCAATATTCTACTTCAGTGCCGCTGTAATTATCATACCCAAGTAGGTTTCATTAGTTACAAGTCAAGGCAATAAAAAAAGAAAAAAAGAAGTGTTATGTCAATCTCAAAGGCAAAACAAAAAAATGATAATTTATTAAAATATCACACATACAAGTGCAACAAAAAGCTTGACTATGGGAACATGCAAATAACTCCATCAGGGCTAGGGATGCCTAGTGGCAATGGAGAAATGTTTGAGATATTATAGTGCATAACCTCGTCGGAGCCCTAAAAGCTTGCTGACAGCGAGGCTCTATCTAGGTTGCTTTTGAAGTCAGAATAACTGACGTAGCTAGCCACATAGGATTCCAAGGGTCTTTGATGGCTATAAGCGTCAGAATAAACTCAATTGCACACACGTGGGAAAAGAGAAAGATCAAAGTTTTAAGAATTGATGGAGAAGTTTTTCGCGCCTCCATTCATAAATCTTGGTTACAAGGTGTCTTAATTTGGATGGTCAAAGTCTTTTTGAGAATGGATTGAACTCCTATCTCTGAAATGTTTTGCACCTTTAATCCAATTAGTGCATTTCAAAATGAAAGACACACACACTCATCCTTGTTCAATAGGAACTACATTGTGGTCATACATCCAACAAAATTCATATTAAAAATTCATTGTCCCCACATACATGTTGCATATCATTTATCACAAGTCTGCACTTGGGGGCATAACTGAAAAAATCCTAAAAATAAAAAACAATCCTGAAAAAATCCCAAAAAATAAAAAACGATTCTGCAAAAATCCCCAAAAAATAAAAAAATGATCCTGAAAAAATCCCCCCAAAAAAATGATCTTGAAAAAATCCTAAAAAAAAAAAATCTATCCTGAAAAAATTCTAAACATTCAGATAAAAGTCCTGAAAAAATTCTAAACATTCAAAAAAATGATCCTGAAAAGAATCCTAAACATACAGAAAATTTCCAAAAAAAAAAAAATCAATATCGATCCACAAAATCCAAAAACATTCAAATATCAATTTAAAAACTTGCAATAAATTGTCTCACAAGAATCAAACACCCCAACAGATGTCCAACAAACACTTCATTTGAAGTTAAACAAAGGATACAACTATCTTGTCAAAACATCTGCAATCAAACTGATCAACTGTCCAATCTATCATATCACTATCAATCTATCAACGTGATTAGTATCTTGTCTTAAACAGAATCAGTACACTCGAAACCAGACATATCAGTCTTATACGGGGTCCAAAACTTCTGAAACTAGACATTATCAAAACCACATCAAACATATCAAAGCAAAGGCACAATCAATCTAACTACTGAGTTTTGTCTATTTTTGGTTGACTCTAGTTATCAAATTGGTGAAGATCATTGCTTTTAGCTACTCAAGGATGTCCAAAAGTGACTAGAGAAGTCGTGATGGGCATGATCCTTTTCTTTTTTTGTTGTTTATGGTTTGAACCAATGAAGTTCTGGGGCAATTGCTCTAGTGGGTGTTTGTGATAGAAGCATTCAGCTTGTGAATGCCACACATACCTCGACCCCTAGTGTAATTCCCAGAATGGAGGGTTCATTCCTTGTCTGCTATGTGTTTGTTTCTTTGCAATGAGATATCTATGCATCTTGGTTCCTTATACCCTGGTGTACAAATCTTCATTGTTACATAATAAGGCTCAACGATGAAAATGTATTGCACTATGAATAAAGACAAGAAGACTATTTATCATCAATCATATCATTTCATTTTCTAATCTCATCATGTTGATTGTCCTTCATATCATTCTTTCATCATGCATTTTTCTACTTGATCATTCTTTCCAATCATTCTTTCATCTAACATGATCTCTCTCATCACTTAATTTCAATCTTTTCATCTATAATTCTATCATTTTCTCATATCAACTATTCTATCTATCGATCCATTATTCCTCACATTCATCATATTTTATCATTCATCCAATTTTTATCTATCTTCGTCTTATATAGGATGTATCCTTCCTGAAACCAGACCTTTTTGACCTATCATTTGTCTTATACAGGATGTATCCTTCCTGAAACTAGACATGATCATCAATATTTGTCTTATATAGGATGTATCCTTCCTGAAACTAGACAGATCAGTCTTATACAAGATTTATCCTTCCTGAAACCAAACGTTTTGATCATTTTTTGTCTTATACAGGATGTGTCCTTCCTGAAACTAGACTTTATCTTTATCAGATCAATCCTATCAATCTTATCTACAAATAATTCTAACCATTTCTTTTCTCCAATCAAACTCATTCATGTCATAAATTAATCATTGTTCATCGTTCATCTAACATTCTTTTTCTTTCGAGAGATCATTCATGTCTTCAATGCACAAACAATCTCTCAAGGGGGCATTATACTCTAGTGTCACCGAGGCATGCTAGGGCAGTTTTTCTTTTCTATTTTCTTTGAAACAACATCGTTTCGACATTGTCTCAAAGAGGGGCAAATGTAGACATCTAAAAATGTCTCATTAATTCTACACTAATTATTCATCTATTTTATCAAGTAATTCTTTAATTATTTGATTAAACTAACTATTTCTTCTAATCATCACCCTTCAACACTTCTAATTATTCTATTTCTATTCTCAAACCATTCTAATCAATTAACCATATCTCAATTATTAATTAAATATCAATTATTTAATTTATTATTTAATCAATTCAATCTCTAATCTTTAAATAATTTGATTTAAATTATTTAAATTGATTAACTTATTCTTCCAATTGCCCAAATTATAATTCCAATTAATTCCAACTAATTTCATTTCATTTCTCCCAAATTCCAATTTCAATTAATCTCATCTAATTTCATATTTCCAAATTCACATTTTCCCCAAATCTGAATTCTAGTTAATTTCATGTGCATTTCAGCATTCGAATGACCAAATTCAAATCCAAATTAAAAATGAAAATCAAATTCAAATTCAAATTCCTACAACACATGCTAAAATCATAACTGATTGATCAAATTAGTTGTCTAATCAGTTAACTTAGTGAACTCATCAATCATCCTTTTTAACTCAAAATCAATTCAGTCTTCTAATCCATCAATTCAACCATCTCCCCAATCTATTCAATCTACTAATCAATCAAATGAGTTTACTAATTCATCTATCCAGTTCACTCTCCAATCAATCTAGTTGACTACTCAATCAAATGAGTTAACAAATCAATCAACTCTGTTAACTAATCAATCAATTTAAGTTGTCTCCCAATCAACACTTGAGTTCTATTTCTCACCCCCTTTGTGTTGAAAAAATATAAATTCAGTCTCTTTTCATCATTTCAATCTAACTTTTTTTGAATCACAGTGTTCAATATTGTTGTCTATTTTATGCAGGAAATCAAGGGCAATACCTAAGAGCCACCTACATCAACACCAATGGAGAAGAACAATGGAAGCACAAGTGGAGAATAAGAAGTTTTAATTAGCTTAATCTTCTTATTTCCTTCCTTTATTTCATTAATTGTGTTTAGAATTGGTTTAATTAGTTAATGATTCTTGTGATTCATCCTTTTCGTCTAATTAGCCTCAGATTTCTGATGATTTCAAGCATGATGACAACACCTATTGGTGTAATTAAATGCAGAATGTAAGTACATATAGTTGGATATTGGATGGAGGAAAATGATATTGAAGATGTTAGCAATTAATTTCTTAATTTGATATAAATTTAAGGTTGAATTAATTTCTTAAATTTAATATAAATTTCAAGTTCGATTTTTTTAACACCTCATAATTTCCAAATTGATTGTGCTCTACATTGGTTCAAATTTGCACCCACAAATCCATACTTGTGAGTCTAGAAAAGATCTAGTGTACAAAATCAAATATAAACATGTAGAAGTGAATTAGTATGAACTAGCTATATGTCATAGGTTTTTCTTGCAATAAGGAAACTAATGATATTTACAAACACCTTTAGTGAATTAGTCAATTTGCAATAGTCATATTGATGCAGGAGCACTAGAGTAGTTCTTACCGGTTTGAGCAGTTAGCTATGGAGTTGCTCGGAGATCATGGCATTTCTTCATGTTCAAGAGTTTAGTGTTGTGGATTTGGATTTATCACCTTGAGTTTGTTGTCTTTATCATCTTTGAGATTCATGGCATTTGGATTTGATTCCAGTGAGATATCGATTTCGGTATTGGTGTGTTCTTACTGATTAGTCTTGCAGAGTGTTGAGTGAAGTTGAATCGGGTTGCAGTTGGTTTCCATGATTTGCAGATTGTCGAGTAATGTTTCTTGTGCCTTGTCTGCTATTCCTGGAGAACCACATGATGCATTGGAAGATGTTCTTAGTGATTTGAGTCAACATGTTATGGTTTGCACGTTTCATTATGAACCAGTTGGTCTTCGGCTGACTTAATCGATTAGTTAACGCTTGAGGATGGTAAAAAGAGAAAGTTCAGTGATTCACTTCAGAGATAAAAGATGGAAGAAATAAGTTAGAGAAAGAGAGATCAAGAAAAGATGTAGATACTGATGAGATTCTGGTCCGATAGGACTGAAGCCAAAACGACCGAGGTCTAGATCAGGGTTTAACCAATAGACTGTTTCCGGAGGCCGAATTGATGTGTAGATGATTTGCGGATCTTATATTTGTGTTGTATGCATTGTTTTTAGTCATAAGCTATGGCCCAACATGTGGCATGTGTAATTCAATCATCTGTTATAAGAATTATTCATACTGTTACCAGTTGATAAGACTGTTCACCGATTATGTATTTTTTTGATGTTATTGGTTGCTCTTTCGACTTTATCTAGTGTTATGTTACCGATTACTAGTATATCTTGCATGGTGTTTGTGTTAAGCTGCAAGGATGGGATGTCCTTCATTGGATCTCCCTACCTTGACTCCATCAAATGGTATCATAGTTGGTTTGTGAACCTGTTGTTGGATGAAGACTCGATTATGCACCAGTTGATTGGAAAGGAAGTTGAGGAAAATTGTGGACTTATTCAGATCACTGAACATAAGGTAGAGAAAGGTTTGCAGGTAGACTGTTGGCCCTAGAGCTTGAGCTTGAGGGAGTTAGTGGGTGAAGACTTGAATATATCATTGATTGAGGCAGGGTACAGTGTGGATCGATAGATCACCGAGGAGAGGCAACTGGACCTGAAGTCAAATCATTGAACCCTCTGAGGTAGTTTCAAGTACCTACTGATAGATTGCCAAATCGAATCAAGTGATTGGAATCACTTTTCAATTAATTCTGAGAGTCTGATGCAAGAGAACCAAAGTAGTTCTTACCGGTTTGAGCAGTTAGCTATGGAGCTGCTTGGAGATCATGGTATTTCTTCATGTTTGAGAGTTTAGTGTTGTGGATTTGGATTTATCACCTTTATCATGTTTGAAATTCATGGCATTTGGATTTGAGTCCAATGAGATATCAATTCTGGTATTGGTGTGCTCTTACTAGTTAGTCTTGTAGAGTGTTGAGAGAAGTTGAATTAGGTTGCAATTGGTTTCCATGACTTGCGGATCATCGAGTAATGTTTCTTGTGCCTTGTCCAATGTTCATGAAGAATCGCATGATGCATTGGAAGACATTCTTAGTGATTTGAGCTGACATGTTTCATTATGAACCAGTTGGTCTTTGGTCGACTTGATTGATTAGTTAACGCTTGCGGATGGTATAAGGAAAGTTTAATGATTCATTTCAAAGATAGAAGATGGAAGACAGAAGTTAGAGAAAGAGAGATCAAGAAAACATGTAGATACCGATGAGATTATGGTCCGGTAGGACTGAAGCCGAAAGGGCTGAGGTTCGAATCAAGGTTTAACCAACAGATTCTTTCTGGAGGTTGAATTGATGTGTAGATGATCTGCAGATCTTATATTTGTGTTGTATGCATTGTTTGTAATCTTGGGCTACAGTCCAGCATGTAGCATTTCTAATTTATTAAACTGTTATAAGAATTGTTCATATTGTTACCGGTTGATCATATTGTTCATTGATTATGTATTTTCTGATGTTACCGGTTGCTCTTTCTGCTTTATCTAGTGTTGTGTTACCGACATATCTTGCATGGTGTTTGTGTTAGGCTGCAAGGATGGGATGTCCTTCATTGGATCTCCCTCCTTGACTACATCACATATTCCCTTTATTCATACCCCTAGGTGGATCATGTCAACCATGATGAACCAAGATTAAAGACAATGGGAAAACATGCAAATTGTCTAGAATATTGATATAAGCTAAGAATATAATTAGGATGTTCTACAATATGGTTATATTGTTCTCATATAAATTAGTTTCTAATTATTTCCAAGTGATTTTTATAAATAATGAATGTCTTTATATATAACAACATATTATACAAATGCACAATAGGTCAATTCATAATAGCTAGTAAGAGGGAATCAACAAAGTCAAATTTTAAAATTTCCAAGCTTATATTTGCGATTGCACAAACAATTGAGTTATTTCAGCACTCACAAATTTGATCAAAGATTAAAAATAGAAGATCAAGGGATCAAGATTAAATTCTAAGAATGGTTAATAATGGGTTTGAAATAGAATAACAGAATGAAGTAAACACACACAAGAATATATCATTTATAAATTTGTTATTACATAAAAGATGCTCTAATCAAATTAGAGCAAAAAAAAGGAAAATGCACATGGATATTCAAAATTTTCCATTACATTTAAAATAACAACATATAATTTGGAACTTTTATAGTGATAAAATTATAAGACACTAGGACCCACAAAATACACAAATATCTTTAAAAAAAATTGTTATAGGAGAGAGGATACAAATACTAATTGAAATTATGGAAGATACCTAGTCCAAGATAATACAATGTATGTGAAGTATTTCTAAATTCATTTCTATAATTCATATGAGCATGTTTCTTTTCTATTTTTTATTATTATTTTTCAAACAATATAATCTATTAATTTTGTATTACTTGATATCTTAACAATATTATAAAAATAAATGAATTCATTTCCACACCATATTTAAATTTAGTTTTGTGTATGGTGAAAAGTGATGATAAACTATTGTAAAACCATAAAAATTCAACCACAAACAATCTAGGTCCTACAATGAAACATTCACCAATACCAATAGAGATACCTAAGATCATGTAAATCAACAAAATAAAGAAATATTACCATTCACATGTTTAGTAGGGTTTCAATCTCCATTGTCTTCCCATCTCCATTGATCTTGTTTGATACATTTTCTCTCAGATTTTGTGTGTACAAGAGCTCAACAAAGAACCAAAATGTGGTTGATAGCTTCATCACAAGAAGACTTGATTGCATCGTTAGGTGATTAGATGATTAGATTATTAGGGTTTGATAATGAAAGAGAGTGTCCTCTTATATAAAAGACACTTTAGGAAATGGAAGGATAAGATTAAGAGGTGTAAAGATAAATGGTCAGCTAGGATTAAAGGGTAGGTAGATGAAATAATTAAATGATAAAGGGGGTAGGTAAGAGAAGAATTCAGAGATGAATGACGTGTCATGGGTAGAAAAGGCTAATGAATTAATTAATTAAATAAAGATTTATTTAAATAATAGAGGAAATGGGATCAATTAAATAAATAAAATATTTATTTAATTTAGGAAAAGGACAATTTAAATAAATAAAAGTATTTATTTAAATGAGGAAAGACTTAGAAGAGGATTAATGAATTAATTAAATATAGAAGAATTTATTTAATTAATAGAAGACTTAGGATAAAATAATTAAATAAATAAAAATATTTATTTAATTAGACAGGACAATTTTAGGTGTCTACAAGTTTATATTGAAATAAGGATAAGAAGATAATTTTTATTTACTTTTTATTTATTATTTTGGAATACAAACTACAATTGGCCCTCTCCCCTACCCCAATTCTATAAATAATATGCAAATGCCCATGGCACCCCAATATAGTATAAGGGCCTCTCGATTTTCAATCACCCTATAGAATTAATGACACATGGCTAGTTTTTTAATTTATTAACCAATTCATTAATCCACCTTCAAAATGGCATAAAGCCCGCCCCATAGAATTGTAATGGGCATCAATTCATTAATGCGTTCCCAGTAAATTAATTAACCTAATAGCCCTTTAGAATAGTATGCCCCTCGGTGGGTGGCAATAGTAGGGCCCAACCATTTGCTAGATTGATAGAGAAAGAGTCTTCTAGTGAGGCATCTAAATGTATAAATATGAATAATTATAATGTTATTTAAAAGATACATGACTTAAATAAAGTTTTGAAATTGTCCTTCTTATAACTAAGATTTATTACATCATTGTTCGATATTTTAAAAATAAATTTATATATATTGATAATATGAAACAACAACTAAGAACACTTTCAAATGGTTAATGGCTATAAATATTTATAGCCTTGTAGGCCAATCACAACACAAAGACCCTTACCACTGAAAATTTATGCAAAAGGGGTTTTTTTCTTCCCAACATTTGTCTTCTATGTATGGCTAACACATAGTCTATTTCCCATCTTTTTATTGGGTGTCCCTTTGCTCAGAAAATTTGGGGGAGAATGCTTCAACTCTGGAATCTTTGTTGGGTTTTTCCTTCCTCAATGCTGGATTTGTTCCTTCAATGGAGAGCTCCTAGTCAAAGGCTTTATACCCTTCCTCATCTTGTCTAGGGTATATGGAAAGAAAGGAACAACAGGATCTTTAGAGACTCTGCCTTATCTGCTGAGATTGTTTTCCACAAATTCTACAAAGATATGAAGGAAAAATTCAATTGTCTTAATAGTTTCCAGATGAGAAGTGAGGTTCAAAGTTGTATTGATTATAATTACAAGATTGCTAAGGCTTGGAAAATTTAGTTGGACATTGCTAGAGTCTTCAAGCCCATCAGAAAAACACATGATGAAACTTGTTGGCATGTGCCTCCTTAAGTTGTGTTAAAATTAAATTTGATGGGGCAGTGAAGGGAAAAATGGGTCTTGCTAGGTGTGGGGTCTTAGAATTAATGATAATCCAAAAGACACTGAGAGGGGGGGGGGGGGTGAATCAATGTCTAACTGGTTAAAAGAATATTTAAACTTATTAAGAACTTTGTATCCCAAAACAGTGTACCGATAAATAAGAATTAATGCATCAAATGAGAATAACAGAGACAACATAGAAAACACACCATAACACAAGATATTTAACAAGGAAAATCGGTGTGCGAAAAACCTCGGTGGGATTTGTGACCCACAATATTCACTCACTAGCCAATGAATAAATATTACTTACAATGAGGGGCCTGCACATGCAGGAAGGCTAGCAGCCTAGAGCTTAGTGCTCAATCACAAAATAGAAGTCTCACTGACTTACAAAATGGATTATCAAAATATAATGTACTGCTTCAGATCAACATCAACTATGCCAAGTTCAGTACGGGTTTAAGATCAGTCTATTACCAAAAAATGTTGTTGTCAACTATATCTCCTTATACAAAAATATCATCTATATCCACTCTCTTTATCATATCTTCTTTCCAAATGACCTATAAGATCTCATACATATATATGAGTCTTTTGCAATATGCTATGTTGGCTTTTACAAAAGATAATTAGAATATAAAACAATAAACAAAAGTTTATTCTATGTCGGCTTGAGTGTCAGTATGCATTATTGCCACTGTCGGTGAAGTGCCTGCTGGTGAATGTAGAAGTCTATTGTCGGTGCCGGTAACTGCTAGTGGGTTGACAGATGATTACCAGTTGGTTGCTAGTTGGTTGTCATCAATGAAAAAATCAACTATTCTCATAAGAGTGTAGAATGCCAACAATTTCCCCCTTTGGCATTGATAGCAACACTCATGAGAAAATCCACAACTGTACTCCCCCTATGTTGGTAGTGAGCCAGTGTCCCTCGCAGGGATTCGTGACATGGTTTAATAGTCTCCTATGGATTCTATAAGTCTAGTGGTTGTATCGGGCATTAACAGGTTGATCTTTTGGTGCAACAACAACCCTAGCTTGTAACAAGTGGTATCATAGCTTGGTCATAGGTTTGAATCACGTAGGCCGCAGTGAGTGGTGTTGGGAGGGGGATTGTTGGTAGTGAGCTAGTGTCCCTTGTGGGGATTCATGACATGGTTTAATAGCCTCCTGTGGATTCTATAAGTCTAGTGGTTGTATTAGGCATTGACAGGTCGATCTTTTGGTGCAACGACAACCCTAGCTTGTAACACCTTGAGCAAATGATCTCCTCTGAATAAGCATTTTTCTCTCCACTACTCCCCCTTTGACATCAATGACAAAGGTTGTCAAAAATTGTCAAATGAGTGCAAAAAGTTCACCTCAAAGTCTGTAACCAGTTGGTTGCAATTTGAAATATATCATCCAAAACCAAATTTAGACTCTGTATAAACCTTTTGCTATAATTCAAAGTTGAGTCAGTCTGTTGGATCGTGTCGGTGAGATAATGCATGTGATCTTCTAGTGATCGTTCTCCTTGAAGTAATGCCTTAGATATTTCTATTCTTTGAGATATAAGATTGTCCAACTTGGGACCAAGTTTTTTTTTAAGTTCTTTGACATTAGACCTTATCCTTGCCTTTTCTATCTCAAGTTTATCTAGTTTTTCTTCAAAGCTTGCCATTTCTTGCTCAAAAAATGATATGTAGTCGGATGAACCAATTAGGTTATCAATTATGTCATTAATTTATTTATGTATTTTACTAATTGTATTTTACAGATCTCCTTGTCTATGTCCTCTGTCAAAATGTGAGGTTTGCATGTTTCCCTATATAGCTCTTTGTACTCCAAAATAGTAGAGTTCAGTGCCGGTAATAATGCATTCAGGCATTCTGTGCACTTCTTTATGGTGTCATCAAAGAATTTATCCTTCTCTTTTTCAACTCTCTCCTTTATTGTATCCTCATTCACTTTCTCAATGGTTATTACATTGTCAGCAATAAATTTGGACAATGTGTCCAATTTACCTAAAGAATCATTAATATGATCTATGTTACAATTTGGTGCAATCAATTTAAGAATGGGTATAGTGTTATCAATTGCCTTGTAGGCCAATTCATTGCAATTCGTTAGCTTTTTGATTGAATCCAAAAGTACCTCTATAACATTGGTAGGTTTGAATTCACTTGCTGATGTGTGGGATGTCTGACCAATTGCCTTTATTGCCTCTGTGATTCCATTAGTTGTAACCATTTTACTTGTGTTTTCTACCAGTGGATCAGTTTGCATTTGTATTTCAACTTGTAAGGGTTTCTCAGACTGTTTTGATGTCTCAGTGATTTCCGGTTTCTCTGCCTCAGTATGTAATGATTTCTTTATTTGGGTTAGGATATCAACCTCAATAGTCTCTACTGGTTTCTCAGCCATGTTGCCACTGTCAACATTGTCTTCCTTAACCTGCGCACTATCCTTATCTACAACAATATTTATTTTCTGAGTATCCACATTGATGGTGAAGAGTATCTGAGATTCAAGATTTGTGTCATCATGTATAACACCTTTAGTGTCAATAACCACGGATCATTTGTGTGTACCACTGTAGTATCCAAAGGTGGTGGTAGATTGTCAATAATCTTGATGTTTGGAATACCACCAACTTTTCCTTTTCCCTTGTCCTTATCCTTCTGATACACTTTAAATGTTTTCTTCAGTCGGTTCATTTCCTCTTGTTTTTCCTCCACAAAAAATATATCCCAATTATCATTAGTCTCATCTACAATCTCTTTTACTCTTCCTTCCATTAAAATTACTTATTGGTGACCACTAACAAAAACAGATCGGTTATCCTCGGAGATTAATTCATCAATTTCATCTTTTGAGTTTACAGGATGTACAACTTTCAGTTTCTTATCTAATTCCATCACTGCAATCCTTTTTGCTTCCAATCTCCTATACAGTTCAATGGATAAGTCATCCACAACTTCAATTAAAACCTTTTTATGTATGTCCAGATGTAAAATAATATTGTTTTCAATGTTTTCCCTATCAGAATAATTAAATGTGTTATACAGTTTGTGTACATTAGCCAAGTTTCCATCATCAATTATCTCATTCAATAAATCATTCAAAGAAGGAGCAACAGGTTGTTGTTTCTTCTTTGGTGTTAGTTTCTTTTGTGGTTCCCTTACTACTTTTTGTTTCTTCCTCAAAGTCCTTGTTCTCTTAGGTGAAGGAGAGGGTACCAGTGAAGTTTTTCTCTTCCTCCTTTCAACTCTTTTAAACTCTACTGGTTTCTCACTGTCAGAAGATGTGCCAAGCGGTGAAATGTGTGCCTTCGGTTGAAGTCCTTCAAGCTCACTAGCCAATATGCCACTAATGTTCATTACATTTTCCTTGATTTCCTTCACTTTCTTGGATGCATCTTCAATATTTTTTTCTTTTCTTTCTTTGCTTCAATATTTTTACACCACTTTCAATAGTCTCAACACTACCAAAAACTTGTTTTGATGGTTCTCTCAGTGCATCTAGTAAAGATTTTGCATAAGTCTCAAGAATGTTAAGATCTACCTCATATCCCATTTTAGTCACCCAGACAGTCCTAGGGAGTACAACTTCCATCTATGTCTCATCTTTCTTGATAACAAAACAGATCTCTTTGTCATATTTGTCCACTATACTCTGTGGTAGTCTTTCTCTAGTTTTCATTTTAGCTTGGAAAGTTTTAAAGTATTCAATTATGTTGTTGTTCTTTGCAGTTCCCATGCTGGTAAAAGCTTCCTATAATTGTCTTCCTACCAGTATATCATATCCAAAGTCTTTAGGTTCTATACCAGGGATTTCCTTAGTGCAATACAACATCAAGCATACCAAAAGATTTCCAAAGCGGAATGTCCCTTTCTTATCTCCTTTAATCTTTTTCAAATTGTCAATAAGTTCATCTTTTAGCCATTCACACACATCTATCATCGCATTGTTGTTAACCATCTCATAAGCATTGTTTATACAAAGACTAGAAACTAAGTTTAGTCTGTTAGCATTTGTGATCTTGTATCCTAGCACCATACGTACAAATATCACATTGATGTCCTTGATATCATTCACTCTCAGTGATCTATTCTTAGATGTTTCTCTTGTTAGGGTCATCACTTTGTTGTTAGGAATCTTCTTTATTTTATTAGGTCTGTTGTAGGTTGAGGGTAAACCAGTTACTGCCCTAATTGCTTGTCAGGTTATTTTGCAGACAAAATCCAACCATAAGAATTCTCCATGTGCTCTACTCAAAACAATTCCTACTACTTCCTCCACAAAACCTAGAGTTTCTAAATCTTGTGCTCGGGTTTAATAGTGGCATTTTCATCAATTCTTCATAACCTAGTTCTTCTATATTGCAATGTATATAAATCCTAGGGTCTTCTACAAATACTACATCTTTAGGAATTTTCAAAAAATGCCCCTATAGAGTCATCTTGTTTGGCGATCTCAGAAATTATCTTAAATATGGGCCTAGGGCATTTCATGTTTTCCACAATAGCTAGGGTTCATCATAAACTTGGGAGCAGAAGAAGCCATTGAAAATACCTTTAGCTACTTGAAAATATTCTAAATGCTTGAAGAAATCACTTCGCATCTTCTCTTTGAATGCCTTTGCTCTGTTTTTGTGCTCTTTGCTAATTTGAATGCTCGATGAGTCAAAAATGAGGGAAATTAGTTGTTTTATAATAACATTTCTCTTACCAACCGTATTAAATGCTTGTCAGTTAAGTGAAAACTTAACACATCTGTCAGTAAAGAAGAAATCTATCTTCTCACCATCGACCAAGGATAATCTGCATGATTTTCAACTTGCTGCAATACTCCCAAAGGGTTACTTCTCAGTTGGATGAAGAATCTCCTGCCGGTAGAGGATTACTCTGTTCTACCGATATAGAGATAGTTTCATCAACATTGTGATCTCTCTTCCTAATCCATTGTTTCAAAAATTCTTGCTTTACCTCATCTACCTTTTCTTTGCCTTTCAAATTGGATCATTTATTATTTGCTAGTGAAGTCTTGCTTCTACAAAATTTAGCAATATGTCCAATTTTGTTACAAGAATAACAAGTCACATTATTCTTCTGAATAGCCTTTCCATATCCTATTCTGATTTGTGTTCTACATTGATTAGATAAGTGTCAATATCTTCCACAAACATAACATTTCACATTCATTCTGCAATTCTTTGAATTATGACCAACTTTGTTGCATTTAGAACATTGACTGGTGGGTGCATTAATTTTCTGATTATTTCTCAATCTACATTGATTTGCTCTATTACCATATTTGTTGCAATTGAAACATTCACCATTAAACTTATAAGAACTAGGTTGTCTTACCGGTTTGTTCTGATCTAGATTGTTTGCATTGCCGGAACATTCTCCAACTTCAAATCCAAGTCCATTTGTATCTCTATTAGGTTTTTGAATTTTCAACATGTCATCAAGCTCCTTTCAACTTTTATTGAATTTCTCTTTGTGTTGATTTACAGTAGCCAACTCATTTTCCAGAATTTCCTTTTGTCTCATAAGCTCAGTTTTATCATGTTGCATGTGAATCAGATATGTCTTTAACATATCATTTTCATGACTAAGTCTTAGATTTTCATTTCCAACATCATTGAGTCTCCTAGTCAAGTCTTCTTCATTCTTCTTCCTATCTTCTATGTCTTTACAAAACCTCATAGTCATATCTTGCATTTTATTCTTCATAATATTGTTTTCATGTTTCAACTTGTTTGCAAGTTCTCTAAGAGTTTCTTTTTCATCATCCTCAGTCTACATCTACATATGAAGTTCTTTTCTCTTATTCTTTGCAATAACCAGGTTATTTTGAAGTGCCAAAATGAATTCTTGAGCAGGTTTAAGTTCATCCTCCAATCTGATGTTTTTCATTTTTTCTGCATCATAGTCTACAAGAGCTCCTTCCAATTATTTCCTTAAGTTCTCCATCTATACCAGTGTCAGAATATTCCTTAAGTTGTTAGGCTTTTGAAAATAGAGGACCAAGCTCTGATACCAATTGTTAGAATTAATGACAATCCCAAAGACACTGAGAGGGGGGGGGGGGGGGGGGGGTGAATCAGTGTCTAACCTGTTAACAAAATATTTAAACTTATTAAGAACTTTGTATCCCAAAACAATGTATCAGTGAATAAGAATTAATGCAGCAAATGAGAATAATAGAGACAACATAGAGAACACACCATAACACAAGATATTTAATGAGGAAACTTGATGTGCGAAAAACTTCGATGGGATTTGTGACCCACAATATTCACTCACTGGCCAATGAATAAATATTACTTACAATGAGGGACCTGCACATGCAGGAAGGCTAGCAGCCTATATCTCACTGCTCAATCACAGAATAGAAGTCTCACTAACTTACAAAATGGATTATCAAAATCCAATACAATGTACCTCTTCAAATCAACATCAACTATGTCAGGTTCAGTATCAGTTTAAGCTCAGTCTATTACCAAAAACCTTCATTGTCAACTATATCTCCTTATACAAAAATTTCATCTATATCCACTCTCTCTATCATATATTCTCTCTAAATGACCTATAAGATCTCGTACATATATATGAGTCTTTTACAATATGCCATGTCAGATTTTACAAAAGATAATTACAATATAAATCAATAAACAAAAGTTTATTCCATGTCGGCTTGAGTGTCGGTATGCATTATTACCGTTGTCGGTGAAGTGTCTGCCGATGAATGTAGAAGTCTATTGTCGGTGCTAGTAGCTACTGATGGGTTGACAGATGATTGTCAGTTGGTTGCTAGTTGGTTGCCATCAATGACAACATCAACTATTCTCATAACAGTGTAGAATGCCAACATGGGGGAGTGATTAGGGATTATAATGGTACTTGCATTTCAACAATGGAACTCCCCTTGGGTAGCCAGTCAAATCATGTTGTCGAAGCCATTGATGCCTACTAGGCTCTCTTGCTTGCTAATCAGACAAATTATACTAAGGCGTGGATCGAAGGAGATTCTAAAAACATTATTCATTTTCTCAGAAAATAAGTTATTCCCTTGTGGAACATTGCTAGCTAGATTGTCTTACCTTATAAAATAATTGACTCTCTTGAAAGTTATCACATCTCCCACATATATAGGAAAAGGTAATAAAGTTGCGGACTATTTCGCTGACTTTGGAGTTCAAGCTTATGATAAAATTATATGGTGAAAAGGGGACCATTTGGATGATGAAGTGAGGGGGTTATTAATTTTGGATAGCCTAACCAGTAGAGAAGTTATTGAAAAGGAGATGGCACAATCAATGAATCTGCTGGACTAGTGTTGGTGCTCTGTCGCCTCTTTGCTGGGTCTGTTACTATTGGTATTTTTGTTGTCTGGTTTTCTCTGTTATCTTCTAGTTTTTTTAATCTTGGTATGTCTTTTTGTCTGCCCCCTCTTTGTTTTGAGGCTTATTGTATATCTTATGGGTCAGTATGGTATTTTATGGTCTCTTTTGGGCTTAATGTCTTGTTAAGTTTGGACTACTCTATGCTTTATTGTTAAAGGGTTTTGGGTCCCTTCAAAACTTATTTTTACCTTAATCAAAAAAAAATTGTTTTTAGTAATTATATTGATAATAATTATGAAGCATGAGGACCCACAAAGTACACATGTATATTTTAGCAATACTAGGATATAATGTCAAATTATGTGAGCCATTATAAAAATTAGTGAGATTATGATTATTTGAGGTAGATAAACATGAAATGAAAATAAAATAAAAGATTGCAACTACAATTTATGGTATGGTATCATTTAAAATTTTATAAATAAAGATGTTAACGAAGTGGAGAAGATGTAAATTGTTTCATTCAAAAGTCAATACATAAGAAATGTTTTTTCTTGAATTAACAATTTATAGTTTTGACAAATTATTTTCTTGCAATTTATAATAGATCACCTAAGGCTAACAAAAATATATTTAAGACATCTCTAATTCATAAGTTTTCCAATTTAACTCATACTATGATTAATCACTTCCCAATAAAATGGTCACCACCTCAACCTAGTAGGTGGAAATTAAATTTTGGCTATGTCTTAAGGTAATCTATCCCTTGCCTAGCATAAGTTGTGTCATTCATGATTCCTTTGGTAAGGTGTTATAAGTAGAAACAAATACACTTCATCTAGGGACTAATAACAAAATAAAATTCAAGGCTTTGCTTCTTGGCCTCCAAATGATCAAAGCCTACAATATAGATAATAAAATAATCAAAGATAGCCCTCTCATGATTAATTCAAACAAACACTATTCAAATTATAATATTAAGAATATTTTGAAGAAAACTTGGGTTTTAAATTGGATAGAATTTCAATTTTTTATCATACAACATTATATAAGATAACTAGAAATGAAATGAAATACTTTAGATCTAACATTGGTATACATCAACATGCATTAGAGGTAATTAGAGGTAGTTGATGATATGTCAAGGTGGCTAGAGCTTCCAACCCTGATTTGTAATGATTTCACTCTTACTTGATATTAATTCCAATCATGATAACAATGGATAGTGTATTGACATGATTTATTGGCACATAGTTACATTTTGAATTCAAGTAGGTTTCATTATTGTATAGGAATGACATTTTCTAAACTTGTTATCTTTATTATTTTATTCATTTTTGTTCAATGTGTCATGTCCAAACCTCTATATTATGAAGTAGATGTCATTCTATGGTGAGATCATTGTTTTGAGAGTAAAAAAAGTTATTTTTTGAAGAAGATGTAGTGTTGGAGACTATTGTGGAGATTTTAAGGAACTATTTTTTGCAAGATCTTGCAAGAACTAAGGAAGTTATGAATATTTTCTATGTTTATTAAAATTTTAATCCTATTAATTATGATAAGGAGCTCTCCAAGGATTTGGGTTGCTATTATAGTTGACATAAATTTATGGTAGCTCAATGGATGAGGTGGTTGATAAATATTTGATGGAGTGTCTTATGTTTCTTTTTATCATGGGCTTTAAATTATGTGGTCTTTATTAGGTCAACTTGATGAGGATCATTGAAAAGAGATTGGAGGAGATTGCTTGAGAGGTGGTTGTTATCTAAAAATTTCTCAATTTAAAAGGTGCAAGTTCAACATACAGTCTAGGTTTCAATATTCTTGAGCTCATTAGTCCAAATAAAAATCCTCTCCTCTACATGAGAGCTTTAATAATTTTAAATATGAGAAGGCATTAATGTTCCTAGGTATACAATTTGCATTGGTTAAATTGGAGGATGGGTCTTGCAACTGAAACTATGATGGTCTTTTCACTCTCCCTCAAGTCTTAGGTGTGTATTTTTGTGATTTCTTTTTGTTATTTTGTTTTATCATATGTAATTGGTAATATTATGGTCAATCTACAATTGTTGGTTCTCTATATCTTGTTTACCCATATTCAATTTATTGATATTCTATTGTATTCTATGTTGGCCTCTACTCTTGTGCCTATTTATTCAACTAGTTAGAATTGTTCCCCACAATGTGTTCAAATTGTGCAATCTTTTTTATTCTATATATATGGGAGATATCCCTAACAGTCACTTGATCAAGATAAAATATACATACCAACTATCCATGATGGCAATGAAATGGGTAGGATTGAAAAAATTGGATTTTGAAGCTAATGGGTTAGTTTCATATAGTTTGGGATCAATTTCATACCATGGGATTGACTTAAGGCAATGGAAAAATAGTTTCAAGGTTTACGAATGAATGTATGAACGTAGAGCTATAATATATTTTTTCAAATGTGTGGGAATATGTATAAAAGGTGTGAGAATGTATAAAGATGGGGAAATTTAAAGGATAGAGAAATGAGCCCAAATTTACACAAGATTTTGTCTTTTATTAATACTAAATTAATTATGTTATTCCCTTCCATCAAGATGAGCCTAAAATTAAATGACAATTAGTATGGGTATTCAAATTTTGACACCATTACATTTTTTCCCGCTTTGAGGTGTTCTAAATCTTATTGTCACATGTTTAAAGTAAATGGGCATTCACATCTATGCACCTAGAGGTAATATTTAAACATAAGAGAATAAAAAGGTAGATGTAAAGTAACATAACCTATTACATATCATCATATGTTTTCATCTTTTGTAATGTGTGATCTATGTAAACCTAACAAATAAACAAAAAATATGCAATGAGTATATAATATCACTAAGTAAAAATAATTAGAATTACATACCAAATTTATTAGACTCGAACACTAATGATCATAAAGAAAAAGGGGAAGGTAGGGTTAGGGGAATTATTCTTGGATAAAAAAATTGTATGATTGTGCTCCACCTCTCATGTAGTGACCTTTGGATGAAATCCCATATAAATTAATACCATGTCATGTGATTAAGATCTATCTAAATATAGTGATGAATCTTTGTGTAACCATTATATTATAAATTTATGTAATCTCAACTTATTGTTAATGATAAAATATTTATCCTTAAATTAGTTATTCATCCATTGGATGTGAGGAAAGAGGAAAATAGTACATAAAATGTAAAATTAAACTAATTATGTAATTCATGTAAATTAATGTCATCAACATAAACTGTGATCAATAATATAAGATATATTAAATCATAAATATAGTAAGCACATGGGATGGAGATAGGTGTGAAGTAATAATTTTTTTCCCATGCTAGAGTCAAATGAGAGTGTTGATGTATCTCTCAATAGCTACAAATTCTTTGTGCAAGTATATGATATTAGATTAGGTATATGGTCTCATTGTAGCATCTAAGAGCATGAGTACACGATGGTCTAGTTAGGGAAATATGTCCCTAGCCGTAATGCAGATTGAGAATATTAAGGATATGGTGTCCCCAACATGACTTGTAATACATGATATGAATGTGAAGACACAACAAGATAAGGCATATTGTCATACAAAAATTGTTTTTTTAAGTATATGGGTGAAGCACATAGGCATCGATGTATCTTCTAAATTACTAATTTTATGACATGTTAAACTCTTTTGCACAAAATCAGAATAATAATTTTCCAATTAAATAAAGGAAAGAAATTATTTTTTGTTCAATTATATGTATGGACATTATTTTGAAATGACTATATGGTTTCTGAAAAGCTACATGCCTTAAAAAGTTGAAATTATCCTTCTAATGACTACAAATTTCATATCAATATTAAGTATGGTTTAAAATAATCATTAATATTAATATTATAAAACAAAACCTAAGAGTAGTATTAAATGGTTGATAGAAAAAATATTAATAGCCATATATACCAAGAAAAAATAAAAATAACTCAATGAAAAATAGTAAGTGTACAATATTTAGTCTATATGGCTAGAAATATTTTTTCTTGTTAACCATTCAACAACACCTTTAGGTGTTGTTTCTAATATTAAGTAGGTTTAAATATTTAAATAATAAAATATCTCATTTAGTTTTTAGTATTTTATCAAGATAATAATTATAAATCGTGATGATCCACAAAGTATACAAATATCTTTCAAAAATACTAGGAGATGAGGTTAAGAATATGACTTAATTATGTTAGGCACTATTAAAATTTGTAAGAGCATGATTATTTATGGTGGATAAACATTAGTTGAAAAATAAAATAAAGCATTGCACTTACAATTTATGGTATAATGCCACTCAAAACTTTATAAATAAATGTGCTAAAGAAGTGGAGAAATATGTAAATTATTGTATTCAAAAGTCAAATCATAAGAATTATTTTTCCTTAAATTAATAAATTATATATTTTTAAAATTATTTTCTATTATTCACCCTAGGCCAACAAAATATATTTGAGTTGTCATTGACCATATGATTGTAAAGAAAAATTACCTTTTAGTAAAGCATTATTACCTAGATTAATCAATCGATATAATCAATAAAAATATAGTAAATCTAGATAATGAAGTCAAGGACCTTGAAATATTATAATATTAAATTCTAATGATGGAATTTTTAATTACAAAAGGGTTGAGGTACTTAACTGTAACCTAATGAAGAAGAGGAATAAAAGTAATGAAACACTACAATATCCCTATCGCAAGACAAAAATGATAATTTCATATATGCATTTTACCTTGGAATTGTATTAGTTTTTTAGTGCTAAACTATGGATCAATCTCATGCTTCTAGATTAGTTTTATTGGCATAAATTTATCATATGTCCCATCAGTTTGATGAAGAATACTAAACATTTATACCTTTTAATTCACTTGATTCTCTACTTTGCACTGATTGTCAAGGACTAGTGGTATTTAAAAATACATTAAGATAATTAAATAAAAAGGGTTGTCCTATCCTAGATTGATAACCTTGATTAGTTAAAATTTATAGTCAAGTAAATGAGAAATGAAAATTCATTTTAGTCATGCAAACACTGTAAAATGATGATTTAACTTAGATTCTTTTTAGTGCTCAAAATCAAAAAAATTCTATAATAGGCGCCCCTTTAATGTGAATGATATTTCATTGAATTATAGATGATAAATTAAGGCACACTGAATGAATTAAATATACTGCCACATAATAAAAAACACCCAAATTGGTACCAAGTCATCCCATGGAAATAGTGTAATGGACAAGAGTTGACAAATTTGAAACTCATGGGTTCATTTTATGTAGTGTGGGATCAATCTCACATGGGATAATAAATGTTAAATGTGTAGGAATATGTGTTGAAAAGTTCAGAAGAGGTAGAATATGTGGAAATGTGTGAGGATGAGGAAACATAAAGGATATGAGAATGGTTCAAACTTCACATAATATTGTGTCACTTTTTGATACGTAAAATTTAATTCTATTAACCCATTCCATTAAAAATGATCCCAAAACTAAATGGGAAATGTTGTGGGTATTTATATTTTGAGACCATTACATTTTGCCCACATTTTGAGGTATGTGTGAATCATATCATCATGTATTTAAATTAAAACAATATTTACAAACATGCATCTATATTAAATATTTAAGCATAAGAGAATAACGAGGTAAAAATAAAGAAGTATATACCCAATTATATCTCATTATGTGTTTCATCCTTTGGCACATTTGTGCTCCATGAAAACCTACAAATAATAGAAAAAAATAACAATCAACAATCATGAGAAGGAGGTAGTGTTAGGAAAATTCTGTGTTTACGAAAATTTGTATGGTAGTGCTCCACCTAGTATAGTGGTTATTAGATGAAATTCCATATCAATTATTATCATATCACGTGCTTAAGATCCATCTAAATAATAGTGACGAATCTTTGTATGAGCACTTGTACATTTTTGTAATCTAAGAAATGTAGGCTTTGTGAATAAATATGCCCCTTTCAATTAGTTATGCATCAATTGGAGATCAAAGATTGGAGGAAACAGGAAAATAGTATATAACCTAACCATATAAGCATGCAAATCATGAAAACTATTGTCATCAATATATAGTGTAAACAATAATTTAAGATATGTTAAATCCTATGTAGTAAGCACATGAGATGGCAATAGGTGTGAAGTAATAATTTTTTTCCATTACTATGTCAAATTAGAGTGATGATGTAACCCTCAATATATATAAATTATTGTGTATGTATATGACATTACACTAGGCATATGTCCCATTGTAGCATCTAAGAGCATGAGCACATAATGATATAGGTAAGGAAATAAGTCTCTAGTGATAATGTGAATTTAGAACATTATGGTGAACTCTATGGTATCCCCAATGTGAATCTTACAACATGATAGGCATGTGAATAAAAAATAAGCTAAGGTGTAGCATCGTAAATTGTACACCTTTAGTTAGGGTGTCCAATTCCATTCTTAGTTAGCACTCATTTTAGTATGGCTCATTATACTATGCATTATAGGACTTTCATATGTATTTTAACAATTTAACTAAAATTTGAGTCCTTTATTAATTTAAATAACATCACACTTTATAAATTGGCCTCTTGGTTCTATATTTGTCCTTTTATCATTTCATCCTAATTTATCCCTAATCCTACCCTAATTGGAACTTTCAAAACACATTCTGTACATCTATACATATTTGTTTGAGTAATCAGGTTGGAATTATCATTAGAACCCCATTATCTTGCATCACTAGAAATTCAGGATAAAGTTGTCTAGAGCAGGACTATCTACTCCCCTCGGTACTAGGAAATTTTCCCCAAATTTAGAGAGGATAATTTGGTGGTCCTAATCAATTTAAATATGTCTCTATGCGAATAAATAACAAACCTAAGTCAGATTTTCATCAAATTCAAACCTAGGATTTCATATAAAAATCAATTCACTTCCTCATTTGTGCTAATTCTTTTGCATCTTTGGAGAGAAATGATTATGCAATAGAAGGTAACTTAATAAAGTGAAATTGTTGCTTTGGAGGAGTGTCAAATTCTTAAATCAATTAGTTCTTCATCAACAATCATTCAACCATGGAAGCTTCAAGAGACATTGAAGGATGATAGGGAATCATTGATTGGTGATTGGATTGTAGCTCTTCCAAAGGGATTTGGTATGTTTTCATGTTGTCCTTATGTTTCTACCATTGAGCTTAAGATCTACATCATATTTAGCTTCAAATTTACATTATTGCTTCAGATTTGCATTCTAAATGTGTAGTTTAAAGCATTTCAATTCAATCATTTAGGATTTTTCTCTAACACACTTGAGTAGGATTCTAGTTTAAATATTAGACACTTTAGCTCATATTAGTCTTAGACCCACTTAATATTCAAGAGTACACACCTTATTCCAATTCCAATATCAGTTGTTTATGGAGGTGGAAATCACCAAAACAAGGGGTTGACCAAGGAAAACTCCTATATAGCCACCACCATACAATTTTCCATCTTGTAGGTGTAGTTACAGGTACCCAACAAAGCCAACAAATCTGGATTAGCATCAAGAGACTATCCTAGACCTATTTCCAAAATTTAGACCTCATTTCTCTATACTTGGGCACTAGAGGCACCCATGTCTAGACCAAGGCTAGGGGTGCCCTTGTTCTCAAGATTTTGCATCAAATTTGGTAGACACCTTCTAGGTAGGTTCAGGTTGTAGATTTCCAAACAATAGCTCACTCTCAAAAGATTGGGGTATTCTAAATGTCTCGAACTTGCAAAATCAACTCCAATTTGCAGTTATAGGTGCACAGTCAAATTTCCTATGCATTTTTCGTGTCTGTTATAACTTTTAAGTGTATTTATTAGTCAATTATAGTAGCAGAAGTGTTTATGAAAGCTTCATACTTGTTACCAAGTGGTTTTTGAACTTGGATTTTTTTTTTTAAAAGTTTTCACTTCCCCAAGTTGTAGCTTTGATATTGAAAATTCTCATGACTTTAGTCTTTATGTTCGCCTAAGTCTATAATTCTGAACCTTCTGATTGAACCTCATGGTTCAAAGGTTCAATGCGCACGAGAATGTAAAGGAAAAGTGATTAATGAAGCATATTGTGGGGGAAGTCTATAATTTTGAACCTTTTTATTGAACCCCGTGGTTCAAGATTCATTTAGTGACAGTCAAATTCTGCATACATATCTGTCTGTCCAAAAATGCATCCGAAAAAGTTGTGAATTTTTAGAGTCTAAAGAAAACCCACCTGATGTTTTTGTCTTAAGTATTCCTAAATTTAATTTTATGACCATAAGAGCCCACATGATATATTATTTTCTCAATGCAACAATTTAAAACATTTTAAAAATGTTAAATAAATTAGTTGGAAAGTGGCAATTCCACAAGAAGGTGAAAAGTTAAAAAGAAATATTTTTGTAATCAATAATGTTTTCCAAGAATTAGTTATGTTCACTAAAAGTCTCCTCGAAAAATAAGGGGGATATATATGTAATGAAAAGAAAAAGCTAAGGGGGTTCTTTTCTTTTCTTGCTAGAAAATTACATTGCGAGAAGGAGAGATTTCTGATTTTTTATTATAAAAAGGGAAAATAAGAATGTAGTTTTTTTTGTTTTTGGGAATAATTATTGTACAAGAATAAGATGATCTTTGAGTCATTCTATTTGCATTATGAGAAAGGAAGAAATATATTTCAGATCTGTGTATTTGTGTGTATTTCTTTTGACTGTAATTTGGCTTGTGAGTCATTCCAGTTATTCATATAATGCTTTCTTATGCATCCTAGTTATGTGTATGTTTGTTGCAAAGACTTTGATTTCTCATTCATTCATGCATCTGAAAGAAAATTATTTACTTTGTTTCCTCTTTATTGTGGGTATTTGGGCAAGGATCTTTGTGTCTTTTACTCCAATATCCTCTTGTTTATAAATCTGATGTTCACATCTATGTCATGGCTATGGGCAAAATGTTAGTTGCCTTTATTGTTTTCCAGTTAAAAGCATATTCAAAAAACACACATTTTATCCAATGAAGGGAGATGTAACTTCATATCAAAATTCAGAGAGCACTTGCAATTACCATTACAAGTGACTGAACTATTGGTTCTTTTTGTTTTTCAATTTGGGCATTTGTGAGTCATTTTTAAAAAGATTTTAAGAAGGACAAATATGTTAACCAATAGATTTTTGGTGACTCTGCTAGGGACTTGAACTCAAAAGATCATCATTTCTTTCCTTAAGTTTAAAAGATATCTTTGTGTGCAAGGATACTGGTGACTCTATTGAATCATTATGCAAAATTAGAAAGTTAGAAGAAATGGGAGAATACACGACCTTACTATCACAAAAATTATTGAAATGGATGATAAGGTGTTGCATGAATTTTGGGATCACTGCAAAGAAAGTATTATTGAAGCTATAAAAACAAAAAAAAGTATAGAAGATGACCATGTATCTGCACTATCTGCACTCTAATGGATGAGCTTGTGCACTAGGTTTCACAAGATGAAAGAGCTGGAAGAAAGAACATGTTTGATGCATGTGCATGAAGAGAGAATATCCCAGCTTAAAGAGAAATTAAGAGTTGATGATGAGGACTCTCCACCTATTTCATTTTCTTTTCATTCTTGCAACTTTCTAGTTTTGAGTGAGAAAGAAGTCCAAGGAATGGAGATTTAGCCTCATAAAGATCTAACACCAACAAGGAGGAATGATGTGAGCCTAGATGATAAAGATTTGTTGAAATCTTTCTCTTCTTCAGAAATAGAAAGTTTCAATTTTGAAATCATTGGAAGTCAACTTGTCCTAGAAAATTTTAGAGAAAAGTTTTCAGATTAACACACAACCAGATTATGAAGCTTTCGATTTTATGGGAGAAAGTGGTAAAAATGATTCTTCGCAAGTTTTTAATGAATCTATTATGGAGTCATTTTATTTTAAAGATGTAATAACATTGTTTGCATGTTGTTATCTAATGGGACCTATGTTAGAAATAAAATAAAATCTTTCTCTGTTGAAGATTTTTTTGAAAATGTGAAAAAAATGAAGATTTTAAAATAAATATAGAGAAAGAAAGTTGTCATGATTTTAAAGGATTGCAGTTTCCAAAATTCCTGGAGCTTTTGGAAGACATTTCTTTCTATGAAGAGAAATAATATCTCAGTTCTTGTCATCTATTGAAGGAGAAGGCTCTTTTATAGTAAGTTCAGGTGTTGATACATTTCATGCTTTGGTTTTGGATAAAGTGTTTTCAGATCTGATTACAATAAAGAAAGATGATTTTCCTTTTGTTAACAAAGATCCTATGCTTGATGAAGTTATCATATATCACAATCTTGATATGGATGTTGAGAATTATTTTAGAGGTGATCATTTTAATAGGAGAAATGCTAAAAATAATGCAACCATCCCTTCAAAAATCTCTGAATGTTATTATTTGCAATCAATAATAGAAAAATACTTGAATAGTACAATGCAGGGAGTTCAAGGAAATTCAAAAATTTATGATGAAAGGTGGCTTTTTGAAGATGAGCACATATACAGGTTTTTATCGCACACCGTCAATCTAAAATTTAGTAGTGAGACAGTCGCCAGGTGGTCATGGATCTTGATTATCTGTCATGGCCACAATTCATTATTCCAAAAAGGCACATATTTCTCCTAGCTTATTAATGGGTTCACGTGACCAATTACTACTAGGATTGAGGTAGGGTCTTATGACTGTGTACATACTTAAGAAAGTTGTGGTTGTGGTTAGTTTAGTCTCTTTTTCAGATTGGTTAGTTTTGGCTTGTTAGTTTTAAGTTCTCGCCCTATTCCCCTCCACCCCTTTGCAAAACAACATCCTTTATTCTTGCAATTTCTTTGACTCTATTTCCCAATGGATAAGGCACTGGTCTCACCCAGAGATATTATGGATTCTATTCGTCCTTGCAGACCTCATCCCCCTTCAAAGCATGTTGTTACCCCAATTTTTTAACTTGGAAATTTGAAAAAAAAAAGGTTTTCACTTCCCCAAGTCATAGCTTTGTTATTGAAAAGTCTCATGACTTTAGTCTTTATGTTTGCCTAAGTCTGTAATTTTGAACCTTCTAATTGAACCTTGTGGTTCAAAGTTTCAAGGTCAAAAGGTTCAACATGCATGATAATGTAAAGGCAAAGTGATTAATGAAGCATATTATGGGTGAAGTCTGCAATTTTGAACCTTCTGATTGAACCCCGTGGTTCAAGGTTCAACGGTTCAACCCACCTGCTATTTTGGTCTTAAGTATTCCCAGATTTTATTTTATGACCATAAGAGCCCATATATTATATTATTTTCTCAATGCAGAAATTTAAAATATTTTAAAAATGTTTTAAATGAGTTGTAAAGCAGCAATTCCATGGGAAGGTGAAAGATTAAAAAGAAATATTTTTCTAATCAATAATCTTTTCTATGAATCAGTTATGTTAACTGAAAGTCTCCTCGTAAAATAAGAAGGATATATATGTAATGAAAAGAAGAAGCTAAGGGGGGTTCTTTCCTTTTCTTGCTGGAAACTTACGTTGCAACAAGGAGAGATTTCTGATTTTCTATTGTAAAAGGGGAAAATAAGAATTTAGTTTTATGTTTTTGGGCATAATTATTGTAAAAGAACACGATGATCTTTGAGTCATTCTATTTTTAGGCTATTTGGAGGAATTGATTATGTGTTGCATTGATGCTTTGTCATTGATTTCAACATTAGATGTTTTGGATGCTTTACTGACACCCTTCTGGGCTAAGTAGGTTGTATGGTTTCTGGTTGGTTTGGATCCGGCATCATCCGGTATGCTCTGCTATGCTCTAGTATGATTTAGGTATGGAGGCTTATTTATGTTACTAATGTTCATGCCTAGTAAGTTGGTTTTGGTCTGGTGATCGGATGCTATCATGTTTTCTTGGAAGCTTGGTTTGTGGTTCTGGAGAGGGTTTCACCTGCAGAGCTTTGATGATAGGCATAAGTGGTGTTAGTGCATCTTCTGGTATGGATTCAGGATGTTGATGGTGATCATTTTCAAGAATTGGTGGATGGAGATAATTGCGTTAGCATGTGGACCTATATTGGGTTTTGGTTGATCGAGGTTATGGACCGGCTTAATGTAATGTATGGATTGGACCTCTTGATGTGTTTCTGGGATGTCTTATGAGTTAGATATTATTTGTTTGTTCTAAGGCCGACATGTTTTGTAATTATGTAATTGGTTTATGGTCTGGTGGCCAACCTAATTGTTTATGGTCAAGGGTTTGTATATATATTGTAAGATGTCATTGTAGATATGCATATAGGTATGGGATATGGAAATGTAATGTGCAAATAATGTAATATCATTCAGGCAGAGGATTTGGTCAATCATTGGAGACCGAGTTGAGTTTATATAAGAGGATTTAGTCCTCCGATATTGAGCTTAACCGAAACTGTACTCAAGCATAGGAGATGCTATCTTTGCAGTTCATTCATTTCTCTAGATTGTAGTCTGGATTTTTATGTAGTCAATGAGACTCCTTTTGTGATGAGCAGTGTGCTCTAGGCTATTGGCCTTACTGCAAGTGCAGGTGCAGGTCCCTCAATTATAATTCACATATTTACTATAGAAGTATTATTTGATAGTGGGTAGGCTTCCCACCGTGGTTTTTCCCTTTACCAGTTTTCTATGTATAAATCTTGGTGTAATGTGGATGATATTTATTCTCTGATTATTGTTTATACTTAATTGGTTTAACTGCTATTCTGGTATTAATGTTTTGGGTTCTGGTATTATAGTTTGAATTTTTGAATGTTCTGGTAATCCATGACAACTAATTCACCCCCCTCTTAGTTATCTTTTGGTTATTTGAATTGTCTAACAATTGGTATTAGAGCTTTGGTCCTCTCTGTAGAAAGCTTAATCGCTTGAGGAAGATCCTATGGCGACTAACAGTTCAAGTACATGTGGAGCTATCCTTCAAAGAGATATTCCTAGGCTTGATGGAACAAATTACACAATATGGAAGATTCATATGGAGACTCATCTGAGATGTCTTGGCAAAGAAACTTGGGAGATCACATAGAATGGTGTTACACCTCATAATTCGGCATCTGGCAATCCTCCTCTGGTAAACTTGGATAAGGAGATTGAGAATGATTGTAGGGCAAGATAAACCCTCTTGTGTGCACTTTCTCATCAATAAATAATGGGATTAATAGGCAAATCATCTAGAAAGGATATATGGGATAAGTTGAAGACTCTTAATGAAGGTGACTCTACTATGAAGATTGATAAACTTGATGGTTATCGGGTGAGATATGAAAACCTGAAGATGGAAGAAGATGAAAGGATTACTGCATTCATGGAAAGGGTAAATGAGATTGTTATAGGAATTCAATGTTGTGATGGAATTCTGAGTGAAGATGAAATTATTTCTAGAGTTCTGAGAGTCGTACCACTGGCTTACAAGATGAAGGCTACTACAATTAATGAATTGAGAAAAATGGCTAATACTTTTGTTAACAAAGATACCTTGGTTGGGAAATTATCTTCTTTTGAGCTTGAAGAATTTGGACCTTCTGGAGCTGTGAAGTCTAAACCGTCTTTTCAAGCATCTACATCATCATCCATTAAGCAAGATTGGAAAGCTTTATATGCAAAGGAATTGGATGAAATGAAGAGAGAAGATGATGTTGGTATTTTGGATATATTGATAAGGTTTTGTCATCGTTGTCAACACCTATTAACACTTATTAACTCTGGCACTTGGAGAATCGGCAATGTTCACCGGCAAGCAAGTGACTTATGCACAGTCACCGGTATCTAGTTCACTGACAGGATATATTATTCACCGGCACTTGGAATAACATGGAAAACACTTGGTTATGTCGAAGACATCATTTAGATACTTTGTCTTGAAGATTTATTCATTGGTATATTCATGTTTGCATATTTGTTGTTACCGACAAATAGGTCCAGGATAAGCACCGACAGGCTTATCTATTCTAGATCAGCATGACACACTATGGAGATGATTTAGTAATGTTGTAAATGCATTAAGCTGACATGTTGAATCGAATATCGCATCAGTTATTGATTTACTTGTAAATTGTTTTATTGTAATATCTTTTGTAAAGCCGACCTACACATTTTGGTCCTAGGCTTTGGCATATATGTAAGATCTTATTTGTAAGATCGATAGACGATTAGGAAAAAAGATTTGTAATAAGGTATATGCGAAATTAAGCAGAGCTATACACATAGACATCATTTGAAGGTTGAAGGAGGATTTTGTGAAGGCATATCATAATTGAACTGGTATTGAATCTAGCATATGAAGATGTTATTTTGAGCAGTACATCATTATTGGATTTAACCATCCAATTGTAGTTAGTGTGACTCCCATTTCTGTTTTAGCAGTGAGCTCTACACACTTGGCCTTTCTGCATGTGCAAACCCCTTATTGTATACACATACTATCTGCAATAGTACCACCTGATTGTGGGTAAGGTTTCCCACCGTGGTTTTTCCCCTTACAGGGTTTCCACGTACAAATACTGGTGTTATGTATTGTGGATGTTATTGTCTTTATGTTTCATGCATTAATCTTTATTAGTACTTCAATTAACTGATATACTGTCTACCGACATAAAGTTTGGTTTATCGGTATTAAGCATTAAGTTTGGTTAAGTTGATTTTGGTTTGAATTTATTAGACAACTGATTCAACCTCCATCTCAGTTGTCTCTGGGACCTAACAATTGGTATCAAAGCCTAGTCCTCTTATTGTAGAAGTTTAACAGCTTGAGGAGATCCAATATCTTCTAACTATTTCAGGAAGGACAGTCCTAAACCTGATGGAACCAAATATGGCATATGGAAGATCAGGATGGAGACACATCTAAATTTCATTGGAAAGGACATTTGGGAAGTTACAAAGAATGGCTATACTGCTCCTACTCAAGGTCAGCCTAATCCACCTAACTTGGCTAAAGATGAGGAAAATGATTGCAAAGCAAGAGAAGCACTTTTGAGCGCATTATCAGATCAACAAATCATGGGATTATCAGCTAGATCTACTGCTAAAGCTATTTGGGACCATTTGGAAACATTGAATGAAGGAGATTCCATAGTCAAAATTGTAAAACTTGAAAGCTTCCGGGTCAGGTATGAAAATATGAAAATGGAAGAAGATGAAAGGATTTCTACTTTTATGGAAAGAGTAAATGAAATTGTTTTGAGTATTAAATGTTGCGGAGGAACCTTAAGTGAAGATGAAATTGTTTCAAAAGTTTTAAGAGGATTTCCACCGACATACAAAATGAAAGTTACTGCTATAAATGAATTAAGAACAATGCCTAATACATCAATAACTAGAGATAAATTGATTGGAAAACTTTCAGCCTTTGAAATTGAGGAATTTGGTCTTGTTGCTACTATAAAGGTAGATTTAGCTTTTAAGGCATCAATATCATCTACATCATCATTTGACAAATCTGATTGGAAAACCTTTTATGTAGGAGAACTTGAAGAAAGCAGGAGAGAAAATGAAGAACTTGAAGAACTTGAAGCATTATTTGCAAGGAAAATGCCTAAAGGTCCAGTTGGAAGTAAGTATAAAGGTAAAACACCCTTTAAATGTTTTAACTGTAATAAGATTGGTCATACGGCTTCAAGATGCCCAGATAGACATGCTAGATTGAAAGATGAAGCTAGAAGAACATACAAGCCTTACCCTGAATATCAGAGATACAGATTTAAGAAGAATAAAGACAAGTCTTGTTATCTTGTTGATGAAGAAGTCACTGATGATTTTGATGAGGATCCGACAGACAATGGATGGGTCTTTGTTGCTATAATAGAAGATCAACCAACACCTACTGTTCAACCGGTAGAGCAGGCCCTGATAGCTAAAGTTGAAGTTAAGGATGAATGGATCATTGATTCAGGATGTTCACATCATATGACTGGTGATAAAGGTAAATTATTGACTTTTCAGGAATATAATGGAGGTCTAGTAAGATTTGGAGATGATAAAGCTTGTTTGATCAAAGGAAAAAGGTACTATATCTCTTGATGGTAAGCATAATACCAACAATGTTTACTATGTTGAACGTTTAAGCATAATCTTTTGAGTGTTGGTCAATTAGTTGAAAAAGGATTTTAGTTACAATTCAAGAATGGGAAATGCAAAATTATGAACAGAACTGGTTAGGAAATTGCAACCGGTAATCAGACTAGAGGTAATATCTTTCATTTGAACAACAATGAAAAGACATGCTTGATTGCACATATTGATGAAAGTTGGTTGTGGCATAAGAGACTATGTCATGTAAATTTTGATTGCATTGTGAAAATCAGTACAACCAAAGCAGTTAGAGATTTACCTAAGATTGTTAAACCCCACAATTCGATGTTACTATTTACTAAGTTGTCATTATTTTTATGTCCAAAGTCATTCTATATACTCTAGTCGGTTATTACTATCGAAATATTCAGCCGGTAAGCACAAAGCAGTCGGTTACAAAAGTTACAAGTCACAAAGTTTAGTATACACCGAGTTGTCTATCGAGTAACATTCTATGACTACCGAGCAGCAAATATGGTATACCGAGTTAATACACACCAAGTGAAACGTGCTACCAGATTCATTGAATGTAGACACATATGGGAAACGTGTTACAAAGATCAAGGAACAAGAAATCGTTAACAAGTTGGAAATTGCACTTATAGATTTTATATGATTTTGAGGACATCTATCCAATGAAATAATTTTGTATGGTTAATCATTTAATGAATAATGTTTGTAAGATCGAAGCATGAACAAGATCACTGTTACAAGAGATCTATTTATACAACATGAATTGAGGATAAAATATATGTGTGTGAAGCAAGACATATGTGAAAAACAAAATCATGAGAAAGCACTGAGTGTTATGACTATTACAATTGATAGAGATACACAAAGGTCACCGAGAAGGATTTCAAAGAACAGTCAAGGAATAGAGTAAATAGAAGGGTTTATCGAGTTAATTTATGATTTACTGAGGTATGCTATAAGCAAGGTAATTTCATTTTGAGCACATAGAATCTGCTATAACATTTCAGATGTGAAGTTGTAGATATTTTGTAAGATTTTGATTGTAATATTTTGAGTTGTAAGAGAAACCTTTAATAGGGTAAAAGACTCTAACAAAGTCTATAAATTGTAAAGCCTTTAGCGAGGTGCAACATTTAGAATAAGTGTTGCAAAATCCTTTAGCAAGGTTGATCTAAAGATCTTGATACTCCTAACAGGGTAAGCTATCAGAAATAGCTAAACATGTAGCTCTAACCGGGCAACCTTTATTATTGTAGTAGTGAAGTTGTGGGTGCCATCCCCACCACAATTTTTCTCTCTAACAAGGAGTTTCTGCGTAACCAAAATTTATGTGTTATGGAGTGAATCATGTATGATTGTTATTTATATGTTTTAGCATTATATTATGTTACAACAGTTTTTGGTTTATGCTTAATAGTAAAGTTATTGTTGAAGAAAAGATTTGAAGTACTGATTCACCCTTCCCCTCTCAATACATTAGCTTTCCATATTGGGCCTAACAATTGGTATTAGAGCTTGAATCTTGGAAAAGGGTTTAACTACCTAAAGAGAAAGATCTTATCAATGGAAGGCTACAAACAATTTTGGAGAATTGTGAATCTTCAAAATGAATTGGATCATTCTAATCAAGTGATTGTTGACATGGAGAAACAAATGCAAAAATCTCTGAAAGTTAGAAGAACATTGTCTGATGATTTGTAAGACTCTCAAGAGCTGGTGGAACAAATTGAGACATCATCTGAGAACAGTATATCTGAAGAGACTGAAGAAATGATTGGAGCATTGAAAGAAAAGAACAAAGCACTGACTGATCAACTAAAAGCAATGAAAAGAGAACATGAACATTTCAGCACACAGATGACTCGAAATCTTGATGCATTGAGGACAACCGAGGATAAATTAAGAGATATAGAAAGAGAAAAACAACAGCTTGAAGCATTAGTATCTGAAAAGAATTATGAAATCACAAGGTTGACTGGAATTCAAAAAAATCTGTTAGATCAATTGGGTTATGCACATCATGAAGCAAATCTAAAAGATAATGAGAATCAAGCATTGAAACTTGAAGTATCAAGGTTGATCGATGAACTTGAAACAGAGAAGAAATCCAAAGAAACACTGAAGAAGAGTTATGAAGCATCAAAGATTTTGGATGAGCAACTGAATACAAAAAGACCCAACAAAGTTGCAGGACTTAGTTACAAAGGAAAAGACTCTACTGAGAAGGGAATCCACACTACCGAGAGAGGAGAATCATCAAAGCAAGCTGGTAACAAGAAGAACATCAAAGGAAAGAAGCCTATTTGCAACTACTGTGGAAAATAAGGACATACTACCAACATGTGCCAAATCAGAAAAGCTAAGCAACCAAATGTCACTAGGTCTAATGGTTATTGTTACAATTGCAATAAATATGGTCACACATCTAACCAATGTAAGACAAAGTCTACTAGCAATTATCAGAAGGCAAAATTCAAAGGGTTTTGTAAAAACTGCAATAGATATGGACATAGTACTGAGAAGTGTTGGTTTAAGCAGAAGAACTATATGTGGTTTGCACACCGAGAAAATACTAGAGGCTACTGAACTCACACAGATCTTAACCGACAGCATACTGCAGTACCATGGGATTATAATACAAGGATATGGTGTGACTGTTGTGAAAGATATGGACATATAAGTGCCAACTGCTTTATAAGGTTTGGAGTGAACAACCAAAGATCATGGAGAAATCCTGGTATGTCATGTTTTCATTGTCACAAAGTTGGACACTTTGCTAGAGATTGCAGAGATCAACCTAGAGGAGATATTGAAGAAATAAAAAGCAAATTACAGATGATTTGGAAAAAGAAGGAAATTGTGTCAAATGAAGAAAGCACCTTACCTACCGAGTTAGGTGCATCTATTCCAAATTAATTGGTAAAGGTATGAAGGGACTACATTCTCTCAAGATTAAATCTTAATAGTTCCTATTTTATCATGTACTTAATTCAAAATCTACATAGCTAAGATGCATTAACAAGTTTGAAATTTTATCAAGTCTTTTGGAGCACTAGAGAAGTCGGTAAATGTAGGAAGCCTATCAAGTCGGTAAATGCAGGAAGCCTGTCAAGTCAGTAAATGCAGGAAGTCTGGCTACTCGATAAAAGCATAAAAAGGAAGGTAAATCGGTATAGGTGAATTGAGTGCATTTAATATTTTCTAACCTAACTGCACGAAGCCCGATAAGGTAAAATGTGTACTTAAAGATTTTGCACGGTCATTTTACACTTACCAAGTTTTCAGAAAGCAGAGAGAAGCGATTCAAAATGATAAAATCTCTTTCGAAGCAAAATTCAAGGTATTTATATCAATCACAACGCATTGTCAAGCAAGTTAACCGATCATATAAGTTGTGAATATATGTTTTATATTTACTAAGTGGAAAGCGTCTGCTGGTTAAAGTTTTCAAACCCTAAGGCTCTTTCGTTAGTGATTATCCAAAGTTTGAAATGGCTCTTAAGATTCAGAAACCCATTGTTGTTGAGAACATTGAGAAGCCCTCACTGAAATACTCACTACCTCCCAAAGTAGCATCTGAACCGGATGATAAAACTGCATTTTCACTCATTCTAGATAGAGTTTTATTAGTTGAGGATGTCATATTCTTCACTAAGTGTCGTGTTGAAGAACTAGGTCACACAAAGATCAAGGACACGTATGATGAATTATGTATCGATGGAAAACTGGATAGCAAGTTAAATTTGTTTTGAGCAGAGTTCATGATGACTTTATGTGGTTAGAGGAGCAACCATTCAAGATCACCAAGGAAATCATCCACTTGATCACTGATTACCCTATTTTTGACCATGCCCGAGCTCAAAAAATGATTTCACATAAGGAATTGATAACTTTAACTGGAGTTGAATCTGATTGCAGAGGTTTGAAACTGAACAATGTCACAGATGTAGAGCTGAAGTTTGCAATTAGAGTTATAGGTTATTATTTCTTTCAATTGGCAAGGGAAAATAGTGTACCATGTGCAGCTGTTGATTTAGCTTACAAAATTCTGAAGAAAGGTATGAAGATTGATCTATGCAAAGTGTTGTTGAAAAATCTGTCTGAAAATCTCAACACCATAAGGAATCCGAAGAAGAACAACGCGACAAACACACTAAAGTTTGGATCACTTTTGGTATGCATGTTTTTCTATTTTGAGAAATTCTTTCCATCAGTTGGTAATGTAGTTTGGGAGCTACACCAGCCAATCACCCATCAAATCAATGACTTCATCAAACATCTAGGTGATAACTTCAATGAGATTATGGATGATTATTTTAGCAAGTTTTAGGAAAAGATGCATAACAGGCATAGGATACCACCCCAATTAGTGGAAAAATATAAGGACAATATATGTTTTGAAGTGGACACCGACTACTACTATGTCAATGCGGTAGAACTAAGAACTCAATCTTTGCCACCTATGGGTTATGAGATTGATTTTGACATTACACAGCAATAGATAGATGCCTTTCTTGCACTGCCAAGGCATGCTACTGAGATTAGATATAGTACATATGAAGAAGTTAAAGAAAAAGTCAAAATGAGCATTGTAGTACCAAAGGCTACAAGGAAAGCAACAAAAATGATTAAAGCATTAACGGAGAAATTTGGAGAAGGTTCTTCCTCCACTCTTGTCAAGAGCGTTCAAGTCATCACCGAGGAGGAATCTGAAGCCCAAGAAGCATCTATTACATTGAGCACCGAGTTGCCAAAAGGGAAAATTTTGAAAAGGAAGAAATAGGATACATTACAGCTATCACTGACTCCTTCAGTAAAGTGCCCAAACACTAGATCATCTGTAGTGTCACCAAGCAAGAAACAAAAAATGTTGTAGTTCCAAAGGTAACAAAAACTTATAAGAAATCTACTCGGAGACTCATTTTGAATAAAGAGTCCAGTGACACCGAATATGAAGACATAAGTAAATTTCAGATTGTTAAGAGTAAAAAGGAAGATGTACATAGTGTTGATAATTTTTGCAAAAGTCTGAAACAATATGGTGGATTTGGAGCATTTAGATATGTAAAATATGACTCTAGATCTGATGTAGAAAAGAGACAAATAGAAGAAGCTGTAATCTACACTCTTCTAAAATTCCAATTGGTCCCATTGGAAGTAACTAATTCTCTTCCACAAGAATTGTATTTACATATTGATAACAAGTAAAAATATGCCATGGACTCGGAAAAACAGATAAGAGAAAGAAGTCTGGTACATCTCTTTCCAGACATGTCGGTAGATGAAGTAAGTGATAATCTGAAAAACTACCAGACTAACTTCCTAGTCAAGAAAAGAGCCCTGAAATTGATGAATGGCCTCTATCTTGATGTAGAGAAGGAGACAAAAGAAAAATGGCAAGAAATCTTTCGAATCAAGAGTACTGTTGAGCAAGGTGAAGTTGAAATAGTGGATATCACCAAGCAAGATCCCGCTGAAACTATACAACCTGATGAGGATGTCATGGATACCGAAGTACAGGAATAGGAAATGATAGAAGGGAATGCTTATGCCAAACTGGTATCAAGTGAGTCAATTTTGGAACAAGTCAAGTCCTATCCTCTGATAAATCAACATGTTTCAACTGAGAGACCTCAAGATACTAAACAAGGAAAAGAGGGTCACCAGTCTACAGAAAGAGAAGCTACTTCTCAGGCCACTGGGGAATAGACTTCTCAAGCCCCTTCAAGTACTAACAATGTTACAACTGAGACCTTGAGCAAGGATTCACTGAAGGCTACATTTGAGGCTAAAGAAATTGACAAAAGTGTTGCCTCTACCGAGCAACCTACCAAGGGTGAACAAGCCTCCCAAGCTATTGTATTAGTTCAACCGGTGAAAGCCTCATCCTCTAAAGAAAAGAAAATGAAAAAGCATAGTTTCAAGTTAGATTTGTCAAAACCAATTGTGTTGCCGAATGTAGACATATCCAAATTAAAAGGGCAAGCACTTATTGAATTCGGCGAACTATGCAAAGCCAAAGTAGAACAAGAGAAACAAATGGCTATACAAAAGAAAAACAGAGTACTTCAGAAGGTCAAAGCACTATTAATAGAAATGCTACCTGAAGCTATAGTGACAAAAGATGCAACCATCCATATTCAACCAGATGAACTCCTCAATAAGATCGAGACATCAGGAGTAGACGCATCTAAATACTTGAGAAAATTGAAGGACAAAGAGATCTCTGCAAAAATGATTGAAGAGGTATAGAAAGCCATTGCTATCAGTAAAGTAAAACTTGTCAAATTTATTGTTGAGTTGTCCCCTCAACTCAAGCACATTCTTTATTTATTTTAGAAACTCTGTACATTTTCTTTATTCATTAAAGATATCAAGAATAAAATAGAAGTGATTGAGAAAGAGATCATCAATCTCTCAAATAATTTGACCACTGAGTCAAATTCTATTCAGAATTTCTATACCAAGTTACAAACGCTCATGGCTCAACAATTAGAACTTAGGAATGAAGAGCACAAAATAAGGATAGAAATTATGACTCTTCAAACCTTATTCATTCCACACTTGTCCTCCATCCAAGAACAGATCAACAAGGCTACCTCCTTATCCACTCAGCCAGAGGGAAGCACTTTAGATGGTCTGATTTCACTATTAGTTGATATTACAACTCAGAATTCACTCATGGATAATGTCAAGGATGCACTCTCTGCCACTCTCACTGATGCAAGAACAAAGTATAAATCCATTTTTGACCAGTTGCCTCCACCGAATGGTAACTAGTTTTGATGTTTGTCAAAAAGGGGGAGTATAGTGTATACAAGAGGAGTATACTGAGCAGATTAGCATATTCGAGTGTATAGATAATTTTGACAGGGGGAGAAGTGATCATCGAGTAGTGAATTGAGCAGTGAATACAAAATATTGATCATAGCGCATGCATAATCAAAGTTATGTATAGTATATTGATAAGGGGAGTATATTTGAGTATACTATTTTATTGATAATTGTATATACTGTCAGTTTAGTCAAATTTTGTAAGTATATAGATTTTTTTGAGTTATGACTTTGAAAGAAGTTTTGTCAAACATTTCAAAACTAATGTCAAAAGGGGAGATGGTTACTATTTACTATGGTGTCATTAGTTTTATGTCCAAAGTCATTCTATATACTTTAGTCGGTTATTACTACCGAAATATTCAGTCGGTAAGCACAGAGCAGTCGGTTACAGAAGTTACAAGTCACGAAGTTTAGTATACATCGAGTTGTCGACCGAGTAATGTTCTATGACTACCAAGAAGAAAAGATGGTATACCGAGTTAATACACACTGAGTGAAATGTGTTACCAAATTCAATGAACCTAGACACATATGGGAAACGTGTTACAAAGATCGAGGAACAAGAAACTGTTAACACATTGGAAATTGCAATTATAGATTTTATATGATTTTGAGGACATCTATCCAATGAAATAATTTTGTATGGTTATTCATTTAATGAATCATGTTTGTAAGATCGAAGCATGAACAAGATCACCGTTACAAGAGATCTATTTATATAACATGAATTGAGGATCAAATATATGTGTGTGAAGCAAGACATATGTGAAAAGCAAAATCATGGGAAAGCACTAAGTGTTATGACTGTTATGATTGATAGAGATACACAGAGGTCATCGAGAAGGATTTCAGAGAATAGTCAATGAACAAAGTAAATAGAAGGGTTTACCGAGTTAATTTATGACTTATCGAGGTATGCTATAAGCAAGGTAATTTCATTTTGATCACATAGAATCTGCTTTAACATTTTAGATGTGAAGTTGCAGATATTTTGTAATATTTTGAGTTGTAAGAGAAACCTTTAATAGGGTAAAAGACTCTAACAAAGTCTATAAATTGTAAAGCCTTTAACCAGGTGTAGCATTTAGAATAAGTGTTGTAAAATCCTTTAGCAAGGTAGATCTAAAGATCTTGATACTCCTAATAGGGTAAGCTATCAGAAATAGCTAAACATGTAGCTCTAACTAAGCAACCTTTATTATTGCAGTAGTGAAGTTGTGGGTGTAATCCCCACCGTAGTTTTTCTCTCTAACAAGGAGTTTCTGCATAACCAAAATATGTGTTATGGAGTGAATCATGTATGATTGTTATTTATATGTTTTAGCATTATATTATGTTACAGCAGTTTTCAGTTTATGCTTAACAATAAAGTTATTGTTGAAGAAAAGATTTGAATTACTGATTCACCCCTCCCCTCTCAGTACATTAGCTTTCCATATTGGGCCTAACATCCGGTATGTAAGGAATGCCAATTTGGAAAACAAGTTAGAGCATCTTTTAAAAGTATTCCAAAAAAATCCAATAATTCTCTTGACTTAATTCATATTGATTTATGTGGACCAACTTGAACTAAAAGCTTACAAGGTGATAGATATTTCATGCTAATCATTGATGACTATTCTAGAATGTGTAGGGTTACTTTTCTCAAAGAAAATTTAGAAGCACTTGGGAAATTCAAACTATTCAAGGTAATGGTGGACAATGAAACCGGTAAGAAAATCAAATGTCTGAGATTAGATCAAGGAGGTGAATTTACATCTAAAGAATTTAATACATTTTGTGAAGTAAATGGAATCATGAGACAATTATCAGCACCCCAGACACCACAGCAGAATGGAGTTGTAGAAAGGAAAAACAAAACTATCTTGGATGTAGCTAGAAGTATGTTATCAGAAGAAAATCTACCACATGTATATTGGAGAGAGGCAGTAAGCATAACAGTCTACACATTCAATACAGTTCACATCAAAGGTGAAACTGGTAAGACCCCTCATGAACTATGGTTTGGTATTACTCCTACTCTTAAATATTTCAGAATATTTGGAAGTAAATGCTATATTAGAAGAGATGAGTATATTGGAAAATTTGACCCTAGAAGTGATGAAGGAATATTTCTTGGTTATTCATCTAAGAGAAAGGCATATAGATGTTTTAACAAAAGATTGCAGAAAATTATTGAGAGTACAAATATGAAAATTGATGAACAGTTTAGAGGAACTTCAAGGTATATAGACTTTGAACTGACAACAGAGATACTGTTACACTGGTATCATCTGAAAATTCCACTGTAACTGATGAACTGCAGCAAACTAAGACACCCCAGTATGTAAGATTGAACCACTCTGAAGATTAGATAATTGGGAACAAATATCAAGGAGTTATGACAAGAGGAAGACTAGAAAATGAAGAGGTATGTCTTATTTCTCAAATTGAACCAACATCAATTAATGAGGCATGTGAAGATAAACACTGGATTAAAGCTATGGAAGAAGAATTGGAACAAATTGAAAAGAATAACACATGGACATTAGTTCCCCAGCCTAAAGACAAAAATGTAATTGGAACAAAATGGGTATTCAAAAACAAACTTAATGAAGATGGTAAGGTAATAAGAAATAAAGCAAGACTAGTGTGTAAGAGATATTCACAGAAAGAAGGAATTGATTATAATGAAACATTTGCACCGGTAGCAAGAATTGAGGTAGTCGGATTATTCTTGGCTTTTGTAGCACACAAGAACTACAAAGTATATCAAATGGATATTAAATGTGCATTTCTGAATGGAGATCTTGAAGAAGAAGTTTACATTGAGCAACCTGATGGATTTTCTTTGACAGATAACAAATGTATGGTTTGCAGGTTAAGGAAATATTTGTATGGGTTGAAGCAAGCTCCAAGAGCTTGGTATGCTAGATTGGATAAATATCTTTTGAAGATAGGTTTTTCTAAAGGTAATGCTGACAACAACTTATACTATAAAGTGACTAATGATGACATCTTGGTTATAGAAGTTTTTGTTGATGATATAATCTTTGAACGAGAAGATGGATTATGTAAAGACTTTTCATTGAAATGCAACAAGAATTTGAAATGTCTATGATTGGAGAGATAAAATTCTTTTTAGGATTGCAGATTTCATAGACTAATAAAGGTATATTCTTGAGTCAATCTAAGTACTTGAAGGAGTTACTAAAGAAATTTGGTATGGAAAACTCTAAACCGGTAAGTACACCTATGACTACAAATGACAAATTATCTCTAAGGGATGAATCTACACCTGTTAATCTGACTAAGTAAAAATATATGATAGGAGGCCTACTATATTTGACACAAACAAGAGCTGATATCATGAATGCAATATGTATTGTTTCAAGATTTTAGAGTAATCCTAAAGAAAATCATGAATCAACAGTAAAAAGGATTTTTCGGTACTTACAAGGCACTACAAATCTTGGTTTATGGTATCCTAGAGATGAAAACTTTGATTATGTGCATACATAGATGCAAATTGGGTAGGAGATGTAGATGACAGAAAAAGAACCACCAGTGGAGCATTTTTTCTTGGAAGCAAATTAATTTCTTGGTTGAGTAAGAAACAAAGTTGCACATCCTCATCAACAACAGAATCATAATATGTTGCAACATCAACTAACTGTACACAGATATTAAGGCTTAAGAAAATGTTGAAGGACATAAATGTAAAATGCAAGGAACCTATAACTATCTATTGTGATAACACAACAACAATTGATCTATCTAAGAATCCGGTACTACATTCTAAAACTAAACATGTCTCTATCAAACTGAATTTTCTAAAAGAGAATGTTGAAGCAAAAGAAGTAAAACTAGTTTATGTGAAACTAAAGAGCAGATTACAGATATTTTCACTAAGCCTTTGCCTAAGGAGACTTTTGAATATCTCAAAGATCATCTTGGGGTCATACCCCCACCAGTAGAAACTTATATAGCTGATGTTTGTCATCAATCGGCAGAACTAACAGAGAAATCTTTTACTTCGGCTTTGATGAGGTGAGCTACTTCTCAGGGGGAGTAGTTGTTATACTGAATAAGTTGGTATTTTGTATTTGAACTTGGTTTTTGTATTAGCTTTGGCATTTAATGTCAAAGGGGGAGAGATTGATATGGAAAAGCACATGTTACCCCTAGGGGGAGAGACTTTATCCTTTGGGGAGAGAATTTATCCTTTGGGGAGAGATTGTTATTTTGGGTGAGATTGATTACTCTCTATATCTAAATTTTTATTTTTGGTTATGATCTCTTTTGGGAGATTATTGGTTTTTGGTATTTGGTATTTCTGTTTTGGCACTTTGATGGTTTTTCCATCTTGTGTTGCCATCAATGCCAAAGGGGGAGATTGTTGGTATTTTGGACATGTTGATATGGTTTTGTCATTGATGTCAACACCTATTAACACTTATCAACTCTAGCACTTGGAGAATCGACAATGTTCATCGACAAGCGACTCATGCATAGTCATCGGTATTTGGTTCACCGACAGGATATACTATTCACCGACACTTGGAATAACATGGAAAACACTTGGTTATGTCGAAGACATCATTTGGACACTTTGTCTTGAAGATTTATCCATTGGTATATTCATGTTTGCATATTTGTTGTTACCGGCAAATAGGTCCAAGATAAACACCGACAGGCTTATCTATTCCAAATCAGCACTGCACGCTATGGAGATGATTTATTAATGTTGTAAATGCATTAAGATGACATGTTGAATCGAATATTGCATTGGTTATTGATTTACTTGTAAATTGTTTTATTGTAATATCTTTTGTAAAGCCAACCTACACATTTTGGTCCTAGGCTTTGGTATATATGTAAGATCTTATTTGTAAGATCGATAGGCGATTAGGAAAAAGGATTTGTAATAAGGTATATGCAAGAATAAGCAGAGCTATACATGCAAACATCATTTGAAGGTTGAAGGAGGATTTTGTGAAGGCATATGAGAACTGAACCGGTACTGAATCCAACATATGAAGATTCTATTTTGAGCAGTACATCATTATTGGATTTAACCATCCAATTGTAGTCAGTGTGACTCCCATTTGTATTTGAGTAGTGAGCTCTAGGTGCTTGGCCTTTTTGCATGTACAGACCCCCTATTGTATACACATACTATCTACAGTAGTACCATCTGATTGTGGGTAAGGTTTCCCACTGTGGTTTTTCCCCTTACAGGGTTTCCAAGTACAAATACTAGTGTTATGTGTTGTGGATGTTATTGTCTTTCTGTTTCATGCATTAGTCTTTATCGATACTGCAATTAACTGATAAACTATCTACTAGCATAAAGTTTGGTTTGCCAGTATTAAGCATTAAGTTTGGTTAAGTTGATTTTGGTTTGAATTTATTAGACAACTGATTCACCCTCCCCCTCTTAGTTATCTCTGGGATCTAATAGATGATGAGTTTGAGCAACTTGAATTATTATATTCTAGAAGAGTACCTAAAGGACTGATAGGAAGTAAGTATGAAGGAAAAGCACCTTTTAAATGTTTTGCAAGTAATAAGATTGGTCATTTTGCATCTAGATATCCTTAAAGGAATTCAAGATTTGAAAAAAGAGTGAGAAGATCTTATAAGCCTAACTCTGGATATTAGAACAAGTATAAGTACAAGAAAAACAAAGACAACTCATGCTACATAGTGGATGATGAAGGTAATACGGATTCTGATGATGAACGGACAGAAGACCCTACTAGTGGTTCCAACAATGAGAAGGAATGGGTGTTCCTGTCTATCAAGGAAGATAATCTGGCACTGGAAGAGAATGTACCTGACGAGAAGGAACGTTTTGCTAAAATTGAAGACAAGGATGAATGGGTAATTGACAATGGATGTTCACATCATATGACTGGAGATAAAGGAAAGTTTCTATCTTTGCAATAATTTGATGGTGGTCTTGTTAGATTTGGAGATGACAAAGCATGTATGATCAAAGGAAATTGAACTATATCATTGGATGGTAAGCACAATAGTGATAATATTTATTTTGTTGAAGGTTTGAAGCATAATCTTTTGAGTGTAGGATAATTCATTGATAAGGGATTTCAATTATAGTTCAAGGATGGAAAATGCAAAATCATTAATAGATCTGGTTTGGAGATTGCAACTAGTACATAGGAAAAAGGTAATATATTTCATTTGAATTCTGGTGAGAAGACATGTTTGATTGCAAAAATTGATGAGAATTGGTTTTAGCATAAAAGTCTATGTCATGTGAATTTTGATTGCATTGTAAAGATTAGTTCAACTAAGGCAGTTAGAGATATACCTAAGATTGTGAAGCCCTATAATCCGGTATGTAAAGAATGCCAAATGGGTAAATAGGTTAGAACCTCTTTTAGGAGTCTACAAGATAAATATAATGATGTTCTTGATCTTATTCATACTGATTTGTGTGGACCTGCTAGAGTTAAAAGCTTTCAAGGTGATAAATATTTTATGCTAATCATTGATGATTATTCTAGAATGATGTGGGTTACTTTTCTACAGGAGAAATCTGAGGCTTTTGAAAAGTTTAAAATATTTAAGGCTAAAGTGGAAACTAAGATAGTATTGAAGATTAAATGTTTGAGGTCAGATCATGGTGGAGAATTCACATCCAGTGAGTTCAATAACTTTTGTGAGAAACATGGTATAAGGAGACAATTTTCTTCTCCCCGGACACCTCAACAAAATGGAGTTGTGGAAAGGAAGAACATAACTATCTTGGATGTTGCTAGAACAATGATGATGGAAGCTAGTCTACCTCATATCTACTAGAGAGAAGCAATGAAAACAATTGTTTATACATTCAATAGAGAACATATCAAAGGAGAAATGGGTAAGACACCTTATGAATTATGGTTTGGCAATACACCTACAATTAGGTATTTCAGAATCTTTGGTAGTAAATGTTATATCAGGAGAGATGATATCATTAGTAAATTTGACCCTAGATGTGATGATGGCATATTTATTGGTTATTCTAATGAAATCAAGGCATATAGATGTTATAACAAAAGATTGCAAAGAATTGTGGAGAGTACTAATGTCAACGTGAATGAGCTGAATATAAGTAAAATTAGTTTATGAGCAAGAATAGATGGTGGAAGTGATTATATTTGAACTAGTGATACCTTTATCAAAACAAAATGTTGAACCAAATACTCCAACAGTATTAGAAAACACAATAGTAACTGAAGAATCAGGAAGATGAATAGAGAGTCAAAAGACTCCTAGGTATGTGAGATTGAATTATTCTGAAAATCAAATCATTAAGGATAAGAACAATGAAGTGATGACAAGAAGAAGACTAGCAACTAATGAGGTATGTTTACTTTATCAAGTTGAACCAATATCAGTAATTGAAGCATGTAAAGATGAATATTGGTTGAAAGCTATGGAAGGAGAATTAGATCAGATTGAAAAGAATAACACATGGACTTTAGTTCCTCGGCCTAAAAATAAAAATGTTATTGGAACTAAATGGGTTTTTAGTAATAAATTGAATGAGGATGGACAAGTTGTAAGGAATAAGTCTAGATTGGTTTGTAAAGGATATTCTCAGAAGGAAGGAATTGATTATGGAGAGACTTTTGCACCTATAGCTAGGATTGAAGTTGAAAGATTATTTCTTGCCTATGCTGCCCATAAAAACTACAAGGTTTATTAGATGGATGTTAAGTGTGTATTTTTTAATAGGGATCTTGATGAGGAAGTTTATATTGAACAACCTGATGATTTTTCACTTTCAGATGATACAAACATGATTTGCAGGTTAAGGAAAGCTTTATATGGATTGAAATAGCACCTAGATCTTGGTATGCAAGGCTGGATAAATATATTTTGAAGCTTGGTTTTACTAAGGGTAATGCTAACAATAATTTATATTATAAGATCACTGATGATGATATACCGATTATTGAAGTATTTGTTGATGACATTAGTTTTTGGAGGTGAAGATTAGTTGTGCATGGAATTTTCTAAGAATATGGAGAAAGAATTTGAAACATCTATGAATGGGGAAATGAATTTTTTCTTAGGTTTGCAGATTACTCAGATTGACAAAGGTATTTTCATTTGTCAAACTAAGTATGCTAGGGAATCATTGAAGAAATTTGGTATGGGAGACTCTAAACTGGCAAGTACTCCTATGATTACAAGTGAGAAATTGACAAGGAAAGATGTTTCCGCATTGGTAAATCCTACAAGATACAAATCCATGATTGGAGGTCTTATTTATTTGACTTAGATTAGGCTTGACATAATGAATGTTGTTTGTATTGCATCTAGATATCAGAGTGATCCTAAAGAAAATCATGAGAGTGCGGTGAAAAGGATTTTTAGATACTTGCAAGGTACACCAGAATATGGTTTGTGGTACCCTACGGATGATGACTTTACTTTATGTGCATATACAAATATTGATTGGGTTGGAGATGATGATGACTAGAACAATACTTCTGAAGGAGCTTTTTTTCTCGGAAAGAAGTTGGCTACATGGATCGACAAGAAACAATCATGTACTTCTTTATCTACTGCTAAAGTTGAGTATGTTGTTGCTGCTACTAATTGTACATAGGTTCTATGGATGAAACAAATGTTGAAGGGTATCAAAGTGCATTGCACTGGACTAGTAGTTATTTGCTGTGATAAATTTGTTGCTATTGACATATCAAAGAATCTAGTATTTCACTCTAAGACTAAGCATATATCTATCAAGTATAGCTTTTTGAAGGGGAAGGTGGAGGAAAATAAAGTTAGACTGGTTTATGTAAACACTAAAGAACAAATTTCAAATATTTTCACTAAACCTTTTCCTAAAGAATCATTTGAGTACCTAAGAGACAGGTTAGGGGTTTCTACCCCTCTGACGGAGAACTTATTGATGCTATTTGGCATTAGTCCGATAGGCATTAACATAAATATTATTCATTTTAGAACTGATGTGGGGATTGTACTGCTCAGGGGGAGTAGTTAGCTTTGTGTTTCAGTGGTTTATATTTTTTCTTTGATATTTATGTCAAATTTTTGGCATTGATGTCAAAGGGGGAGATATATTGATGTGAAAAACTTAAGCAGTTGTATACATTAGGGGGAGAGATACTTATAAAAACCATAGCTTTATAGAGATATCATTCACTAGGGGAGTTTGGTCTTTATTCGAAACTTCATCGATATATCTTTGAGTGGGAGATTGTTGGCTATTTTCGATTGGGGGAGACTTGTTTGGCATTTCTTGGCACTTGGATGTTTTTCACATCTAGTGTTGCCATCAATGCCAAAGGGAGATATTGATGGAAATTTGGAGGAATTGATTAAGTGTTGCATTGATTTTTTGTCATTGATGTCAACACTAGCTGTTTTGGATGCTTTACCGACACCCTTCTAGTCGTGGTAGGTTGTATGGTTTTTGGTTGGTTTGGATCTGGCATGATCCGGTATGCTCTGGTATGATTTAGTTATGGAATTGGCTTATCCATGCTACTCATGTTCATACTCAGCAAGTTGGTTTTGGTCTGGTGATCAGATGCTATCCTATTTTCTTGGAAGCTTGGTTTGTGGTTCCGACGAGGGTTTCACCAACAGAACTTTGATGAATATCTTTGATGATATGCATAAGTGGTGCTAGTGCAACTTCTGGTATGGATTCAAGATGCTAATGGTGATCATATTTGAGACTTGGTAGGTGGAGATCATTGCTTTAGCATTTGGACCTATATTGGGTCCCAGTTGATCTAGGTTATGGACCGACTTAATGTAACGTGTGGATTGGACCTCTCGATGTGTTTTCAGGATGTCTTATGAGTTGGATATTATTTGTTTGATCTAAGCCCAACATGTTTTGTAATTATGTAATTGGTTTATGGTCTGGTGGCTGACCTGATTGTTTATTGTCAAGGGATTGTATATATATTGTAAGATCTCATTGTAGATATGCATATAGGTATGGGATATGAAAATGTAATATGTGAATAATGTAATATCATTCAAGCGGAGGATTTGGTCGATAATTGGAGATCGAGTTGAGTTTATATAAGAGGAATTAGTCCTCCAATATTGAGCTTAATCAGAATTGTACTCAAGCATAGGAGATGTTATCTTTGCAGTTCATTCCTTTCTCTGGATTGTGGTCTGGATTTCTATGTAGTCAATGAGACTCTTTTTGTGATGAACAATGTGCTCTAGGTTGTTCGCCTTCTTGCAAGTGCAGGCCCCTCTATTGTAGTTCACATACTTGCTACAGAAGTATTATCTGACTGTGGGTAGCCTTCCCACAGTGGTTTTTCCCTTTACTGGGTTTTCCAGGTATAAATCTTGGTGTAATGTGGATGGTACTTATTCTCTAATTATTGTTTATGCTTAATTGGTTTAACTGCTATTCTCGTATTTGGTTTAAGCATTCTGGTATTATAGTTTTAATTGTTGAATGTTCTGGTAATCTGTGACAATTGATTCACCTCCCCCCCCCCCCCCCCCCCCCCCTCTTAGTTGTCTTCCAGTTATTTGAACTATCTAACACTATTTGCATTTTGAGAAAGGAAAATATATTTCAGATAAGTGAATTTGTATGTATTTCTTTTGATTATAATTTGGCCCATGTGTCATTCTTCTTCATCCCAGTTATGTGTATTTCTTGTTCATCCCAGTTATGTGTATATTTGTTGCAGGGACTTTGATTTCTCATTCATTCATACGTCTGAAAGCAAATTATTTAATCTTTTTCCTCTTTTTTGTGGGTATTTGGGCAAGGATCTTTGTGTCTTTTACTCTAGTATCCTCTTGTTTATAAATCTGTTTCTTTCATCTGTGTCATGTAAATGGGTAGATGTTAGTTGCCTTTATTGCTTTATGGTTAAAAGCATAATAATAAAAAAAATATTTTATCCAACGAAGGGAGTTGTACCTTCATACCAAAATTCAGAGAGCACTTGCAATTACCATTACAAGTGACTCAACTGTTGGTTCTTTTTGTCTTTCAATTTGGGCATTTGTGAGTCATTTTTAAAAGGTATTTAAGAAGGACAAATTTGTTAACCAACAATACTTTAGTCATAGATTTACATTAATTCAACCATTTTCCTTAGTTCATTCACTTTCTAAAGCAACAAAGCGATAAAAACCCTAGAAGTGTCATTTGACTCTCTTTTACAAGAGTTAGTCAAATACAATCACTCATCTAGATGATTTTGTATTCCAATGTATGCATAAAGGTGGATCTCAATCTTAATCTTACTTGGTTCCATTTTTACATTCTACGAAAGGAATAATGCATAACACTCCCAATGTGATAGTATGACTCTAATTGCATAGTTAGGCATGACAATATGGCTCTAATAGTTTGATTAGGTGTGCCAACTCATTGTATTGACTTAATTTAGCCTTTTTATTCTTATAATCTGATGTAATTTATCTAGAAACAATTTAAGATTAATCACATATATTAATTGTTTAACATTCAAGGAAATGATAGCCCACAACCCCACCAAACACCTCAAATCATAGTTCAATCCATATTATCAATTGATACATCTGTTAAATAGTCTCAAATATTGTGCACTTCTACCTTCTAATTTATCAAATTCCATGCTCTATGTGAAGTATCGATGACTAATCAAATATAAGGGTCATGTTCTCCCAAGTCAAAACCATGAATAGACCAACTTAATAGTCATGGAAATGCATGAAGACAACACTCTTCAATCGTGTAAATGCTTTATAATGATGATGCATATTAGGTTCTTTTGAGTACTTGAAATAAAATAAAAAATCCTACAATGAACACTCCTCGAATTAAATAATTTTCCAATAATGTTTAGATGACAAATGAATGCCTATTGTATGTCTTTAAACATCAAGATGGAGAACAAAATTTTGGAAATATGAAACTTAATAAATGTAAAGTGTGAGAATATGTGTAGAAATAGATGAGGATATATGAAAGACTATAAAATAATCCCAACTTCATGTAAGATTGTATCGCTTGTTGATATACAATTGTATTGAATTATTCTATCAAAATACAACAAAACCTAAATAAAAATTAACATAAATATACAAAATTTATCGTTACAATTATTTACACAACTCACTTGCATAATATAATTATCAAATACTTTATAAATACTTAATATCAAAATAAATTTTAAATTTAATTTCATAAAAGTTAAAAGTAAAATTCTTTAGAAAATAAAAAATCTTATCAAGTATAACTAAAGAGTTAAAACTTCTTATAATTATAATTATTAATAAAGTCATAATGGACCAAAAAAAATTAAAAAAAATGAAGGTGGTTACTAGTAAAAGGACCACTTTCTCTATGAAGGAAATTTTATTGATCTTAAATGATTGTGAGGGTACGTTATTCTCAAATATTATTTATTTATTTAATTTTAAAAGTTGAACTTCAAATCTCCAATTGACTATTTATTTATTTATTAAATAGTTTGAAAGAATGAGCACTCAAATCGGCTTCCATACCGAAATATTTTTATGACATTCCATAAAAAATCTATATTTTAAAATATAAATTATTTGAAATAATATTTGTAAAAATAAATAAAGAGATTTCTTTAAAAATTACTCTTAACCATCCATTTATTTTATAAAAAATCAAGGTAGATTCCAAAAGGTAAAATTAAAATGGCAACTTGGAGTTGGGAGACATAATGTAGAAAGCAACAAAGTAGGGGGATCTCCTCAAAAGAATAGAAGCTCAATTTTTAAAATATAGAGACCAAAAAGTAGGCAAACAACAAACAAAATGAGTTTGGTTTCAAAGATCAACAAAACATTTAAATATTTTATTATGAGACAAAATATGAGTGTACAAACAAACGACAAACAATACAGATAGTCATGAAAGCCTTTGGAATATATTAAGCAGTTTAGATAAATATAAGAGAAGTGTCACATGCCTAAAAAGACTTTTGAGGCACTCTTGAAAATGGTGTAAGTAATACCAAGTTCTTTAAAAAAACAAGCATACTGGCAAAATGTTGTACCATTTTGTCTTTTTTTTCCCTAATTTTTTATTTTATGGAGTTTGTATATATATGTCGGGGAAGGGTTCGAGTTATCGTTCGTGTTTCAATTACTATTCAATAGATTTTGCTAATTAAAAGTCTTATAAAAATTATCTAGTGGGTCAATAACTACCTCTTGGTATACCTATTGGTTGGAAAAAAAAGTTAGTAATTAGATAAATTGTGCATTTATATCGATACCAACAGTGCACAATTATTGGCATTGGATCAATTGTGCCAATTTTGTGGTGGTCAAAGCAAACAATTAACGAGGCAATAGAGAATATGTATGGGATGTCAACTAAAATTGACCACTTTTTGACACTTGTGTGCATAACAAATCTCATAATGTTCATCATAACTACCTAGGAACCATAAACAGTAGCTATAAGCACTTAAGTCATATACAAAGACAAAAAAAAATCATTGAAATATGATATAATAATTGTCAGTACCCTTTCCCTAATCAAATATAAAAAAGATATATTTTTTTCATTACAAAAAATTAAAAAATTTGTACATTGTAAACTAAGTTTAAAGTCAAAATAAAATTTGATTAAAAATCATAAAATTTTATTTTTGAAATATCATATCAACATTTGATTGTAATGATAAGATTGTGGAATCAAAATGCATACACATTATTCTAAACACATAAAATTTACATGAAGAACCCTATTTGATAATGTTTGGGAAGAGAGGCAAACAATTTGATAGCATGAAGGATTAGATTCTATGATAGACAAGATGATGTCACCCCACTATGAGCTTATATATTCCAATGCTTGATGTATAGGAACACATGACATTCAATAGAGTACTAGTGTACTAGTGGAAGGGGGACAAATCACTTTAAGGTGGGTCACATGGCGGTGTCAAAGAATCTACCATAAAAAGCTAAAGGAGGCTTTTGCTTTTACTTTTTCCTAATCTTCTTTCTTGTCTCCTGTATGAATTTGCATGGACTAACTTTGGCTCCTTTCTTTTGTTTTGGTTTTCAATCTTTTCTTAGTTTATGGCTCATTTAGCTCAACAATAATATTTTTGTTTTATTTCATAAATAAAAAGGTCACATTTTGAGCCGATTTAGTTCAACAATAAAGTAATAATTAGTCAAAAGTTCTATTTTTAATGTATGTTATCAATGGCATAATAAGATATATATTTTATATATAAGGATATGTAACTGTGAATAAATATATATTTTAGTTTTTATCATTTTTGTAATAGTTTTATATATGTTATTTGAAGTTGGTATTTTAATTTTTGAAAGTCTTCATAGTGAAGGTTGTATTTTCATTGTAATTTCAACATTGTTGGATGCCACAAAAAAAGTTCAAAGGTCTTATCACATGACTATTTATTTACCTAACCTACTTTGTTGATGTTAACATGGTATCAATAAAGTATATGAATGAAATTTGAGAATTCATAAAACAATGTTAAAAAAGTAATGGAATTTGAGAGTTTTAGACACATAATCAAAACCCAAGGTTATCTATGGCCTTCTTTTGACCAATTGTCTATTTTTAATGGTAAAATATCTTACACATCTTTTTCCCTTATGGTTTGGACCCATTCTATAACTAGTTTGTCTTATATGCATCAACGAGCGTGTCTAGCATGTCTTATATGCATCAACTAGCATGTAAGTTTGTATACTTTTTGTGGAAGTTGACAAATGATATTATATTGTTGTGATCCCTAGATCTCCCATTCACCACCTTATTTTAGATCTATAAATGTAGAATTTATCAAGATCATTTTTGTGCCTACAAATTTGTTTCACATCTATAAGTGTGGAATTTATCCAAATTATTGTTGTGGCCATAGATTTGAATCCCAAAGTTTCAAATTTGATATTTGTATCTTTTTCCATTAACCCTTACACATGAATGATTTTAAATTCCAATGAGGGTGACTTGTATTTAAGAAATAATCTATATTCATTCTCATCTAGAGAAGAATCTATTGAGAACATCTAGAATTAAATTAAAAAGGATCACAAATTGTTAAATTTGCATTACTCGTCATCTTAAGAACATATTGTGCACATGCTTGTTGTCCTTGATCTTGGCTCATCTTCATCAAATTGGTCTAACTAATGAGCATGATCCTCATTTTTCAACGTATTCTCCAAAGACGTTTGTAAATGCCACCAAGCCCAATTCAAACATCATAAAATCAAGATGAATTATTTTCAATCAACAAAATTTAATTAGTTTAGATGTATGCATCAAAGTTCGATTTCTCACAAAGATCACTTTTGCATTTATGAAAAACAATTACACACTCACAAAAGTAATACAAAGAGTTTCATAATAATTTTCTTAATTCAAGAAAATTTGTTCAATGAGCTCTATTTTTTACATCACAATAAATTGACATCTAAAATTTGCATAGTGATATTTACTTTAGATCTAAAACTAAGTACCCTTATAATTAACTTATTAATTTATTATATTAATGACATTATATGATACTAATCTCATCTTATAACCCCAAGTTTAATTATTATTTATTTATTTTTATCTAAGTAAATTATAGTAAAAGCTTCTGATTTTTCATTATGTTATTTGTTGAACCCAACATTCCTACACAACCTAGAGTTTATTATTCCTTCTAATCAAGTTTCACACATGAATTTTTTTCAATTGCATTCATTTTATGTCATATTTGATTAGGTTTGGGAACCACCCTCATTTATTTTTTATTATTAAATTCTTGTCTAGGGTTTTGGGTTTCATCATGTCATAGCCATTTGATCTCACCCACCCACCACTGTGTCATGTCTTTTTTGCTATATAATTTATCATGGATCCTTAGAGCTCATTACTTTTATTTGATATATGAATGCATTAATTATTATGATCTATCATATCTTTTGTGGTCATTGATCCTTCCATCCTTGATACCCTCATGTATTTATATGATGTGGATAGGATATATTTCTAATGGAATTTCCCTTCATCATTTATATTTGTTGTCCTCCTTTAGAGAGTCAGTCACTATGTATCCTTTTCTTCAAATTCACTCATCTCACTTTTTACATAAGTTTCATATAAATCATACCTCCTCTGTGACTTATACCTAGTTGGAATTTAAATTATCTTATTTATACAATTTGTATAATAGATATTAATGAGATTTCACCTTCTTTTTCTAGTTACAATTTTGTGCATTGTGATTATATTCCTATTACAATCCATGATAAGCATATATCTATAAATTCATATTTTTTGATGATGCACCTCAGGAAGAATCTATGGATGTTGATCTATGTCAAATAGCCATATATATATATATATATATATATATATATATATATATATATATATATATATATATATATATATATATATATATATATATATATATGAGGATATGGTTTGTGATTATTGCTATTTTATATCTTATATTAGGTTTATGGGTATCCATAATATTATTTTACCTAATGATTCATTACATGGTGTCAGCATGCATTCTGATATTAATTCATTAACTTCTATTGTAGTTAGTAATGATTCATTGCCTCGTTTTTATTAACTGATGTCATTATTCTTTGCATGTTGATTTTGTTGGTACCATTGATCCATATTTAAATGTAATGTTTTTATTTCATGCTAATTATGTATATATAGACAATGATATATCATCAATTAGTTGATTTAGACTTTATTTGAGAGGTTGAGAATTATAATGGTTTGATTCATCTTGTTTATTCTATCATTCATTAGAGGATTTGGTACATGTGTTTATTTTACATCTTTCTAGTGTTCTTTAGGATGGTATAACTTAGTTGATCCTTCTTATGACCTATAATTTGATATTTGACCACATTCTTCCTCCCTGCCACTTGATCTATCATATTGTCTTGGATTTATAATGATGCAAAATTTGGATTTTTAGGGTACAAGCCTTGGAAGACTTGAACATTGTATATTTGAACTCTTGACATTGCAATCAAATAAAAAATATTATGGTCTTGGTTATATATGCTTTAGCGAAACATCTTGGTCACTTATTCATATAGATAGTATGAGTGATTTAACTTATGTTTATGAGATTCCTATTAGTGCATTGATTGATTCGTCTTATATGGATTTCATTATATGATATACAATGTTTATTAATTGAGGAGTTAATTATGTGTATTAAATATTAATGTTATATCATTCACATACACAAATAAACATAGAGAAAAAAAAAACTATAAACAAATTTGAGAATCTCACAACTAAATATTTAGAAAACTAACATTTATGTTATGACTATGTTGTTGAACTAAGTTATAGTTTTAAAGCTTTTTGTTTGAGCAATTTCAATATAGTGAAGTTTACTACTAATGTAATAACCCACTTAACCCAAAATTTTGACTGATTTATTTTTATATATAAATATTAATTTCTTATTCTTACTTATTCTTAATTGTGTTTGATTCAATCACATACTCAGGTACATCTATCCAAATGGGATAGGCATCTAACCATATGAGACTAGGCATCTAACCATACGGGTTAGGCATATGTCCATACGGGACAAGAGGTTTCATCTATCCAATTCGGGATAGGCATCTACCCAAACGAGGTAGGCATCTATTCATAAGAATAGGATATGCTCTAGAGACTTTAGACTCATCGGGACCATCAGGGTCTTGAGCCACTCTCTAAAGACTACACTTCCCTACTAGGATTGCACCGAGGTCGTCATCTTTAGGAGTATATAAAAATAATTATATAACAAGCTTGAGTTCCGCCTTGGAATTCGGCCTAAAGCCTCGGTAAGTCAAGTGAATCCATACGGGATTCCTTCTGAGTATGCATTAAATTATTTTTAACCTGCACAATAACAAGGATACATTTTTTTTTCTTTTTTTAAAAAATAAACTAATTTAAAATTAATTTTAACACTGCACAAGGACAAGGTTATTTATTTTTTCTTTTTTCTTTTTTATTTATTTTTATTTATTAAAATAATAACGATTTTTTTGTTAAAAAAAGAACATTTAAAAAAAAGAAAAATCAATGCATACTCAGAAGGAATCCCGTATGGATTCACTCGACTTCCCAAGGTTGTAGGCAGAATTCAAGCTTGTATTATGTTATTTTATTTACTCCTAAGAACGACGACCTCAGTGCACTCCTAGTAGAGGAGTGTAGTTCTTAGAGAGTGACTCAGGACCCGAATGGTCCCAATGAGTCTAAGTCTCTAGCCAAAGCACTTCCTATACCGAATTGGATAGATGCCTACCATGTTTGGGTAGATGCCTATCCCGAATTGGATAGATGAAACATCCCGTCCCGTATGGATAGATGCGTAACCCATATGGTTAGATGCTCATCCCAGATGGATGAATGCCTATTTTGTTTGGATAGATGCCTAGAGTATGTGATTGAATCAAACACAGTTAAGATATATATATATATATATAATTAGTCAAAAAAATTTGGGTTGAGTAGAGTGGGTTATTAAAATTAATGCTTTCATAGGGTGTAATTACAAGTTCACATTCAACTCTAAATGTAAAGTATCAACACAAAATTTGTGTAGCATGTAAGTGACAATAAAATTCAAACATTGTTCCTAATAGATCCCATGATTTTTTTATGTATTTAAGTGATGTGGATTCCAAGGTACTAAGCTTTTCAAGTTATCTCTCCATTTTCTTGAATTTATAATTCCATAAAAATGCACAATCAAATAGAACCATTGTCAAGTAATGCTTTCTTGAGCAAAAAACCATTAACAAGTTATTGGGTTAAGGTTAACTCTCACCCAATTTTATTCTCAATGTTAAGCAAAGATATTGATTACTAGAACAATGCAACCATGGATAATGTCAAATAATTCTTTCTTGAATAAAAAACCATTAACAAGTTGTTGGGTTGAGGTTGACTCTCACACAATTTTATACTTGATGTTTAAGCAAGGATATTGATTACTAGAATAATGCAACCATGGATATTGTCAAGTAATGTTTTCTTGAATAAAAAAATATTAACAAGTTGTTGGGTTAAGGTTGACTCACTCCATTTTAGACTCGATGTTTAAGCAAGGCTATTGATTAATAGAACAATGCAACCATGTTACATATAATTTGTAGGCATACAAATCACGAGTTCAATTGTCTTCCATATTGATTTATCACTTATATAAAAATTAGAACGAATTAAAAGAAATGAGTAATCCAGTCCATAACCCATCAAAATATTAGACCTATACCCATAGACTATTCACACACTTTCATTTATTATAAAAACATTAAGTTAGATACTTCATGTAAAAACACCTTACAAATGTATCCGTTTTTTTATCAAATGGACTTATATATTAATGCATAATAATATATATCCTATACACCAAAAAAATGGATGTATAATCACAAATCAAACACAACTTCAAAAAGTATAATACTAAAATATTGAATAAATCAATTTCACACATATTCAAGTAGAATAATCAATTAAAAACAAGATAAGAGATATGACATTTCCCATTCCCTTTGATATTCATTAATGCATTTGGCTATAATTGTGAGAATTTTCTATACCAAAAACTTTTACCATATTTAAGGACACAATGTTTCCCCACAACCACCCTTCCCTGGGGATATATAAATTCCATTAAAAAATCAAAGCTATTGCAAAGGACGCATCAATTACAGTGTTCCTATCATGATAGAGATGTAGTGGTTAAATCAGGCTATGTTACAATCTTGTGTGTCCATGGAAGTCAAATGGATGGTTATGGTACACTCATAAAACAGACAAAATAGACCATGTGAAAGAGAAGAGAAGAGCTTTACAAAAAGAAATGTTGCAACTTGGACTTACTCTTTTACAGTCATCATGTACAGATAAAGGACATTTTTATAACTGCTTTTCCAGGCCTGAACTGACAAGATGATTGTAACATTGCTTTCTTTATTGGCTCTACCTAGATTTGATTCTCTAACAAAGCTCTGCACTTTTATATGTGGCAGAGTTTCACAGATCTTATCTTTTCTGCTTTATGCTTTTCATGTAATCACTGAGGATTATCAGCAAGCTTGGCTGTTGATCTCTGATAAAAATGGTTATTATCATTATGAAGAATTACAAGAGCAATTTGCTATAGTTCAATAAAAGAATGGTTACGGACCAAAACAAATGTGAAAACTGCTATAATGAGTACATGACTGGGTCATAAAAGCAACAACTTGACCCCTGTACACACAAAAAGAGAGCAGCATTAAAAGAGGTGCATGTGAGAATTACAAGAACAGGGTGCTATAATTCAATGAGTGATAGTTACAACGCCCAACCAATGTAAAAAGAGGTAGAATAAGTACAAAGTAAGTCAGTAAAAGCCATATTCTTGATGTCCTTGCTGCTGTTTTTTGTTGGTTTGTATGGACTTTTGCTTTGTTAGTTCTTGCTGCAGTTATATTCTAGTTTGTATGGACTTTTTCTTTGCTAGTTCTTACTGCTGCTATGATAAAGGCGGAGTTTTTATCAAGTAGAAATCAGTATTTTTTGGTATATTATTCATGGTGGATATATGCATTTTTTTAATTTTGGTTAAGTAGAATAAAGGATAGTTATGATGCAAATTAATTGTAAGAATAGTTATATTAGGTACATTGCTAAGTCATAAAAGCTACAACTCTGCCCCACAAAAAAATAGAGCAGTATTAAAAGAGTCACTATGAAGAATTACAAGAGCAACTTGCTATGGTTCAATAAAAGAATAGTTAAGGAACAAAATAAATGTGAAAACAACACGCAAGCAATGTAAAAAGGCGTAGAATAAGTACACTACTAAGTCATTGAAAGCGATATTCTTGATGTCCTTGCTGCTGTTATATTCATGGTTTGTATGGGCTTTTGCTTTGCTAGTTCTTGTTGCTGTTATATTCTAGTTCGTATAGACTTTTACTTTTCTAGTTCATATTTACAGTTGTTTGGCTGCCTTCTATAATAAGTTTTTTTACCATTACTTGATTCAATATAAATTAAAAAAATAAAAAATTAAATCACTAAAATCTACAATTTAATCTTCAAAAAAAATTCAAAAAAATGAAAAAATTACAAAAACAATAAACTAAAACACAAATTTTCAACAATTTTCTCGGCAACAACCAAATCATTAAATTGATCAACCTTAAAACATGTTCACTTTACTTGAAGTTTGAACCTCCTCATTCATTATATGAACCTTCCTAGTAGTTAAAACATGTTCACTTTACTTGAAGTTTAAACCTCCTCATTCATTATATGAACCTTCCTAGTAGTTTTTATCATAAACATTGCCATAGTGAAAATGCAACTTTGAATAAAGGCAAATAGAGGGTTTTTAAAAGTTGGCTCAGTATTTCATTTGCAAACATTAGGTTTATGATCTTGGATCACCCATGTATGTATACATTGTATTTAATTAAAATCCATATATGGATTCGGCTCTGCCTTTACTGATTAAAAAAAGAAAGGTGGCTCAATATTATTTATTTATTTTAGCTTTCTTTTTCGATGATTATTTATTTTATTATAATTAGCATTATTTAATAAAAAAATCAATTTAAATTCTTATAATTCTAAGATTAATTTAATGTGAATAATTTAAGTTATTAATTTAAATTAAAGTATTGTTAATAATAAAATAATATAAATTTATTTTTATATGTTTAAAGTGATATATATTACAAGTGTTTTTTAAAATAATTACTTAAAAAGGTAATTTTAAAAATGATTTAGTAAATTATATTCTTTTTTTAGACTCTAGGAATCAGGCAACCCCCTATAAATTGTAGTTTGTTTGGTAAATTTTTTAATGTCACTAGTGTTGCAACATGTCCTCGGATACCACGTGGGTTAGGAGGATACTACCTCATGACCTAATGCTCTACAACAAGAAAGCTCTCACCAATGAAGCTAGGCCCCCAACCCTAGTAATAATGTATTCTAATTTATATTTTAGAAGTTGCAAATTTTTAAGATGAAAAATTAAATATTTAATATGTATATATAAGTGTAATGTAGTTAAATTGTCATGTTGGGCACCTTACATGTTATGTTTCTTGTGAAGACAAGAATAAATTCTCTTGTTTATAACCCCCCCAACCTTAATTGAAAATATCATTTTTTATGTCATTCTACTTTATAAATAAGAATGACATAATTAACTAGCATCATTTCAAATTGAAAGAGAACACACATTTTTTTCTTGAATGAGTAGTATTAAGAAAGGCTCGGAACAAGTTCACATTGAAGACATAAAAAATGATGAAAATAAAATATTCTTTACAAAATACATGGTTTTAGAGCCCACATAATTATTAATGTTGATTGACACTAGATTGACATAAATCCAACACCTATAACTTGTTCAATGAAATGAACATGTACCAAGTTTTTAATTATAATTTCCTTACCTCCTACAAAATCTGAGCCTACAAAATCTTCTAAACTCATAAAAGATTGGTGTAGGTTCATTGGGGATTGTCTCCCTTTCCTCCCCCTCAAATGTATCCAAAACCTCTTCTCTTACCTCCCTCTTTCTCATCAACTTAATGTTAAATGGCTCTATTTTATGCCCTAGATAGGAGATGGAGACTGTTGAGATTGAAATTATGGAAGTCCAAAGTCAACACCGAAACTCAACTCACATCATGGATACTCCCTATTTGTGAGCTTTACATATGTAGTCATTTGCACTTCCTTCACATCACCCCTTTTACCTATTTTTTCATAAAATTGAATCCTACAGAAACACATTCTAGTAATATGCACTTGCTCATCTTATTTAGCACTCTCCCTTCAAAACCATCCCTACCATCTTTATCCATAAATGGTATTGGAAAGTTACACTTCTTGGTATAGACATGTCTAGTACTGTAGTTGAAACCTATCATCAAGTTCACACAGAGATTCAAATTCTCTATTCAATTTCTTATTGGCTTATTTCCTCCAATGTAGTTAAGATGAAACAATATTTCACTTGGCTTCCTTTTCATACAATCAGCAGATTGAATTATGATGTGGAAAAAATTAAAGTTCAACAAAGAGCTATCTAACAAAATTATCAATATCAGCAACTCAAAGAATTGTATAACAAGATTGGCAAAATCTCCTAGTGCTTCTACAAGATTCCATGCTCTAGATACACCCTCAATAGCGTAGTGCCTTTGTTATTTATCAATCACGTGCCTTAGTAAAGTGAGTGTCCCTCCATGATAATAATGAATCTCAATGATTATTGCCCCATGAGTGTGTCCCTTGTTTTTGTATACTCTTTTTAGTTGTAGGTGTACTCTCTTGTGTACTTTTAGGAGTTGTCCCGTCTCCTTCATGTACTACTTGGTGAAATGTACACTTTAGTGGACCTGTCATATCTCTCCCTAGTCAACAATATGGGGGTATCATATTATTCATACTAATTCTTCCTTGGTTTCACTTTGGATTGAGTAATGCACCCTTGCATTCCTATTTTGTAGAGGCAACCTTTCAATCCTCAATTGATTGGTGTTCTTCAAGCTATTGGCACATTTATTTTTTACATGCATTGGTTGAGTAGTGATATTAAGGTCACTAATTCTCAATTGTTATATGTTTTTGCCTCTATTTATAATCTAATAACTATTCAAGTAATATCATTGGGGGAACTCATATAGATTGTTTTCTTCTTGATCCTAATCATCATCTTGTTTTCAAGGGAGTTTATTTAGTTACAACACTATATCTGTCATATTTTGATAGTTGTTTATAGATACTTTTTGCTTCAATGATGTTCTTCACGTTCATCTTATTTTGGGGCATTGGTGTGGAGGCTTCTTAGTCCTTCATTTTGATTTCTCATTTTTTACTACAAGGATTTTCTCTTTTTCTTTGTTTGTGAGAGATTGCTTACTATCTCATTGGGTTTTGTTGTTGAGACCCATATTTTATATCTTTGCATTGTTTTTTTTCCTCCCTAAGTTGCACTTAAGGGGTGGTTTTGGTGTGAATAAGATATTTTACCTATCTATTTCACCTATTAAGTCCCATTCACATGTTAAGTTTACTTGAGTCATAGGATTTTTTCAAGAATTCTTAGTTGTCTTGATGAGATTTTATCTTATCTTATCTCATTTACTCCTTGTGTCCTAGGCCATTAAAAACTTGTTTATGTTAGCTATACATGTCATAGGATTAAGACACATGTCACGATCTTGTCTAATATTATACCCTTACCTTGCATATATAAGGAAGCTACCTCTAAAATTGTAAATCATATCTATCCAAGCTTGTTTATTGTATTCTTGATTTTGTGGAATAAGATCTTTTATTGTGGTTTCTCTCTTATCTTTGTGGAGGTTATTTGATGTTGCACATTAATGGTCATTGGAACTCATCTTCAACATGGTATTAGTGCATGAGTGATTCATGTGTTTCTAACATAGTTGACTATAGTTCATAAAGGAATAATATTGATATAAAATTCCCCATAAGCTCTAGGTTATATCTCAATTGATTTCGTGACATATCTTGTCATTTAAAAATTTTCAGCATCTTTATTATGTTAGTTCTAAGTTTATAATCCTAGCAGTTTAAAACACTATGTTTAATATCACATTTTTTGAAAATATTGTTATCCATTAATTTTGTAATGTTGATTCTATGTTTTAAACATTATCTTATTACGATTAATTTAAATTCAAATTAGACAAAATGTAAGCTCTAGGGGAAAGGATCCAGTAGTTGAGTGCACTACAATAGTTGTCATGGTTGTGCATAAAAATGGCCTTATTTAACTTTTACTTATTACTTATAAAGTCAATCACTAGCAATTGTTATGGTTTACCTCAATAATAAATAATGTCTATTTTCAATGCATGAAAGAAAAAACTGAGCATATGGTTGCAAATGAGGTGATAATTCACATCAAAGAAACAAACAAGCATATGGTGACACATAAGATGATTAGTAATATATGCATTGATGCACATGATTTAGTATTTTTTTGAGATATTTTTGTAAAAATTTGCGGTCCTCAAAGAGAACTGACCAAATCATGCAGCAAGAGTAACACAATGGAAGCAACAACAAAACATTGATAAATTGCAAAATCAGATATCCGCATCATCATATTATCAACATAGAACATCCGGTAATCAACCAGTTATGTGCAGGAGGACATTCCAGATTACAATCCAAGAGGCAACAAGATTACAATTCCAAAGACTAGATGTCTTCCCCCTCTAAATTGCCTTATAAGGATCACATACAACAATATATATACCCTTCAGAACACATCCGGGTCAACCACAAAAGATTACATTTACCAAGACAAGAAAATGAAATGTGCAAATAGGTCGGCCCTAAGAATGAAAGGAAAATCCTTCGAAAAAGAATAATCAAGGAGTATGGATCGAAAGGAAGGTCGACCAAGGAATCAAGAACATCAAGCAAGGCACCAAATAGATCTCCAAGCCAAGAAATCGCTCCACATGAGAAGGAATCACCAAAATAGATAATAAGCTCAAAACTACTTTGGAACCAGGAAACAATCTCCGAAAAAGAATCCAAATGAATTGAGAATTTGGAATAATGCCCAAGGACAAGCTTGGAAACCAAAAATCTGATCCGCAATGAAAAAGAACCATCTACCGGAACACACTGAAGGAAAACATAGAAAACTGCTATCAGAACTGAACAAGAACAAAATTGAAAGGAAATATTTTTGGTTGATGCAAGATTGCTCAAGGACTGGGGATGCTCCTGCATCAGATGCCCTAGGTAGAAAGAAATGTTCCATGAGAGGAAACTCATGAACGTCAAAAAGGATTCGGGATATAGATCCCATGCTCATTTCTGATCCAAACATCTTCTTTGTCTTCAAATCTCTTCCTTCCCTCCTTCGGAACTTCAACTAGATTCTCTAACTTTTGATTCTCTTTATTTCTCTTCCCCTCCCTCAGATCTGCACATTGCTTCTGACCAATGTTCTCTTTCTTCTGTAACTCTGACTTATTTCTGCCACAATATTTCATCTGGTTTGCCACCATAACCTTATTGCCATCAATTTCCTTCTTACTATCAGACCCTTTTGCAAATCCGTGCCATCATCTGGCACAACCACTACAACAGATTTCTCAACACTGCAACTTCTCTCAAGGCTCAAATTCCTCAGTTCCTTCTCTTTCTCCTACAAAGAAGCCAATGTGAACTTCTGCCCATCCTTCTCAATAGTGATTAGGTTTATTCTATAGTCATAGATAGCTTCCCTATCAAACTACCAAGGTCTCCCCAACAAAACATGACAAGCACTCATAGACAAAACATCACATAAGACCTCATCCCTAAAAGGTCCAATATTGAAATTCACCAAACACTACTCTTTTACTTCAAATAAATAAACATCTTGAAACCAACTTACCTTGCAAGGACAAGGGTGCTTAAGCCTCATCAATCCAAGCTTCTCTACCATCTCCTCAGATACCAAATTATCAGTACTTCCACTATCCATAATATCTTTACAACACTTACCACCAGACTTACACACAGTCCAGAAAAGATTCTTCCTCTGAGTAGATCTGGTATCACTTCTCTTCTCCATCAAGACTCTTCTGAGCATAAGGGATTCTCCCTACTCTAGTTCCAACACATTCTCACCGGTAGCTTTAACTTCTTGATCCTCATTTGCCATGTAGTTCCTTGCCATCCCTTGCTTGCACTCAAAAGAACTATGCCCGGTTTCTCCACACTTAAAATATTCGCCCAAAAATTCTCGACTACTATCGCCACTGCCTTTTCTTTGTGTCTTCTGATCTGATTCTTTAGTTACTCCACTTAGGTTTTGATTCTTCTTCAACATTCTGCTTCTCTATACTACCACTCATATGTCCCTTATATATCTCCTTTCCTCTAGGGTTTATTTGCTATCTTCTTTTCACTTTCTCCTTAGCCTTCAAAGCATATTGGTAAGCCTCTTCTACTATGGAAATATTCAACATACTCATCTCATCTTGAATGTTAAATGCAAGTCCATTTATATATCTAGCCACCTTCTGCCTATCCATCTCTCTATGCCCAGATTTGATCATTATCTTGTAGAATTCCTCGGTGTATTTCTTCATGCTCATGTTTCTCTACTTCAAGTTCTACAAATTCTTGAACAACTCCAACTCATAGTCTCCCAGAATGAACTTAGCCTTCAATCTTGCTACCATCTATCTCCACTAGGTGATCTTCATCTCACCATTCTCAACTCTATCTCTCTACAACTCCTTCCACCATAAAGTAGCATGCCCTTTCAAATTAGTCTATGCCAATCAGACTCTCTACAGGTCCTTAATATCCTCAAACTCAAAGTAGTCCTCCAACTCTCTGATCTAATCGATTAGAGCTCCTAGATTCAGCGGCCTAGAAAAGTTCAGAACCTCTACTTTATAAATTTTACTCGCTTGTGCCACCACTCTTAGAAATATTTCCTCTCTTTCATCTTCTGGTCCTTCAGCCTCTTCGACCTCAAGCTCCTCTCCGGCCTCTTCATACTCATCCTTAGATTCTAGATTCCTCCACAAATCAACCAATGCATTTCGGATCTCATTCCTCATCTTATTCTTGAAATCCTCCATCATCTGCTCTACCCTCTAGAGGTTCATCCTTCTTGGTGGCATCTCCTCCTTTTCTCCAGTGAAATTGCCTCAACTCGGCGATCTAAATACCAATTTCAATTACTTCACACTCGATGATCTATCGAACACACTTGCAACTTGCCTCCACTCGACAATCTGTTCACCCAAAGGAATGCCTCAAAGTTCGCAACTAGCTCTCATACCACTTGGTGCAGCCATGATCTGGTGGGTCTTCAAAGAGATTGACGAGATCATGCAGCAAGAGTAACACAATGGAAGCAACAAAAAAACATTGATAAATTGCAAAATCAGATATCCACATCATCATATTATCAACATAGAACATCTAATAATCAACTAGTTACATGTAGGCGAACATGCCTGATTACAATCCAAGAGGCAACTGAATTACAATTTCAGAGACTAGATGCTTTTCCCCTCCAAAATTCCTTCTAATAATTACATACAACAATATATATACCCTTTGAAACAAATCCGGGCTGGCCACAAAAGATTACATTTACCAAGATAGGAAAATGAAACATGTAAATAGGTCAGCCCCAAGAATGAAAGGAAAATCCTCCAAAAAAGAACAATCAAGGAGTATGGATTGAAAGGAAGCTCGACCAAGGACTCAAGAACATTGAGAAAGGCACCAAATAGATCCGCAAGCCAATAAATCACTTCGCACAAGAAAGAATCACCAAAATAGACAATAAGCTCAAAACTGCCCCAAAACCAAGAAACAGTCACTCTGGAAGGAATAACTCTCCGAAAAAGAATCCAAATGAACTGAAAATATGGAATAATGCCCAAGGACAAGCCTAGAAACCGAAAATCTGATCCACAATGAAAAAGAACCATCTACTAGAACACACTGAAGGAAAACACAGAAAACTGAACAAGAACAAAACTGAAAGGAAATATTTTTGGTTGATGCAAGATTGCTCAAAGACCAGGGATGCTCCTGCATCAAAATTAATGAACACGTGAATGATATGACTACATCATTCATATCTTTAATCTGAAATAGCAACTTCAAATATTTTATTCACCAATGAAATTATGCTCAAATGTTTGTAGATATTCAACATACTATTTGAGAAATTGATATATAGAAAGATAAGATCCATGATGAGAGGAAAATTAAAAATTTTGAGTTCACTAACATGAGCATTCTTTCATCTAAAATCCTATGGTGTTTATTCAAGAGCATAGTAGTGTTCTTATTTTTCATAACTATGGAACGTCAATGACATCACATATTTATATAATGAGGAAAAAGATTAAACCGATATAATTACATAGAGAGACATAACCTACAATGGAAAAGGGAGAGAAGAATTTGATGTCATGTCTATGAGAGAATAGTTCAAAGTGAAACTACTTAGAGTTCACACTTATTTTTAGATATTAAAACATCAAAATTTTACAATTTATATTAATGCCTACAAAACAACTATTAAAAGTAAAATATAAGTATATAATATTCATTACACTTTCAAAGTAAAAAGAATAAAATAATGACTTTTCTAAAAGTAAAAATAAAAAATATCATGAAAAAATATATTACTAAAAGTAGCTCTTCTTCAAATAAAATTAAACAATGTAAATAAAATACAATAATTTTTAATATGAATATAAAGATTTATATGTTAGATAAACTAATTCTGAAGGAAAGTAAAATAACTCAATACATACATACATACATATTGACCATTCATCATTAAAAGAATGCAATGTGATTTTCCCATTAAGAATTGTGATAAGTAAAACATGCACTTTGCATAAAGAAATATGTTATGTGTTTAGGAATATCATGTTGGCATATGATGAAGTGATGATAATGTATGTTGTCATTGATGTCAATAAGTGCTCAAGTAGGTGAATCGGTATGAACTGGTATGAAGATCAAAAGTAGTTATGGTCAACCAGGATAGAGTGGACCAGTGTTGGGGTTCACTAAGTGTGACTACCAGTTGGTAGTCTCAATTCAGCTCTAGGGTTATCAGTTTGGCTTGTGCGGTGCAACCGATGATGTTTTGTGACCAGTTAAGTTAAGGAATAAGGATAAGGACCGAGATACCATGTTAGCTATGTGCACGTAAAGGATTTCTTTGTGGTTCTTGCGCATAAAGATTGAATGCATTAAATGCCTACCTTAGGAATGAGTGTTTTTCTTAGCGGTGTGTGAAGAGAGCGTGATGGGTTATTGTTTTTCAGATGCGGTGAAGATTGGACGATGCAGAATGTCTTGAGATCTATTTTAGATCGTTTTATTCTATGTAATGTGTTTGGACGGTCAGGATTGGACCACTTGTAAGTGTAAACTTGAAATATTTAGGGTTTAGGGTTTATGCTACCGACCTAGTTGTTGTCTATAAGGTCGATGAGTTTTGTTATTGCAGTGGTTGGAAAAAGTTGTATTTGTGTCCGCATGTTGGAGATTTGATACTTGCCAACCTAGAGTGAAGAATCTACAGAGTGTGATTGCAGAAGAGAGGAACTGAAAAGGATCTGCCTTAGCAAGAATTGTTGTTATCAGATCGGTGTTTTACCTATTGTCTTCTAACTATTTCAATAGAAGGTAAATCCCTTGACTGGGTAGCTTTAACAGGCTTTGTTGTAAATCCTCTAAACAGGTGGTTCAAGGTTATTGAGTTATTTAAATTCTCTAGCGAGGTAACTCCTAACAAGGTTTCAACCTTTAATAGGGTATATAGCCATCCCTTAACTAGGTGATTCCTAATAGGATCGGTTCCTAAAAGGACCTTCATTGTAAAGTCTTTAACCGGACTAGGCTCCTAACAGAGCGGACTTCAAAAGAGTTCACAAATAGTTTGTGGGTATTCATTCCCACCATGGTTTTTACCATTTGGGTTTCCACATGAAAAGTCTGTGTGTTATGGGTTGTGAGATTTTCATGTGATGATTTTGTGGTTTTGATTAAGTTAGATATGCATGCATTGTTAAATGGTTATGGTATTATTGGTACAAATCATGCATGATTATATCAGTGAAGTAGTTATCAAGGTTTGAGATCTATTGAATGTTGTCTGAAGTATTTTTGTTTAACCAGTATAGCTATGGTTAAAGCTTAGTGGTGAAGATAACCGCTCAATTGTGTTTTGATATAACAAAGTGTTGAAGCGGTTTTTTTTGTGTACTGATTCACCCCCCCCTCTTAGTACTAGTTAGTACCTTAGTAGTCCATCATTATTCATCAATTGGTATCAGAGCACATCCAGGTCCTTGGTGATATAAGCTTAACCGATTGAGGCAAAAGATCATGTTTTAATGATGAAGAGGGAAGGCCCTAAGTTCAACAGGGACAACTTTAAAATTTGGAAGGACATGATGAAGATATATATCAAGAGTTTGGGTGCACAACACTGGAACTATGTTGAGAATGCCTATGTAATCCCCTCTGGCATTCTAACCGATGATAAAAAAAGAGAGATACAAGAAAATGGGCAAGTCATGCAAGCCCTTATTAGTAGCTTGTCCAATGTAGAGTTCATTGATGTACAAGATGAGGACAATCCAAAAGAAGTATGGAACAAACTGGAATCCATTTATAGCGGTGATGAACATGTGAAGTAGGTTAAGGAAGAAAGCCTTAGAGGAAAGTTTGAAGATATGAGGATGGTTGAAGGAGAGACCATTCAACAGTATGGCATAAGAATCAAGACAGTGGTTGGAGAGATCAAGAGCACTGGTGGAACAATTGATGATGCCACTATTGTCTGTAAAGTTCTGAGATCACTTTTACCGATCTATGCAATCAGGGTTGTCGCTATTTAGGAGCTAAGGTCTGTTGACAAAACCAAGGTATCTTTAGACTCTATTATTACAAAGTTGACTACATATGAGTTGAATAACTATGATGTAGTGTTCAGAAGACCAAGTTAGCCTTTAGAGCATCTGCTTCCTCCGTACCGACCAGGAAAGGAAAAGAGGTTAGTACCAGCTATGAATCTAGGCCAAGCAAAGATATGGATGATGAGGAGATTTTGATGGAGTTTGAAGCTCTTCTTGCCAAGAGACTTCCAAAAGGCACTAGAAAATACATAGGTAAGATTCCTCTGAAGTGTTTTTCCTACAATAAGATAGGACATATAGTTGTTAACTGTCTTAACAATGATAATAAGGATAAACCAGAGAGGTTTAGGAAGTATAAAGGAGTAGGTAGGAGAAAATGTCTTGTTGCAGTGGATGGAGGTGTTACCGATGAGGAATTTGAGGATGAAGAGAATGAGGACATAGTGTTTGTGGCTGTCAAGGAAGAGTTGTCTGACTAGAAAGCCCTTGTCTCACATATTGACAACTCTAACAAGTGGATCATTGATAGAAGGTGTTCTCACCACATGATCGGTGATAGGAGAAATTTTCCATCTCTTGAAGATTATGATGGTGGTGTTGTCTGGTTTGGCAACGATGCTACTTGCATGGTGAAAGGAAAAGGATCCATCTCACTAAATGGAAAGAGCAGTGAGGATGATGTCTACTGGGTGGAAGGCCTTAAGCATAATCTTTTGAGTGTTGCTCAACTAAATGACAAAGGACTCATATTGGAATTCAAAGGTGGAGTCTGTAGAATAACTGGAAAGAGTGGTGAACTTATTGCCACTAGTAAGAAGACCGGAGGAAACGTGTTTCAGTTGAATGCTAAGATCAAGGCAATAAGAGGATTGTCTTTGCTGAACAAACCAAAGAATGCCTTGTGCAGAGAATGCCAACTTGGGAAGATGTCTTCCTCAACATTCAAAGGTAAGTCTTTTTCCATGGAGAACTTACTTGATCTAGTGCACATCGATCTGTGTGGTCTGATGAAAACTAGAAGCATTCAGGGAGATCGGTACTTCATGATTCTTACCGATGATTGCTCAAGAATGATGTGGGTCACATTCTTGAATGACAAATATAAGGCATTTGGAAACTTCAAAGCCTTTAGGGAATTGGTGGAGAAGGAGAGCGGTAGAAGGATAAAATGCCTAAGGACTGATCAGGGAGGTGAATTCACTTTTGATGAATTCAATAAGTATTGCAAGGAGAATAGGATTAAGAGGCAATTGTCTGCCCCAAGGAAACCACAACAGAATGACATAGTAGAAAGAAACAACAAGACTGTGGTTGAAGCAGCCAGAACTATGTTGATCCAAGGAAATGTCGCTCACACATTTTGGAGAGAAGTGGTGAACACTGCAGTCTATACCATGAACCAGGTACTCATTAAGAAAGGTAAAGACAAAACCCCCTATGAGTACTGGAACAGGAAAAATCCCAATGTGAGTTATTTCAAAGTGTTTGGAAGTAAATGCTATATCAGGAGAGGTGAGAACCTGAGTAAGTTTGATGCTAATTGTGATGAAGGAATATTTTTGGGATATTCCACTAAAAGAAAATCTCTCAAGTGTTGCAACAACAGGACTCAAAAGATTGTTGAGAGTATCAATGTCAGGGTTGATGAATCTCCTGAGAAGCCTAAGGAAACTGGCAACATGCAAATGGAAGATGAACTGAGTTTAGCCTTCTGGGAACCGGTTAAGAAAGAAACAAGTGACAAACACTGCAAAGACCTTAGTGTTTTTGTACCGGTAGAAGCTTCAGTGGATGAAGAAGAAGATGAAGCAGAAAAAGAAGAGGAAAAGAAAGCTGAACTTGCTACGGTCTTTCCTAGGTATGTAAGATTCCATCATGATTCGAAGCAGATCATAGGAGACAAAGATGCAGGAATACTTACAAGGAGAAAGGTGAAAGAAAATTCTTGCATGATTTCAGAATTTGAGCCTAAGACCGCTAGAGAGGCACTTACTGATGAAGACTAGATAAAGGCAATGGAAGAGGAGTTGGACCAGATAGAGAAGAATGCAACATGGTCCCTGGTACCTAGACCGGAACACAAGAATGTCATAAGTACCAAATGGGTCTTCAGGAATAAGCTGAATGAAGAAGGAACAGTGGTAAGGAACAAGGCGAGACTTGTATGCAAGGGATATGCTCAAGAAGAAGGATAAGACTATGGAGAAACCTTTTCCCCATTGGCTAGATTGGAAGGTGTCTGAATGCTACTTGCATTTGCAGCATTAAAGGGATTTAAGGTATACTAGATGGATGTGAAGTCTTCCTTCTTGAATGGAATCCTAGAGGAAGAAGTGTATATTGAGCAACCAAATGGGTTTGCTTTGTCAAAAGATAGTGACATGGTGTGCAGATTACACAAGGCCCTGTATGGATTGAAATAGGCACCAAGGGTATGGTACGAATGATTACACTCTCATCTTGTGAAGATAGGATTTTAGAGAACAAGTGAGGACAACAACATTTACCTGAAATCTGAAGGTGATCAGATTCTGATATGTGAAGTATTTGTAGATGATATAATCTTCGGTGGAGATGATGATATGAGTCATGCTTTGTAGATGAGATGAAAAAGGAGTTTAAGATGTCTCTGATTGGAGAGATAAAGTTTTTCATTGGTCTACAGATTTATCATATGAAAGAGGGTATCTTCATTACCTAGTCCAAGTATATCAAAGATGTATTGAAGACCTTTGGCATGGAGGAGAGAAAACTGATTGGAATGCCGATGGTGACCGACTGCAAACTAACAAAGGAGGATGATACAGCATTGGTGGATGAGAAGGAGTACTAGCCAATGATCAGTAAGTTGCACTATGTGGTGCACAATAGACCGGATATTGCTCATGCAGTGGGCATAGTGGCCCATTTTTAGAAGAGTCCAAGAGAATCCCACTTGGGTGCGATAAAGAGGATTCTTAGATACTTGAAAGGGATAGTTGATTATGGATTGTGGTATCCATACTGTTGGTGTAAATAAATATTCATTATGGATATTATTACACTTTACTTAAGTTAACTTAGGATAATGCATCTCTTAATAGTTTGGATTTGAGAAACTTAGGGAAGTGTGCACATAGGGATAGAGCTTGTAGGAGAAATTCCACCTTTTGTGGTCTTGTTTTGTTGTTACACTCCACATTCGGTGGGTTATCCACCTCTTGTGGAATATTATATTATTTCTCCTACCTACCCCTAGTATTTCTTACCTACCCTTGTTTCTCATTGAGCCACATGTCATGATTATGTGCTTGTACATCCATATGGCCTTGCCTATATAGGCAGGCCTATATTCATTGTATTGGTGAATCCAATTGATCATTTGCATATTGATGAGAATACAATTTGTTCTTGTCATTCTTTTGTCTCTATTGTATACTTTTCATTGTGCCCTTGATCTTGGAAAAATCTCACATGGTATCAGAGCCATTGGGGCTTCATTGATTGGTTTTTGGAGACATCGTGGAAGACTTCTATTTTTGGATCTGAGGGATTGCATTTTTTGGAGGCATCCTAGAGCATTTTTGACCTCACCATTGCATCTGAGAAGCCGTTTCCACAAAAATCAAGTATAAACTTGACCTATTTTGGCGAAAATCGATTTTTGGGTGTGGAGGAAATTTTCTACCCAATTCGGGTGGTACGGTTTTTCGGAATTTTTGGATTCTCTCAATTGTACCTGTCCAATCCTCAATTTTGCAACTTCAAAGGCCTCGTTTGAGCTCCTATGACCTCCTTTTCAGGTGCCATTTTTTTTAAAGTGCATGTTTTTTCATCTACTTTCATAATCTATGATCAGATTTTAGAGATTTTAAGTGAAAATTGTACTTTCAGATATTGGTCTTATTTGGCCTATTTGGTACTTGTAAATTGCTTCGATCTTAGTTTATATCTCTTGCACTATTAGTTTAAGTCTCTTTTGGCCTTATTGAGACAATTGTAAAATTGAAATCAGAAGTCTACTTTGCCATTTTTTGCAAGTGGCCCATTGTACACGCACTAAGTATAAAGTGCCAAATCATCACTTTTGGAGGGGTTCTTTGATTGAGTGAATTTGGGGGGGTGTCTTGTGTGATTGTGCCTATCTTTCCTTGGGCTCTTTCATTTTTGTTGCAATGAGTCCTCATAAATTTCCACCTTTAGCTCCACATAATTATGCATCATGGAAAATTAAAGTATGGAGCAAATTAATTGAAAAAGGTCTCACACATTACATAGATAGAACAATAGCAACACCACCTAATCCTAATGCTCAGTTAGAATGGCTCACTAAAAATTGCATGGCTCTTGGAACTTTGCGTAAGTATGTATCAGATGACATCATCTTTCATATTAAGAAGTGTACTACAATCAAAGATGCTTGGGATATGTTTCAGAAATTGTATGGTCAAGTTGATGAAATCAGAGGTTATAAGATTGACAATGAGCTCACCAACTTGGATCCCAAGAGTTTTGATACAATCCAAGATTATGTCACCGAATCAAATGAGCTAAGAGTAAAGCTTAAGGATTATGGAATTGACAAAAATGATGCTCAGTTGATATTCAACTTGTTGGACAAGCTTGCACCAGAATATGCAACATTTGTGTCTAGCTTCCAAACTCATCGTTTGACACTGGGGAGTTCCTATGTTATGCCTTCATTTGATGCTTTCACAGAAATGCTGATATTGGAACAATCTAAGTTGTTGAACATGGGGCTTCTCAAGTCTTCAAAGTCCAAGTCTTTGGTGGCTAATCAAGAGAATCAAGGAGGTCAAGGCAAAGATTCCAACAACAAGAAGAAGAACTCTACGTCAAAGCCACAACAGGAAAAAGGACAATCATCCTCTCCATCACAAGGCAATTTTTCATCCTCTTCCAAGAAAGGGACTCCACCTAAGAAGGATAAACCAACTTGTGCATATTGCAAGAAGTATGGTCATGATGAGCATCGATGCCATACCAAGCAAGTTGATGAGTTGACAAATCTTCTCAAGAAAAACAACATCAACTTGCCATCTGCCTACACAAATAAGGATTCATCTCCTTCCTCTTCCTCACAGTCTAAGGGAAAAGGGCAAGCATTTGTGGCTACTATAGGTTCTTCACATCGGTGGATACTTGACTCGGGTGCCTCTTATCACATGGGTTCTACAAAAGAGTAGTTTTCTTCATTGGAGCCATCTAAGGTACCTCACATTTACATAGGTGATGATACACGAGTAGAGGTTGAAGGGAAAGGTTCAGTTGACATGGATGATGGAACATTTGAGAATTTTCTCTATGTTCCTAACTTGTCTACCAACCTTCTCTCTATCTACCAAATCACTCACTATGGGAATGGGAAAAAGGTTTAGTTTACACCTGATCCAGTTGTGGTAAAGGAACTTGATGATGATGCCTTGGTAGCAGTGGGACAAGTCAATGACAAATCAAGGCTTTATTCATTCTCCCACTTTGTGCCAAGTTCTCCTTCTAGGGCCTTGCTTACTCATTCAAATTCTGAAAGTAAGCTATGGCATGAGCGGTTTGGTCACCTCAACTACCACTATCTTCATCAGCTCAGCACTAAAGACATGGTCACAGGTCTACCTCGAATCAGTTTTTCAAAGGGTGTATGTTTAGGTTGTTCCATGGGCAAGCATCCCAAGGAGAAGTTTGATAAGGGGAAAGCTTGGAGAGCTTTGGAAGTTCTTCAACTTGTTCACAATGATGTAGTAGGTCCATTTCCAGCACCTTCATTTAGCAAGGCCTACTATGTCCTCACCTTCATTGATGACTACTCCCACTTCACTTGGGTCTACTTTCTCATTCATAAGAGTGAAGTATTTGACAGATTTCAGGACTTCAAGACTCATGTGGAGAAACAATCCAAGAAAGTGGTCAAGATTCTTCATACAGATAATTAAAGGGAATATGTGAACAAGAGACTTAGGGATTTTTGTACATTTGAGGGGATTGATCTTCAGCATTTTGTTGCATACACTCCACAACATAACAGAGTTGCAGAACGCAAGAATAGAACTCTCAAAGAAATAGCTAGTTGTATGATACATGCACGTTCTCTTGATCCTGCCTTTTGGGCAAAGGCTATCAGTTGTGCCACACACATCCAGAATCGGGTTCCTCACAAAAATTTGCAAGGTATTACTCCTTTTGAGGCTTGGGTTGGTAGGAAGCCAATTGTCAAACATTTCAGAGTCTTTGGGTGTCTAGCATGAGCTTGCATACCTCTGCAGAAACGCAAGGCATTGGAACCACAGAGTAGGCCTTGCATATTTGTTGGATATCATGAGGGTGTTAAGGAATATAGATTGATAGATCCTGAGACACATGAGGTGTTTATTGAGAGGAGTGTTCACTTTGAGGAAATCTCTCCTAGCTTAGCCTCTCTATCTCCTCCACCTTCCTCCATTGTGGATAGTGATGCTAGTGATTCAGATGATGAGACTCCTTCAACTCTAACTCATAGGGTTACACCTCTATAGGGTCCACTTGTAGTTGAGGAGCCTCATTCTCCACCTCCACCTAGACCTTGTTGGGCTCAACAGACACTTGAGTCAACGGGTTCTCTTGTTGGGGATCCTTCAAATACACAGAGAACTCGATTACAACTTCAAGATCTTCCACATGCATTCATTGCTACCACTTCCAATCCACATACATTTCAAGAAGCATCAGGGGTTCCTGAGTGGGACCAAGCTATGGAGGAAGAGTATAGTTCCTTGATGAGGAACAACACATGGGATTTAGTCCATCTCCCTAAGGGGAGAAAGATGGTTCGATGTAAGTGGATCTATTAGACCAAGTTTGCAGCAGATGGTAGTGTGGATAAGTATAAGGCTCGCCTTGTTGCGAAAGGTTTCTCTCAGGTTGCAGGTGTTGACTACACTGAGACCTTTGCACCCATAGCCAAGATGAACTCCATTCGCTTGACACTTGCTATTGTTGCAGCTCATGGTTGGGCTATACATTAGATGGATGTGAAGAGTGCTTTTCTTCATGGTGATCTTGATGAGGAGATTTATATGGAGTAGCCACAGGGTTTCATCTAGGATACTTCCTTCGTTTGCAGACTAAGGAAATCTCTCTATGGCCTTAAGAAGGCCCCCAAGGCTTGGTACACCAAGATGGATTCCTTTCTTCTCTCAGCAAGGTTCACGAGGTGTCATTTTGATCCGAATGTCTACATTTTGTGACAGTATGACTCTCACTTGATACTTGTGCTCTATGTTGATGATTTGATCATTATAGGGAGCACCACATCCATCATTAGCAGGGTCAAATCTGCTTTGCATGACAGATTTTCTATGACTGACTTGGGTCTTTTGCACTACTTTCTCGGGATAGAGATTTCACAGTCACCTTTCAGGATTACACTATTGCAACCCAAGTATGCTCTTGATCTACTTGAATGCTTTCATATGACTGATTGTAAGCCTGCACTGACTCCCTTTCTTTTAGGAGTCAAGCTTGAGGCTCAGTGTTCTTCTCCACTAGTTGATGCTACATTGTATCGTCAGCTTGTGGGTAGTCTCATATGCTTGACTCATACATGCCCTGATATTTCATTTGCGGTTGGCATGGTTTCCCATTTCATGTAGGAACCACATGAGCTTCATTGGAAAGCTGCCAAACGCATCCTTCATTACATCTAGGGTACACATCACTATGGGATTCACTATGCATCAGGCACGGGACTTTGCTTGGTTGGTTACACAGACTCTGATTGGGTTGGCGATCTTGATGATCGTAAGTCTACTTCAGGTTATAGTTTCCACCTTGGTTTAGGCCCCATTTGTTGGCAGAGCAAGAAGTAGCATGCTATTGCTCTCTCTTCGACTAAGGCTGAGTATCGAGGAGCTGTTAACACAGTGACTGAGACCATTTGGCTTCAACAAATTCTCACAGAGTTTGGGTTCACCACTCCATGATCGATAGTTCTACATTACGACAATCAGAGTGCTATTGCAATCTTGAAGAACTTGGTCCAGCACTAGCAGACCAAACACATCGAGATTCATATGCACTATATCCGAGAGTTGATTAAGGAGCAGGTCATTGATTTGTAGTATTGTCCTCTAGCGGAGCAAGTTGTAGACATATTCACCAAAACTTTCACCAAGAGTAAGTTCCAACAGTTGTGAGCTCTCTTGGGGGTGTGGGATGTCTCATTAGGGGGTCAACTGACTTCTCCTTCCTCTCTTATGGGGGAGATGTTTTCCTCTTTGAGGTTTTGTCCTTCTTCTTTGAGAGTCTTTTTGTACATTCATCTCTCTTTTGGGGGGGGGAGTTTTTTCCCATGGGGTTTTCTCCCTTTCTTCGTTTGTGAGAGATTGCATTGCATATTTTTGCTTGCATTTGCATATTGTACATGGGTACCTATCATGGCCTAGTAGTCGGGACCCATCTTTCATTGTTGACTTGAGTCTTCATTTCCCTAAGTTGCACTTAAGGGGGGTGTTGGTGTAAATAAATATTCATTATGGATATTATTACACTTTACTTAAGTCAACTTAGGATAATGCATCTCTTTGTAGTTTGGATTTGAGACACCTAGGGAAGTAAGTGTGCATAAAGGGATAGAGCTTGTAGGAGAAATTCCACCTTTTGTGGTCTTGTTTTGCTATTACACTCCACATTCGGTGGGTTATCCACCTCTTGTGGAATATTATATTATTTCTCCTACCTACCCCTAGTATTTCTTACCTACCCTTGTTTCTCATTGAGCCACATGTCATGATTGTGTTCTCATACATCCATATGGCCTTGCCTATATAAGCAGGCCTATATTTATTGTATTGGTGAATCCAGTTGATCATTTGCATATTGATGAGAATATAGTTTGTTCTTGTCATTCTTTTGTATCTATTTTATACTTTTCATTGTACCCTTGATCTTGGCAAAATCTCACACATACAATGGCGACTTTGATCTCAAAGTGTTTACCGATGCAGATTGGGCAGGTAATGTGGATGATCGAAAGATCACAACCGATGGAGCATTCTTCCTTGGTGGAATACTAGTCTCATGGATGAGCAAGAAGCAGAGTTGTATTTCCTAGTCTACAGCTGAAGCAGAGTATGTGACAGTATTTATGAACTGCACTCAGGCACTCTGGATGAAGCATGTACTGAATGGCTTCAAAGTGATTATATCTGAACCGGTGAGTATATTTTGTGATAGTACCAGTGCAATAAATATTTCCAAAAATCCAATATTGCATGATAGGACCAAGCATATTGAGCTTAAGTATCATTTTTTGAGAGAAAACATTCAGAATAAAGAGTTTGTGTTAGAACATGTTTCCAGTAATGAGCAACTAGCAGGCATATTCACTAAGCCCTTACCGAAGACTACATTTACCTATTTGAGAGGTGCATTAGGGGTTTTGCCCCTTCATGAAGTAAATTAAAGATGTGTGCTCCACATCAGTCAGGTACTACCATGATAGATCTTATAGGATTGATGTGTTGAAGGATGCTACTCCATAGGGGGAGCAGCATAGTGGAGCCTGGAAGCTTGTGCCTCCACTTTGGCATTGTTGTCAAAGGGGGAGAAGATATATGTTTGAAGGTCAATATGCAAAGGGGAGATGAAATAAGTGGTGTGAGAAGTGATTGAACAAAGTGCACACTGACTAGTCCAGGTGGTGGTGGTGATCTTTTAAGTTGAACCGGTATATGTTATTGAGAATGGTGCAGATACTAAGCAATGATACACTAAGTATTGCCACCAATGCCAAAGAGGGAGATTGTTGGCATATGATGAAGCAGTGATAATGTATGTTTTCATTGATGCCAATAAGTGCTCAAGTAGGTGAATCAGTATGAACTGGTATGAAGATCAAAAGTAGTTATGGTCAACTGAGATGGAGTGGATCATTGTCGAGGTTCACTAAGTGTGACTACCAGTTGGTAGTCTCAGTTCAGCTCTAGGGTTATCGGTTTGGCTTGTGCGGTGCAATCGATGATATTTTGTGACTAGTTAAGTTAAGGAATAAGGATAAGGACCAAGATACCATGTCAGTTGTGTGCACATGAAGGATTTATTTGTGGTTCTTGCGTGTGAAGATTGAATGCATTAAATGCCTACCTCGGGAATGAGCATTTTTCTTAGCGGTGTGTGAAGAGCGCGTGATGGGTTATTGTTTTTCAGATGCGGTGAAGATTGGAGATGCAAAATGTCTTGAGATCTATTTTAGATCGTTTCATTCTATGTAATGTGTTTGGACAGTCAATATTGGATCGCTTGTAAGGGTAAACTTGAAATATTTAGGGTTTAGGATTTATGCTACCGACCTAGTTGTTGTCTATAAGGTCGATGAGTTTTGTTATTGTAGTGGTTGGCAAAAGTTGTATTTATGTCCTCGTGTTGGAAATTTGATACTTGCCAAACCAAAGTGAAGAATCTGCAGAGTGTGATTGCAGAAGAGAGGAACTGAAAAGGATCTACCTTAGCAAGAAGTGTTGTTATCAGATCGGTGTTTTACCTGTTGTCTTCTAACCATTTCAATAGAAGGTAAATCCCTTGACCGGGTAGCTTTAATAGGCTTTGTTGTAAATCCTCTAACTAGGTGGCTCAAGGTTATTGAGTTATTTAAATCCTCTAGTGAGGTAACTCCTAATAGGGTTTCAACCTTTAACAGGGTATATAGCCATCCCTTAACCAGGTGATCCCTAACAAGATTGGTTCCTAACAAGACCTTCATTGTAAAGTGTTTAACCAGACTAGGCTCCTAACAAAGAGAACTTCAAAAGAGTTCACAAACAAGTTTTGGTATTCATTCCCATTGTGGTTTTTCCCATTTGGGTTTCCACATGAAAAATCTGTGTTATGGGTTGTGAGATTTTCATGTGATGATTGTGTGGTTTTGATTAAGTTAGATATACATGCATTGTTAAATGGTTGTGGTATTATTGGTACAAATCATGCATGATTATATCAATCAATTAGTTATCAAGGTTTGAGATCTATTGAATGATGTCTAAAGTATTTTTGTTTAACCGGTATAGCTATGGTTAAAGTTTAGTGGTGAAGATAACCGGTCAACTACGTTTTGATATGACAAAGTGTTGAAGCAGTTTTTTTGTGTGTACTGATTCACACCCCCCTGCCCTCTCAATACTGGCGAGTACCTTAGTAGTTAGTTCATCATTATTCATCATATCAAAGAACAATAGTGTGTTTTATTTATAAAAAAAAAATTAAATATTAAAAATTTAACAAATTAAAATATTGAACTTATCAGTCTCTATATCTTTAAATACTTAGATTAAAGTTATGAATGTTTTGTATGTTTTAGATAATTGAATTTATTTTTTATTGTTTATATATTTATATTTTTATCAATATAATACTAATATATATGAATAGCTTTTTTTAATTTAATGATTGTTATCTTTTAAATTATGTTGTACAATGAAAATGAAGGTGAATTTGGAGCTCTTGCGAAGCTGAATGGTAATCTTTCATTATTGCTTCTTAGAGCTCTTGCTGTTACATTAGGATCTCAAATTAGAATACTTTGTTGCCATTAGCAAGCTTTGAGTTATTCATTCTCTTCTTCCAAATTTGGTTGTTCTATCTTTTGTTGATTTTGTGATGGCTCCCCTTCTTATTGGGATAGGAGGTTGATTGTTTTGTATGTGTTGTGTGATTATATTTGATAATTTTAAATTTAAATTATTTTTGTTTCCTTCCCATAGCTTGTGTTAAGCATGAGAGTCAAGGTTCACTTAGTTGGGTTGCATTGGTAGTGGGGTTAGTGGAGAGTGACATTATCTGCATTAAACATCGTTTGTCTGGCCCTAGTTTCTATTAACTACCCTTGTAATAGTTTCACGTATAGAAAGTTATTATACAAGTGGCATTAATTTGTCACATAACAAAAACAATGAAGCTTCTGATAGTTTTACAGAGCCTTTGATTCATCCTAATACAACCAAACCTTCATACAAGGAAGCTCTATAGTTGAATATTAGAGGCAAGGAGATACTTTTCTCAATAATCTTTGAAGTTGTTAGAGATTAATATGTTCCAAGGGCCTAGCTAGTTGGAATGGGAGGAAGAGACTTTGTCAAGAATGGAGTCTTTAGAGATGGAAAAGATGCTAAGGACCTTTTTGCTACTAAAATTATTTTAGTTTCTCCAAACATTGATATGCTTCATGCAATAAGGAGTGACGAGAACCATCTCAAAAACATTGTTCCATTCTTTTTTTCTTGGATGCCAATTTCTTTCCTCAAAAGATTTTTGATGATAATATTTCCAATGTTCGGGAAAAGAATCTTCTAACATATGTTTTGTTCTATTGAATGTTGTAGAGAGGAAGTATTTGTTGTAATTTTTAAGTCATGGTATGCAAGATAGGGTTCTTAAGAAAGAATTATGAAATATTGGCCAATCGTTGTTCTAAGCCATATTGTTGTCCCTTAAAAAAAAGGGTGACAAAATTATCTCCAAATCTACCCCTAGATGGATGGAAATAAGGAATGTTCGCCCATAGCTTTGTAAATTCATCCACAATTTCCTTAAACCACTGGGAAATGTGTTGCAAGTGGAAGAATCTAGGGTTACTTTGCCTCAATTAAATGTGAGAGTGTTAATTTCTCTACTCCCTTTTGTTGATATTTTTGATATGGTCTCTATTCAGTATGATTCTAAAGTGGGTTCTTATGAAATATAATTGTTGGGTGGCATAAATACTTGTTTTTTATTTAGAATAATTTATCATTTAAGGAATATTGTTCAAATGTTTATGTGAGTAATGCCATTTTTTTCAATAATCTAAATAGAAATAACAATTTTGGTGATAAGAGAAAAAATAACTTGACTGGTAATGGCAATTGTTTATGGTGAAAAATGGGGGTTCACTAGTCTAATTATATGAACTAGGAGCAAAACCTATTCTCAACCAAATTACATTAAGGGGAATATGACTCAATAGGCTCAACCTCAAAACCTATGGGAAAGGATTGAGCATAAATTAGGTTCTTTACTCTCCTTGCTTAAGTTGAAACTGAATTGATAATGGAAATGGTATGAATTAGGGCTAATGATGTATAATTTATAATGATTAGCATAAACAGATAGTTTTAGTACACATATGTAGACATCAAGTACAAATATGGAAATAAGAAGCTTGATGTTGTTGATAATGGTGATGATGTAATGCTCTTTGAATAAGAATCACACATACTAATACAATAACATGATGTGACAAGATATAAAATAATCAATCATGAAAACATGCTTGCATGAAGATTGTTGCAACCTACAACTCCATAATGCATAGATCTGAATGGATACTTGTTATTGAATGATGTAGGATATGGTTGGATAAAATGGTACGTGTGGTATGCTTGTGGATGTGTGGGTATGAAAATAAATTAGGAAATACACTATTATATAGGGTTCCCAAGGTATTTCATAAATTAGGCCGACCTCCACCGATCATATTAAAATACTGGGATCGGTAATGAATTGGTGAAGCTAGAACATCAATATATTTAAAAGAGGAGACAACCCTTTTAATCAAGGAAGAGATAGTTGTAAAAGAGATATCTTGTAGCAAGTGTAAAGGGATCCTTTTGAGGGATACATGACTAACAAAGGAGGAAGATATTTTTCCCCAAACACATCTAACTTCCAAGAGGAGATCGTTAAAGAAACTAAAATCCTCAACCAAAGAAGAGAGGAAGGAGACCATTGTTGGCATTAAGGTTGTCATTGATGTCAACATATGTGTGTGCATGGATTGATTTGATGAAGTTACATGTTGCATATATCAACAAGGTTGTAGGTTGCAAATAAGATGATTGTTGTCAATAGTTGAGATGATGTAGCAATTAAATATCAAAGTGTCCGAGAGTGGGTAACTCACAAAAGGAAGTTACAGAAATGTGGAACACACCAAGTTAGTCACACTGAGTTACAAGCAGTGGTAGTCACACAAGGGGGGTATAGAAGGAAAGCATGGAGTATGTGCATTTGGACAAAGAAGACACGTGTCAAAATTGACTAAAGACTACTACAACAGGAAAAAATGTTGTGCATAACACGTAGGTTATCACTATGTTGTTACAAGGAGTATCAGTCACAGTTATGTATAACATGTCATGTTAGTTACACAAATGTTATAGATGGAGAACATAACACACAAGTTATCATTGTCTATGTAACTGTAAAAGGGGACAAGGGATGTCAATAACACAACAACTATGTGACTGGGTTATCAATAAAATGATGGTTATGTGATCGTGAAGGTTTCTTGGCGACATTGTTTGGATTTCTATATAACATCTTCTATCAGCATGATTGTTATCCAACTTCACTGAGTGTTCTTGTTATACCAACATCTCTCTTCTTTCAGTGTGAATCACCACTTCGGTGAGACTTGTTTCAGTCTATGAAAACCCTTTTGGTTACATTGACAACTCTTTCATTTCAATGTGATTGCTATCCATTCTCAGCAATATCTACTTATTTGGTATGACAGAGTGGTTATCCTATCGATGAGGGTTTGAGTTTGGCATGACTCGCCATTTTGATATAACACTAAAATGCCTCTTGAAAACCTCTAGAGCTATACTGAAATGGGGACCATGGAGGATAGCTAAAGAGGTTGATGTGACATGTTCTCTATCACATCAGCATATGGAAGTCCACATGGAGGAGTGTATGTAACTGATATGTTCCCCTTTGGTGGGACCTCAGTGTAGCCCACTTGGTACATGTGTTTGGAGTTCTATATAGCTTACACTATTGGCAAGACTATTTTCATCTCATCGACATCTATATGTTACACTGATAGGCTTGTTTTTTGATGTAGCGGGCTTCACTTCTTGGCGACAATGTACATTTCGGTGTGACATGTGGTGTGCCTTGACAACACGCGGTTGGAGTTCAGTGTTATATGAAATTTTTTCATGACCCAAAGTGCCTCCTTGCAAAACTTTCATGCTATACCGACAAAGGTTTTATTTTTCGGTGAGGTGCAATTTGTCCTGTGACATGCACTTTTTGGTCCATGTGACTCCATCAACTCTATCGGGCCCACTTTGTCCAAGGGTCTATTGACTTACACTTGGTGGTTGTTGATTTATTCACCCTTGGCATGATCTTTTCTTATGGGACCCATATGCATTTTTGGTGTGATTTAACACTTCGATATAACTCAAAATGCCCTTGGTCGACCTGTGGGAGATACATAGAAATGATTTTTTTTGGTGTGACTTTAGTTCTATCTTGTCGACACAGCTTTCCTCTTCGGTGTAACATGGTGTTTCAGTATGACTCATAAATGCCTCTTGCATACCTCTTGTGCTATAGCAATGAGAACTTCTCTTTGTTGTGCCTACATGGACTCTTAGTAATAAAACCTTAAATGAAGATTTTGACTAAATAAGAAGATTTTAGAGCTACCATTGCAGTATGATAGTTAAATGGTCCATATGGATGCTTGACCAGAGTTGACCAAGTGACATGGATGGTCAATTTGGAGACATGGAGCTCATATAAAAAATTAATGTGCATCCAAATCATAGAAGTGTTTACGTACAAAGATGTAGAATATAAATGAGATTGATTTCAATCTAATCAGAGCAGAAGAGGAAGATTGAAATTGCATTTAATGGAGGACTAGTTGTAGTCCATTGTGAGGTTTGATAATTCATATGAGACTAAAGACTACTAAATTTAGCAAACTAATCTCAAAGACAATATATTATAGAAGGTTATCAAAGGAAGGAATTTATTGTTGATGGCTATGTGTCTGAGTGGAATATATAGAGGATCAAATTCACCTACAGAAGTTTCTTAGAGGCCAAGAAGATTAACTTTAAAATTCACTCTTGGAGGGAAAATCAAGAGGGTATAGAGATGGCCGAATGAATATATTTTGATTAGATGTGACTGAGGTAGTTGAGTCGAGCTGGAAGAGATAGTGTGGTGGATGTTGAACTGAAAAAAGGTGTGTGCACTCCAAGTGTGTATATAGCAGAAAAAGTGTTGGCAGAGTTACGTTGGATGGAGTGAGAGTTGACAGAGAGAAGAAAGTCAAGTGTGTATGAAAAGAGAGGTGCGAGTGGTAGTTGAAGTAAGAAGTGTGTGGTAGAGAAAGAAAAGAGTTGTATAAGAATAAAAAAAAGGAGGGGAAGGTTGCAAAATAGCAGAAATAGAGTGAAGATTGTTGCAGGGCACAAGAAGAAACAAGTGTGAGTGAAAATATGGTAGTGTGAGAATTCTGAGATAGTATATTCAAATGAAATAAGTCTAGGAAAGATAGAGAAGCAGACGACAAAGATAAGTATATGAAAATGGTGAGGTGTGTTGCAGGAAGAAGTTGAGATTTGTAGTGAACAAAGAGAGTGTATGTGAGTTCCAGAAAAAGAGTAGTGTCCATTAGGTGAATAAAATATATAGCTGCAAATAGAAGAAGTGTGTATGACTTGGTAAGGAGAGTGTAGCAAATAATGTAGAAGAGAGTGATAAGAAAAGAAAGATAGTAGCGGGATGACCTAAGTGGATGAGTTAAAGGGAAGTTCTTGTGAAGAGATAAGAAGCAATTAGAGAGAGAGGAAATAGATATTGTGCAAAATATTGTTATGAGCAACAAAGACTAAAGAAGCGGAAAAGAAACATCAAAGGGACAATATTTCATAGCAGGAGAGTGTGCATTTAATTTAAATTCAGTTGTTACAAAACTCATTTGTAGTAAGGATTTTCATTGTATTTAAATATATTATTAAATTATTGTATTCATCTGAGTGGGTGCTCAGATCAAGGGTTGGCTCCTTTGGGTAGATGCCCATAAACTGTAGCGGTTGGTGCTCCTTGGTTTGGTGCCTTAAACATTGTAATTAGTTTATCATTGTGAGGTTGGATTTGAGTAGTAGACTCTAGCAGGTACTCTCACTGACATTTTTCCCACATTAGGTTTTCCTCATACATCTTGTGTTATGGGCTTGCATTTTACATGTGTGTTGATGGGTTTGAACATCTTTACTCATAAGTTTATAATCTTGATTGTTAATGTTTTATTCATCTAGATATTTCAAGTTTTTGAATATCATTGATTCACCCCCCTCTCAGTGATCTATTTGTGTTCCTTCAATTGTTATTAGAGAACTAGGTTCTTGGTTAGATAAAGCTTTCTCTAGATTGGGTAGATTCTAGTTTGTGAACACAATGGTTAAATATGACTCAATCCTTGCACCTATGTTTGATGGGTCAAACTATGTCATTTGGTGTTCTAGAATGGAAGTCTATTTCTCTGCCTTAGGTTATGATGTTTGGATGTCAGTTATGAATGGATACAATGTCCTCATCGCTCCTCCTACTAATCTTGATGCAAAAAGAGAATATGAGTGCAATTTTGAAGTTAAGAAGGCTATTCTTAGCGGGTTGTCTGATACAGTATCTTCAAAGGTCAAGAAATGTAAATCAAGAAAGAGCATATGGGATAGACCAAGGGAAATCTATGGAGACGAGCCTACCACTATTGGATCAAATTGTGGAATGATGAAGAATAAAGATTCAGATAAATGTGCAAATGGTAGAAGTACATTAGTTAGTTGTTGCAATAAAGGTGAAAAGGAAGATTAGTTACTCATGGCACAAGAAACCCCAAATATGGAGAAAACATCTTATTGTGATAGTGCATCTCAATCTAGCAGACAAGACCTTTTTGGCAGCATTGAAGAAGATAAAGAAAATAATGAAGCTGAGGTAGATCTTGAAGGTGAACTTAAAGAACTCAGAAAAGAGGAAAGAATACAAAATGTGTAAGAATGTTTTTGCTAAAGAGAAAGACCGGTTGAATAAGAATCTTGAAGAGTCTAATAAGAATATCAAGACAATGAAAACACAACTAGAAGAAGCCAGATGAATATGTGAAGTAATAAAATCGAATATTGATGCCAAGAAAAGAAGTTGTGAGGAGTTAGAGTTGGAAGTGGAGACAAAAGGAAAGGAGTGTCAAAACTTAAAGGATGAAATGGCAAAGCTCACAAAAGAGCTTGACAAGTGCCAAGATGAGCTCAAGGTGAGAATCAAATATGAGGGTAGCACTAAGGCTTTGGATAAGATGTTGAACAAGCAAAACCAATCCAAGGATACTATCAGCATTGGATTTAAGGAAGGTCAATGTTCTACTAGCAAGGATTCATTTAAGAAGGAAATACACTTTTCTTCTTCAAGTGAAAAGGGTAATAGACAAACCTTCAAAGTCAAGAATTCTCCAAGAAACAAAATTGATCTAACCACTACTGTTGAAAGTTTGAAGACATGGGTTTCTACAACAAAGAAGAATAATGTTGATTCAAAAGGAAAAGGCAAGTTGAATAAAGATGGCTTCATCAGAGATAAGAACCCAAGAAGGAGATGTAGAAGATCAAACTACGCTGCTGCACACAAGACTGAGATCATGAGAAAATCAAAACATAAGACTGTTGCAAATGAACATCTTAGGATCGGCAACAAAGGAAGAAAGAATGGAGCAAACCAGTTAGCAAAATCTCCACACATTTGGAAAAATAAATTTGTCACAATCCCTCCTTCTTTGGTTATTGTTATTCATGCAAAGGATATGGCCATAAATCAAGTGAGTGTAGTAAAGGGTCTAGTAAAGGTCAAGTTGCATTCACTAGAAATGAAAATGTAGTTTGCCAAAAATGTAATGCATATGGACATAATGTTTCAAAGTGTAGACTTGTGCATATAACAGCTCCAAGTTATGATGTCAAGAATGCTTTTGTTGTCCTGAAAGATAGGACTATTGTATGTTATAGCTGCAATAATGTTATCCATAAAAGCTTTGAGTGTAGAAGAAAAACATATCAGTCAAATTGTAGCCCCTACACACTCTTTCAACAAGAATGCAAAATATAACTACTATGGTCAGCATGAAAGAGTGAATAGAACCTATGTAAGACAGGGACATACATGGAACATAAATAGAAGTATCCCTAAGTGGTCATTAAATTATTTTGTTCCATCCACTAGTGATAAGAGTATGGCTTGGAGAAGGAGAATAAACCAATTTGATAAAAACATCTCTAATCCTTTGTTTAGTATGAACAAAGTTTGTTGTAGCTACAACAATTTTGGCCACACTACAAAATATTGTAGAACTAAGGTTGTCAAACCTAAGAAGATGATAGATGTTGCACCAAAGGTTGTAATGAAGAAAATGAAGAAGATCAAGCATGTTTTGAAAATGGAACAGAACATAGATAATAAACAAAACAAATTGAATGATTCAATGGGCTAGCATGGTACATCCCTTGCACAGGTGACATCTTTCAAAGCTTAAGGAGAAGCAAAAACTTAGGGGGAGATAATTATGATAACATATTTTACCCCTAATTCCAGGAAGAACAAGTGGTTCAAAGAGATAAGAAGTAATGACAAAGAAGCTGATTACAAGAAACATCATTTATGCATATTGATGCACACTAAAAGGGGCACAAGGCACAAAAGACAAGTTCAAATGTTAGTAGATTAGTCACAACCAAAATGAAACACAAATAAACCTAGAAACCTTAACATGCATGTGAAGAGAGATAAAAGGAACACAATAAGAAGCATACATAAATGAAAAAGAGAAAGAAAACCCCCCAAGATGCTCCCCAAAATGCTCATAGATATTCCTCCCTTGTTCCTCTCCTCTCCAAGTCCCACATGAGTGTAGCTCTCATCTTTTTGCACTATCCATGGATGCCATATGAAGATTCAAGATGGTTGTGAAAATAAAAACAAATGCTTATGCAAGTGTAAATGATTTACTTATGTGAAAGCACCTAATTAGTCTATGTAAATCTTAGTATAATAACAATGTAAATGCTTCTTAATGCTCTCTAAAATGACTATAAGTTTGATGCACAAAAGGCTTCTGATCTTGAAAAATGAAGAGTAAGAGCTCTATTTATAGGAGAAGTAGCGAAATGGATGATCAAGATTGAATAATCTTAACAAGGGCTAGGATTGAAAGTTAATCAATCCATGTGATGGCTTTACACCCAATCCCATGATGACAAATGTCAACATGAGATGGCTTGAGAGGAGAGGGAAGAAGCATTAAATGCTTGAGATGTCATGAAGGTTACCTTGGGAGGGTTTGGTTAGGCTTGAGTTAGTGAATAAAGCTTTTATGCAACGAATAATTCCTTTATCCAATGGGTAAACTCTTGTGCAAGAGTTAGTGGGGATAACCATGGTCAAAGCAATGAATGCTTGAAGAGACCCATGAGTTAAATGAGGGATGAGTTAGTGGGAAAGCCTCTAACCATGTGGGTGAGTTGATTTTAACCATTAATGGTTATGTAAGAGCCATAAATGGTTTAGAAGACTTTGGGGGTTAACTTGTTGAAGGATAAAAAGCCTTTAATGCATTTCAAAGACTTTGGCAGCTTTGAGAAGTGACTTCTCTTTGCTTAGGAATGTGACAATAATTAGGAGATTGATTAGGCTAAATTGGAATGGATTAGAAGAATCTAGAAGGGGTTTAGGAGGCAAGTGGGAGATGTAGGATTTTGCAAGTGGGTGAGAGAAAATAAGATTTTATTTAGAAATAAAATTGATTTATTTTAATTGTTGGTTGCAACTTGCATTTGTAGGATTTTTCAAGTTGGGGGGATTTTTTAAATAAATTTAGATTTATTTAAAAGGGGAATTTGATTTGTGCTTTTAAATAAATATTGATTTATATAAATGAGAGGAATGAGGGAAATTAAATAAATTAGATTTATTTAAAAACTGGGTTATAGATAGGGATTTTTTATTTAAACAAATTTATGTAATTTATTTAATAGTAGAATGGGGGACGAATGAATGAATTAAATGTGGATTTAATTAATAGAGGAATATTAGTGTATCAAATAAATATTAATATTTATTTTATTTTGTGGACAGATTTATGTGTCTACATTTGCCCCTCTTTGAGATGGTGCGGTTTATAGCATCGTTTCAAAGAAAGAAAGATAGATATGAGAAATATGTCCCAGAAATGTTAATTTAGTGGGTGGTATGCTCCCTCTAGAGATGGGCCGAATTTTTTTGAAAAATCAGGCAATCTCTTGAAAAAGAGAAAGAAGTTGGGGGGAGGTAGAATAGTAGAAATTAGAAACAATGGCGAATGAATGGGAGAAGATGGAGTGAATATGGAGAAATGGCAAGCCTTGAACTTTATACGGGGGTCACGGTGCAAATTTAGTGTTGTGCTTTTGATTGAGGCTATACAATTGATTAAAATTGGTTGGACAATCTGGTGCAATCATTTTAATTGCCTTGGTTGAGTCAAAGTGTGACAGTTGATGTCAGTTGTTCACTTGGACAGGATAAAGTCTGAGTAAGTGAGTTAAAGTGACCTATTGTGACTTAGACAATTGATGTAATTTCCCGATGAAGTCAAGGTATCTGAAGAAAAATACTCGTTGAGACTTATACAATTGATGTAATTGTCTATTTTGATTGTGTTTGATTGGTCAATCAATTGATAGTGTTTGCATTGTAGGTTGTTTGTCAAAATTAGCATACCCATTGAGACTAAGCAATTGATGTAAATGCCTGTTGTAGTCTAGGATTGCCATAATTGATTACCTGATGAGACCCAAAGATACTTGATCAAAAAGTATCTGTTGATAGTCTAAGTGTGCATGAGTCAATGTACCTATGTGGACATAGTAACTTGCTTTATTGGGTTGACCTAGGTAGGGAGGTTGAGGGGAGGGAATCAATGTTAGATAGAAGGTATGTAGGACCTAGAACCCATTCCTATGTAAGAGGAGCAAAATAGATTATCCATTGTTATGACTAGGTATGAATGATATGCAGCGATATGGATGTATGGATGTATGGAATGCAATATATACATATGAGATGAAATGGTGATCCATGGATTATTCATAGTGCTTAATTTTCATCATCGAGCATGGTAGTATCGATCTTAGCCGAGGTAGCAGAAATTAAGGTTGAGCATTTCACCTGTAAACAAACATCACAGACAAGGAAAGTTCCCCTCCATTCTAGTTCATGTACAAATGGTTGAGGTATACATTGTAGTCAGTAAGCCATAGTGATCCATGACTATATTTTTGCAGAGGATTGCGTAGCTTAGTGAACTTTCCATGTAGACACCATTAGTATATGCCCCAAAACTTCATTAGAACAATCCACATACAACAAACAAAGAAAAAGATATAAGGAACTATCATGCCCAAACTTTTAGGCAAAAACAGAACAACAATTTTTTTTTTTTGAACAACATAAACTCACAAAATAGTCTACATTAAAAAGAAATCAATTGGGTTTTGTCTTAACTAAGATGTAAATAGGATTGTTTACTAAGATTGGATTAATTAACTCTCATTGAAGCGAAATTAATTAATGAAGACTAATTATTCCCTAAGAGGGTTATCACAATTTAATTAGTTAATTTAATTAACCTAATTAAATTGCTGCTAATTAAAGTCGAGGGATATTTAAATATCTCAATTGCATTTAAAACATTCCAGGCCAAAACAATGATAATGTTATCTTAAATTTAAAATTAATTAATTGGGCGCATGCAAATTCTTTTTTTAAAATTTAACCAATAAGGTTTCAAATTCAATGATGTTATTTGCCAAATAAATCTAATTTATACTATAGCCAATTTTAATCTCCCTTAAACCTTCAAATTTCGACTATTAAATAATTTGGCCAAAATTGGCCTTATAGGCTAAAAATTCGTATAAAATAATTAATAATTTCATTTACAACTTTCCCCCAAATTAAATTTAACTTGACGTCCACATTTAATTAAATACAAAAATTATCTATGAAATATCCTTATTAATAATCCTTGATAAAATTACATCAATAATTGCGATATTAGATCTATATAAAATTAATCCCCCCCAATTTAATTTCAGCTAAAAGTGAAAGGGGTCTAATTATTACTTAAGCATTCATTAATTAACAAAATAAAATAAAATAGGTTTTCAACTTAACATCTTATATATATATATATATATATATATATATATATATATATATATATATATATATATATATATATATATATATATATATATATCAACAATTGGATAAACAAATCTAAATTTATACCCATTTATACATATATATTTTTTTTAATAAAAAGAACCAACTATACCCACTAAATATTATATTGCAACTTAAAAATAAACCCTAAATTTAAAAGTTATAATTAAACTATAATTCAAATCCCTCTCTTATTTTTATATGCTAACCCTAACCCGAATATGGGCTAGGGTTGCATTTCTCATATATTTTTATTATTTGAATGCTAACCCTAACCTGAAATTGGGTTAGGGTTATATATATATATATATATATATATATATATATATATATATATATATATATATATATATATATATATATATATATATATATATATATATATATATATATATATATATATATATATATATATATATATATTTGTGTGTGTGTGTTTTGTGTGTTTTGCAGGGTATAGCAACCATGAGGTGGCGACCATGGAGGCGAGTTCTTCATGTGGCGGCGGAGGGTTAAGGGCCAAGGCGGGGGCGAAGGAGACCATGGGATCCACTGTGGATACCCACAGTGGCGAACCCGTTCCGCTCACTGTGGATATCCACAGTGGTGGCCCCGACGCCACCCACTGTGGTTATCCACAGTGGTGGCGCCGATGCCGCCCACTGTGGATGCCCACAATGGCGGACACGGCTCCGCCCACTATGGGTACCCATAGTGGTGGCGCCGACGCCGCCCACTACGAATGCTCGCAGTGGTGGATGGGTTGCCGAGGATCTGCGCCGCCTGGGGTAAGGGTTTCGGCCCTCCCAAAATAATAAACAAGTTTTTATTTTAAAATTTTTTTTTTTGTTTATATTTTTTTTTGAAATATATTTATATATATATATATATATATATCGATCTCCAGGGTTAGTTTTTTTTAATTTCCTTTCTTAAAAGGAAATTAAGACATTAACATGCAAGAGTTTTATAAATGTACAAATAACATTTAAATAGATATAGTTTTCTTTTTTTTTTGAATGATTTATTTTAACAAGAATATATTAACTTATATCCTCATTTTATTCCTAATATCAGATATTTAAAGTAACCATTTTATTTTCAAAATAACTTAGCATAGTGAAGATATTTTGTTCTCATTGTCTAGGACTAAATCTGTATATATATATTTTTTAACAACAATAAATATTATGACAGTAAATAATAGCAGCAAGCTAAAAACTTTAAATAGTTTTTTTTTTTTTTTGATGTAAGGAATGCATATATCTATTAAACATATACTAGATTTCCTTTAAAACAAGCCAATATGGGCTATCTAGTCTCTTTCTTACATTTTCCTAAGAACATTAAGGCATATTGGGATAAATGCATTTCTATTTTACTTTCTATGTCATATAGTCAACTATAAGAAGAGATTAATTTATCTACTTTTATTTTCTGCATTTTTTTGAAATAGAAAAATGACAGTAATAAATACAAATATAACATTTAAATAGTACAGAAAACACTTAAAACATTATCATTTCACTTTCTGCATTTCTTTTTTTTTTTCTTTATATAAATTACAGAGATACATAAATGACAGATTTCAGTATAAGGCAAATTTAAACAAAAGACATTAGCATAATACATTACAAAATTTATTCAAAATGCTTTTCTTATAAGAATATTTTGAACACAAGTTGACAACTTTTACAAATGGGTAAAATACCCAACTAGTCTCTCATTCTTAATAAATAAGGACTTAAATAAATAAACAGATTTCTTTCTTTCAAAATAAATACAACAATTACATTCTTATTTCTTTCTGCAACTAAAAACAAATCAGCAACTCCTAGCTTTCTTTTTTCTTTTGCTCTTTCCAAGCAACTTGCATACAAATCTTAAGGTTGTGACCATGGGGTGCTCACCTCCTAGCCTAGGCTTACTAGAAGCCACCCCCGAGCTTAGAGAACTAGGTCCTAGATGGGTTACACTCAAGAAAACACAAACAAGAATGGGGAAAAACTCAACAAACACATTCCCATCCCAAGGCTGAAACTTCACCATATAATGTGATGTTTACAAGGGTGGAAGTGGACCAAATACCTTGAGGAGATCTGCAAGATAATAGATCACAGCCAACTCATGGCAACCAAGAATACAACAAAATCCATCTTAATCCAAAATCCTTATGAACCCCAAGGCATACATGTCATATTTTCTCCCCTTATGACCCCTGAATGCATAAACAAGACTATGCAGCAAGGGTCACATACACAAACCCTTGAGATCACTCTCATAATGAGAGCCTCTCACTCTAAGGTTGTCAAACTCCTTCGACCCCCAAGACCATTCTACCCTCCCAAAGGTAAGAAGGCCTTGGATACTCCCAAAACACAAGAAAATGCATAAACAAAAATAAGAGAAAGATCACCTAGTATTTTCACAAAGGAAAGACAAGGAAAAAAAAAAACATTTACATTCAAGCATTCCTACAAACAGATTTCAAACATATAAGTAAGAAAAAGCACCAACCTTGAAATCTGCCAAGGGTATTCTAGGGATAGCTTGGAGAAGAGCAGCCCAATTCCACAAATCTTTTCTGCAACACTTAGCCAAAAATTTCTATTCTAAAACTGGTTTTCTTCCAAAATTGTCAAAATCTCCAAAGATGGAGAGTGGATGATTGACTCACTAAGTCTCAATCTCTAGCCTAAGAAGGCTTCTCTCACTCCTTCCAACCTCTTGGATAGAGTGAGAGGCTCCCATTGGTTGGTCTTCCCTAGGTCTTACACACTCCCTAACCAAGGCACCTCAAGAAGAGGAATGAAATGGGGAAGAGGAATGGCACATACCAAGAAGGTTATCTAACCAAGGATGGCACTCCTAAAGATGAAATTCGGCCATCTAGGAAAACCCACTGTTTTGGGTGGTTAAACAAGTCCTAGGGGAAGGACACATGGCCAAATTTGGCCTTCACCCATAGGTACCCCATGAGGCCCAATAAAAATGCCCCAAAACTGACTCTAGGAGTTGGTTTAACCCTTTGAAAGTCCACCTAAAGTTTACCTACGGGTCAACTCTGAGTTGACCCTCCTAATGGCTCACTATCCTAGATTTCTTGGAACCTTCAAGGATAATTAGGAAATATAACAATTAAACAAAAATAAATTTCTCCAAAAGGTGACATGACAATTGCCAACACAACATACAATATATGTGTCAAGTGACACTACAAAAATAATTCCACAGCACAAATACACACATGGCAATTGTCTCTTGAATGATTTAAACAATTTAATAAATACAATTTACACACATACAAACAATTGTCTTTATGAATAAAATACGATACATACGGGGTGTTGTCTCTCCAAATAGACAACCCCTGGTTTTACGAACGTACATAGGTCTAGGCTTGATTCTCCATAATGTTTCCATGGTCACATGGATAATTTTCCTGCGCGTCTCAATTACACATTAGTAATTCCCAAATAGCCTCATATAATATTAAACACATAATTAAGAATACAATTCAATCACTCTGCATAGAATTGACATCATACAATACAATTTACCATATATCAAAGCAATTCACATAAGCAATTTATCATAATCCTCATAAATTTAATCCATTCATAAGATATGCAATCATATTTCTAGCATCATAATAAAGTCCTGCAAATCAAATAATGACATACAACATCTCAATGTTACCCTATTCTAGAATCATATAAAATTCTATATCCATAATGTGTAGAAATGAAGCATCAATATATCAAAGGTATCCAATTCCTGGGATCATATAAAGTTCTATATCCATAATGCATAAAAATAGAGCATCCATAATAGTTCCAACATAAAAATCACTGAAATGCTAGGATGGGTCGGGGTAGGGCATCACAGAAACCATCCTGACTACTCTAATCATTTGTGGATATCCTGGAGTAGCGTAGGAACCTGATATAAATAAATAAATAATTAACCAAGTGCTTATCAACCAAACAAATTTTTCTTGTCAAAGAAAATGTTACCATGTCTTGTTTGTGAGGAATGATGCATCCTTTTGAAGATGGTTGTGTGCAAATGTTTTGATTGGTTGGTTGATTTGATAGGTGGCCATCATTTGAGTAGCTCAAAATGTTGTCTTGTATTTTTTGTGATGTGTATGTATAAGGAATAATATACGTTGCAATGTTTTTGATTGATTTTGATGTGTTTTGTCATGTTTTTGGATTTGTTGAATGTTGTAAATGTTTTTGGTATTATCTTTAGGACCTTTTGCAAATATTTTTGGGATTTTTTAAAGATTTTATGAATGTTTTTGGTATTATTTGAGGATATCATTTGAATGAGCAACTTAATGAATCACAAGCAATGTTGAATACACTCCTATTAGTAGGTTTAAGAACATTTCCCCTAGTTAGATGTCACTATGAAAGCATGAAGTGGGACACATGAAATAATAACCCTGATTGCTGATCAATAACAAGCCATGGTGATTCAGAGAGTCTTGGAGATTGTTCTCTTCACCTTCTTGGTTTCTTGTCTTACTCAACCCTCTAACTCCTCAAGCCCATCCAATGGCACTTGGTGGGGATTTTTCTATCTAGACCTCCAAGGCTTGATCCACTTTGGCTTGCCTCTAAGGTATAGCCATTGATCTTAGACAACCAACACCCCCTGTTGAGTCTTCCACCTCAATCCCCAACACCACTCCTAAGGCTCCAATCACCTTTGCAAAGGATCACAATACACTAATTGGTTCTTTGTGTTCCAAATGCATTTACATTATGTCTTTGATGTCTCTAAGGGGTTTGGGAATCTTAAAAACCATCTCCAAGGTTTCCTAACCTCTCTTTGTCTCTACCGGCTCCAAAATAAGCCTAATTCAATTAGTCCTCCATAGGCGGTTTTTAGGGCTTAGTTTGAAATCACCCTAAAGAAGGCCACAAATAAATTTCACATTTGAGTACCCTTTTCAGATTTGTATACAATATTGAATAATTGCATCTGGGTTTCCTGTACACAGGTGTGAACCAAAACTATCCTATTTTCAAGGGTTTAGGCCTACCCAAGTGACTCACCAATTTGTGCTTAAAAAGGTTCACCAGTCAAAACATCTACCAAAGATAATCATGGATTCTTCAAGGTAACTCAGAGGGATTTCCAACCATGGGTCCATTTCTCTTCCACCAATCCACATGTGCTCAGAATTTGCACATCTTCTGCTGTCCTAACTCATTAACTCCTAGCAGTGAGTCTAGGGCTTCATTGCACAAACACCACAAAGGCCTGCAAAACCACTAAACCTACTCTAATAATATGTATAGACCCTAAAATAGAATTCCATTTGATTTCAACTGGTGCCATCAATGGATGCTCAGGTTAGAGCCATTTTGCTCTTAAACCCTACTTTGCAAAGGTTTTACACCTAGTTACAGAGAATGAATGAGATCTTTGCAACCAAACACACTTAGAACTGCTAATCTACCTTGTTGGAAAGATTTTTCAACAAAATCTCATTCCCTACAATGATATTCTACTCACAAGTCCATACTAGACCGTAGAATGCAACAAAACCAAGAAAACTGTTAAACGGTGAAGAAAACAAGATTTGCTTACAACTCAAAAACTTATTCTTGCATTCCAAATTATCCAACCATAAAATGAAGTTTATTTTGCATTATATCCTCATGTTTTAGTTGGTTTAACCAACTTTGCAATGCCAATCATCAAAAATGCAACTTTTGCAAAATGTTGCTTAGCAACTTTTACATCTTTTTGACACCTTGGTTGCAAATTTGCACTCAAGTGCATTCCAAGGCTCCGAAAGCCCCTCAAGCATCCTAAAAGACCTAAACACAATACAATAAACTCCTATTATGTGATGAGAATTATCTAGAGTACTACTTATGTGATCAACATTAGCATTACAACCTCCTAAGCTGATAGCATCCTGAACAAAAATGACACAACCAAAAAACTTGGACAACTCAACCATGGCTCTACTAAGTCCCAAATGGTTGGTCCATTATTACATCATGAAAGAAAACACAAAAACTTAGGGAAAAATCCAAAATTGCATGCTTGGAGTGTTAGGTGCCCTGCACCATACTCCCCTAGGACAAAGATCTCAAGTCCCTTGAGTTAAGAGGTCTGCAATCTCCACTCCATGTTGAAGTATATCTGATTCTGACATCCACATTGCATTTGAATCAGGTTACCCTTCCCACTTGAAAAGATAATGATTGTAGACTCCTTTCCTTGTCTTCATTACTACCTTGGTGTCCAAGATACTCTCCAACTTGACTGGTTGGCTTGGTGGCAAATCCCTCATCCAATCTTCATTAACATGTGATGATATTTCCAACTGAATTATTTGTGACTCTCCCTTGTATGGATATAGATCACATACATTAAAGATAGGAGAAATACCCAAGGTGGGAGGGAGTTCAACTTCATATGCATTATGTCCATATTTGTGCACCACCTTGAGAGGTCCAATCTTCTTCATCATTAGCTTGGTAGGCTGCCCTTTTAGAAGTCTCTCCTTCCTTAGGTATGCTAACACTAAGTCTCCAACTTTAAATTGCACATTCCTTCTTGTTTTATCAACAGTCACCTTATACTGCTCAGATTTTTGTTGTAAGGTCTGCCTTACCTTATCATGCACTTCTTTGATACCTTCTACTAAGTTCTCACCTTGTGCACTCTTAGGTGCCATAGAACTGAGATCTCTGAACTCTAGTATGCCCCTAGGATAAAATCCATACACTATCTCAAAAGGACTTTTACCTGTGCTTCGGTTCACATAGTCATTGTATGCATATTCTACTTGACCGAGTACTAAATCCTAAGTCTATCCATGTTGTTTAGTAAGGCATCTTAAAAAATTACCCAACGATCTATTGACTACCTCTGTCTGACCATTTGATTGAGGATGATAGGCAAATAAAAAGGATAATTTTGTTCCCAACTTTCTCCAAAGTGTCCTCCAAAAGTGTATTATGAAGTTCACATCCCTATCACTAACTATGTTTATTAGAAGGCCATGAATTCTAACTATCTCCTTGAAGAAGAGTCCTACAATGTAGGTGGCATCATTGGTGCTCTTGCAAGGTATAAAATGTGCCATTTTTCTGAACCTATCAACCACTACATACACACTATCAAATCCCCTTGGATTTCTTGGTAAGACTAACACAAAATCCATGCTCAAACATTCCCAAGGCCTCTAAGGTATGACCAAAGGTTGGTCTAGACCTGCATTACTTGATGAACCCTTTGCTCTTTGATAGATTGCACATTATTCTACAAACCTTCTCACTTCTGATTGCAACTTGGGCCAATGGTAAAACCTACTAGCCTACTCCAAAGTTTTATCTATGCTAAAATGACCTCCTAGACCTCCTTGATGCTTTTCTTGGATAATGTTTTGTCTCATAGAACATTGGGGAATGAAAAGAAGATGTCCTTTGAACAACAAACCCTCTTGTATCATATATTCTAAATAAGAGACATGTGAAGTGTTAGAAAAATCAATACAAACAACATATATCTCTGCAAAATCTTTATCATCCTTGTAGATGTCTTTTAACTCATTCAATCATACACTTTGCAATTGTAACTCCTACACAATCATGACTCTCCTACTTAATGCATCAGCTACCTTTTTTGATGTGCCCTTCTTGTGCTTGATAGTGAAGGTGTAGGATTGTAGGTATTCAACCCACTTAGGGTGTCTTTGATTCAACTTCTCTTGCCCATTAAGGAAACTAAGGGCATGGTTGTCAATGTAAACTACAAACTCTTTGGGCAGCAAGTAATGACACCACTTCTTCAATGCTTGCACCATGGCATACAACTCCAAATCATATGTGCAGTATCTTTGCTTAGCTTCATTCAACTTCTTTGAGAATAATGCTATAAGATGACCTTCTTGGCTTAAAACTGCCCCTATTGCCCTTTGGTTAGCATCACATTCTACTGTAAACAACTAATTGAAATCTGGAAATCTAAGGGTTGGTAGCTCTGCTATCTTAACTTTCAACAATTCAAATCCTTTATTGGCTTCCTCTGTCCACTTGAAATGACATTTAATCCCTCCTTTGATGGTGTTGAGTATAGGAGCACAAATAGGGCTAAAGTTTCTCACAAACTTCCTATAAAAAGATGACATTCCATGAAAAATTCTAACATCACTTATGCCCCCAGGTATAGGCCAATTAAGTATTGCTTCTACCTTACCTGGATCCATCTTTAAACATCCTTGAGAAATGACAAAACCAAGTTAAACTAGCTCTGTTTTCAAAAACTCACATTTTTCAAGGTTGATTTTGAGTTGAGCCTCCTTCAACTTCTTCAATACCATCTCCACATGCTTAAGATGTTCCTCCTTGGACTTGATGAAGATAAAAATGTCATCAAGATACACAGTAACAATTCTACCTTAAACTCAATTAAGACTTCATTCATGAGCCTTTGAAAAGTACTAGGTGCATTGGTGAGGCCAAATGGCATCACCAACCACTCATATAGGCCTGCATTGGTTCTAAAGGTTGTCTTCCATTCATCAGCAGGTCTGATCCTTATCTGATGATAACTAGACTTCAAGTCCACCTTTGTGAAGTAGCTTTCTCCTCCTATATTGTCCAATAGGTCCTCAATCCTTGGCATGGGAAACCAGTACCTTATAGTGAACTTATTGATTGCTCTTGAGTTAGTGCACATCCTCCATGTTCCTCCTTTTTTAGGAACTAATATAGTAGGAACAACACATTGATTCAAACTCTTTTTAATGAACCCTTTGTCCAAGAGTTCTTGCACTTGTTTGGCGATCTCTTCATTTTGACTAGGTATCATTTTATAAGCAACTTTGTTAGGCAGATTTTCCCCTGGTATCAAGTCTATTTGATGATTCACATCTCTCATTGGAGGCAAGGAATCAGACATATCATCTCCTGTAACTTTTGTATATTGCTTTAGTAGCCCTTGCACTTCTTGAGGCACTTCACTCATTGGATATGCCTTAGCTTCATCTTTAGGCTTCAACACTATAACATGGCCCTAACAACCTTCTTGCTTTAACACCTTAAGGAACTCTTTACCTCTCATCAACATCACACTTGATCCTACTTTCTTTTCCTCCTTTGGACCAGGTAATGGATCCATCTGATACTTCTTGACATTCTTGGTGATGAGATAGCTGTTCTTTTCTCCATCATGACTGGCTTTCACATCATATTGCCATGGACAACCCAAAAGCATATGACAAGCATCCATAGGCAATATGTCACATAGTATTTTGTCCTTGTACTCACCAATTTCAAATTCCACCCATGCTTATTCATCAACTAAGACATGTTGACCTCGGTTGAGCCATGACACCTTATAAGGAGTGAGGTGAGGCAATCTTTTCAGTTTGAGTTTATCCACCATTTCAACTGAGACAATGTTCTTAGTGGAACTTGAATCCACAATCACCTTACAAATTTTCCCATGTGACTTACAAGTGGTCCTAAATAAGCTTTTTCTCTGTAGTGGCTCTTGAGCTTGGGGTATCTTGAGCATTGTTCTTCTCATCATCAAATTTTCTCCATCTATCACTGGCCTTGCCTTGCTGATGGGAGAAACCACACTCTGAGTATCGTCCTCCTGCACTAACTGAGTTCTTCTTTCTCCCATGTATGAGATTGATTAACTTGAGGCTTTTCTTGGGCACCTACTCATGGTATGTCCAACTTGATTACAGTGATAACACCTACCGGTGAAGATTGTATTTCCTCTTCCTGAGTTTCCAAACTTGCCCCTAAAATTGCTTCTTCCTCTAAATGTTCCTCTTTGTGAGTCCCCACTTCCTTCTTGGTTTTGCTTCTCTTCATTTCTTAGAGAACTCTACCCTCTACCAAAGGTTCCTCTACCTCTCAAATTCTTACCACCTCTATGCTTTTGATTTTTCTCACTTCTCCTCTTGATATTTTCCTCTGCCCTTAATGCCAATTGAAAACACTTGTGAATAGTGTCTGGTGTGAGGATGCTTATCTCATCTTGTATGTTTTGTCTAAGTCCATTCATGTACCTTGCCAATTTCTCCACTTCATTCTCATGGTTCCTAGCGCTCAAACTGAGTTTGTGGAACTCCTCAGTGTATGCATTGACATATAGTTCCCTTTGTTTCAAATTTTGTAGTCTCTTATGGATTTGAACTTCATAATCCCCTAGTAGGAATTGAGACTTAAGCCTTATCTTCATATGCTCCCATGAAGTTATCTTCTTCTTACCTTCTTGTACCCTTTCTTCTTGCATCATGTTACACCAAACTAGGGTTGATCCCATCAATCTTGATTTGGCCACATTTACTCTTTTCTCCTTTTCTAGCTCCTTATAATCAAAATGATTATTTAGGGCCTCTATCCAATCTAGCAACTCTTCTCCATCAAGATTTCCTCCATAGGTGGGTAATCCATCCAAATTATCCTTGGAGATGGATTTGACTGCATCCAAGAATAGCTTTTGGTCTTGAGGAATTGCTACTACTGCTTGTTCCTCTCCATCTTCCACTTTTTCATCTGTCTCATCTCCCCATTCTATCTTAACCTTCCCCTTCTCCTTCTTAGCATCTCTGGTTCCTTTACTTCCTTCCCGATCCTTCTATCATCTCTGCCACCATTTGTCAGATGGCTTCTGGAGTCATTGCCTTTGGAGGTATTGAACTTGCTTTTGATTCTTCATAGTCTGACATACACCAGTCTTTCAATGGGTGGATCTAATACCACTCTGATGCAGAGATTCTTGGAGCTTTCTCTCTTCACCTTCTTGGTTTCTTGTCTTACTCAACCCTCTAACTCCTCAAGCCCATCCAATGCCACTTGGTAGAGATTTTTCTATCTAGACCTCCAAGGTCTGATCCACTTTGGCTTGCCTCCAAGGTATAGCCACTGATCTTAGACAACCAACATGATAGGGAGATTGCTAGGTAAGTGCTCAAAAGGCCAATTTGAGTCAAAAGGCCATTGAAGAAAACAAGAGGTATTGTTTGTGTCTGCTCCTGATGTTTGCAATAACAAGTTTAGTTACACTTGATATGTCTCTCAACAAGTCTTCACTAACAACCCCCCCCTTTTGGTGATGGCTCACACCCATGCTCAAATCTACTCAAATTGCTGAATCCACCCACCCACCTATTTTCCATTAGTTTCACTATTCTAGGTTGTTCTCACAAAGTTCCAAGGGTCCCCAAGTCCTCCTTGCAATCGGGTTCATGAAATTTGTGTGTTATGCAGTCAAAGGGCTACTAGCCTGTGGAGGGGTAATTGCCACTTTTTTTGCTTGTCCTGCTCAATGATGACTAAAAACTTCCACAAACTTGGTCTGGATGGTGGTTTGGAGGTATTTTCTAACATTTTTTCATGGTCTAGGCCTCTGTTAGTGCAAAATGAGGACTATCCACTATTCGTGGCATAATTGTAGGGTTTTGGAGGGTTTTGAAGTGTAATAACTAGGTTTGCATTCTTGTGCACCTCTTCAAGTGCCTAGATCTTCATAAGACCCCTAATATGTCTTCAACAAATGTCCCCTACCTCTACCATACAAGCATTATGCCAAACACTTGGCAAGCAATTGGAAAAAACCAATAAAATTGCCACTGTCATTGTCAAACGCTACCCTTTTACCAGTCAGCAGTGATTACACCTTTGGACCTACATGATAAAGACTTTGAATTGGAAAATACACCTCAATGAGGTCTACAAGATACTAAATAAGCTTCCTATTACATAGCCTTCTCAGTTACAAGGCTTGGATGATGCATTGAAGCATTCCATGAGCATTTTGACAACACAATTCATAAAAATAGTGAACTCACTGTTTTGTTTACAAAATGAGAATGAATAAATAGAACAAGCTACTCTAACACTTCAAGATTATTCCAAACATCCTTGGCCACAAGCCTAGACCTCTGTCTCATTCATTTGTCCACTCCAAATTACTTTTGGGTGCAAATCTTGAGTTTTTGTTCATGCTACTAGCCAAATAACCAATACTTGCCTTGTATTCACTCAAGTCCTTCTTCCAACCACACTCTTGGAATAAAATAGAGCATATTTATAGTATATACATGAAGTACAACTTTACTAAATCCATTTTGTGGGATCCCAGGCCTGGATTAGTCAAGTGGTGACATTTTAGAACTTCAATCCCTTGACAGGGCAGTGAGCACACAGATTGCAAATAATTTTGTACAATCCAATTTACAAGAGAAACCAATACAAAAATCAACTAGAGAGAATTATACAACTATTATGCACACTTCTCAAAGGTACAGTATGGACTATGGAGCTACAGTATGGACTGTTTCGTAAAGGAAGGAAAAACCAGTCATAAAAGCCAAAATTTCATGATTTCATTAAAAAGATCTTGCTCATGCAATCACCAACCTTATTAATGGAAAAGGGAGGTATTTTTATATTCCATCCAATTATTTATCAAGCCATGTATGGATAGGAGGCTTTCACAACTACATTTTGCAAGAAAAACCCAAAAATGACAACTTTTCTTTCTCAATGAGGCATTTTTGACAATATAACCTTGTCAACTTGTCTAAACAACTTTGATATGCCTAAAAACACTTATCAAACATGTTTCAATGCTTTGGAAAGCATTATAAGACCTTTTTGGCAATTTTGCACATTTTTGCCAAAAATTGTCAACTCAAAGCCTGAAAGGCAAAACTTGATCTCTTGAGCCCAAAATGAGATCAAAACCACTAAAAATGACACAAAAAAACCTAAAACAACATTAACAACCTAACACAAGACATTACAAACATGAAAGCATTAAATACTCAAAAATGGGAGTTTTACTCAATCAGGTGCTTCTGCACCATACTCCCCCAAAAACAAAGAAGTCATGTGACTCCTTGAGGCAGCAAAGAAGAAGGTATTCCAGCTTTTTGAAAGTCAAATTTAGGTATCCATGTGGCCTCTAAGATAGGTTTATCCATCCACTTGATTAGATGCTCCATGTAGGTGTGATTCCTTGTCTTTTTGAGAATCTTGGAGTCTAGAACCTGTTCTGCTTGGGGAAAAGAAAGAGAAGGGAGAGATAGATCAGAAAGGGATTGTGCAACATCTGAAACTCTTTGAATCTCCCCAGGTGGCTGTCCTTTGAAAGCAATCAGATCTGCAACATAAAAAATGGGAGACAAAGAAACATCAGTAGGCAAATCAACTTTGTAAGCATTAGACCCATACTTAGCCAAGATCTTGCAAGGGCCTATTCTCCTCATCTACAGTTTGCTTGGAACTCCCTTTTGTAGCCTTGCCTTGTTCAAATGAACCATCACATAATCACCTATGGAAAACTAATCATCTCTCTGTGTAGCATCCACTCTTGCCTTGACTTTTTGGGAGGTATCTTGGAGAGCTTGTCTCACTTGCTCATGAACCTCCTTCATGGATTGTGCCATGTCATCTGTTGTCCCACTCTTTTGCTACAAATTAGTGATATCCCTCAACTCCATTATACCCCTTGGATGCATACCATAAACAAATTCAAAAGGGCTTTTACTTGTAGACTGGTTGACACTATCATTGTAGGCATACTCTGCTTGATGAATGAGTTGATCCCAACTCTATCCATATTCCTTTGTCAAGCACCTAAGCATGTTGCCAAGAGACTTGTTCACAACTTTAGTTTGGCCATCAGTTTGTGGATGATAAGCTAAACCAAAAGAGAGATTAGTAGCCAATCTATTCCACAATGTTTTCCAGAAATGACCAAGAAACTTAACATCCCTATCTAAAACAATGCTAGTAGGCAAACCATGAATCCTAACAACTTCTTTGAAAAACAAGTAAGCAATGTGACTTGCATCATGTGTTGTCTTACAAGGAATAAAATGAGCCATTTTTCTAAATCTATCAACTAATACAAAGATGCTATCAAATCCTTCTTGAGTTCTAGGTAATCCTACCACAAAATCCATACTAATGCAATCCCAAGGCCTATGTGGAATGGGAAGAGGCTGATATAAACCAGCATTAGAGGAATTAGCTCTTGCTTTCGAACATACCAAGTGCTTCTCAACATACCTCCTGATGTCTCTCTGCATCTTAGGCCAATAATAGAACCTTTGAACCAGCTCTACGGTCTTGTTGAGACCGAAATGTCCACTTGAGCACCCATTGTGCTTCTCTTGAATGAGGTTCTCTCTCATAGAACCTTTTGGAACACACAACTGTCCACCCCTAAATAATAAACCATCTTGCAAAGTGAAATCAGCATATGCACCATGGAAATTATTCTCAAAATCTTGACAAACTTTATAAGCTTCAGCAAAATCATCATCAGTAGGATACATGTCTTTGAAACTATCAATACCAATGCTCTGAACTTGAATCTCATGAATAGTTAACAACCTTCTACTCAAAGAATTTGCTACTTTATTCAATTGACCCTTCTTATGCTTAAGAGTAAAAGTGTAAGCTTGTAAGTATTCTACCCATTTAACATGCCTATGATTTAGTTTATCCTGTGAGTTCAAGAAACTAAGTGCCCGATTATCTGTGTATACAACAAACTCTTTAGGAAGTTTCCTAAGTGCTTGTACTAATGCATAGAGTTCTAAACCATAGGAAGAGTACTTTTTCTTTGCATCATTCAACTTCTCACTAAAGAATGCAACTAGTCTATTTTCCTAACTTAAAACAACTCCTACAGCAATATTACTAGCATCACATTCAATAGTAAAAAGCTTATAAAAACTAGCTAAAATGAGAATTGGTTGAGTAGCTACTTTAGTTTTCAATAACTCAAAACCCTTATTGGCTGCACTTGTCCACTGAAATTTTACCTTTACACCACCTTTGATGGTGTCTAACATTGGAGCACAAATCTCACTGAATCCCCTGATGAACTTTTTGTAGAATTGTGCCAAACCATGGAAGCTTCTGAAATCACTGGCTATCCTAGGAGTTGGCCAATTGGTTATTGCTGCAACTTTAGATTGATCCATTATCAGATTGCCTCCTGATACAACAAAACCAAGATAGACCAATTCTTGCTTCATAAAATCACATTTTTCAAGATCTATGGTTAGTTGTTCATCAGATAACTTCTTCAAGACATTAGCTAAATGCTTCAAATGATCTTCCTTAGTCTTGCTGAAAATAAGAATATCATCTAAATACACAACAACAAACTTGCCAATGAAATCATGTAAAACTTCATTCATGAGTCTCATGAATGTGCTAGGAGCATTAGAGAGTCCAAAAGGCATGACAAGCCACTCATAGAGACCCTCATTTGTTTCGAAAGTTGTCTTCCATTCATCCCCCTCTTTGATTCTTATCTGATGGTAACCACTCTTCAAGTCAATCTTAGTAAAATATTGTGCACCCCCCAAACAATCCATCAAATCCTCTATTCTGGGTATGGGAAATTTGTATCTGATGGTGATCTTGTTTATGACTCTGGAATCTGTGCGAAGTCTCCATGTTCCACCCTTCTTAGGTGCCAACATTGTAGGTACTGCACAAGGACTAATGCTCTTCCTAATCAGCCCTTGGTCTAAGAGTTCTTGTATTTGTCTTGCTACCTCTTTATTTTGTTCAGGGGTGATCTTATAGGCTGCCTTATTGGGTAAAGAGGCTCCAGATATGAAGTCAATCTGATGGATAATGGCTCTAGGAGGTGGTAAGGCTGTAGGTGTACCATCATTGATTATTTGTTTGAAGTTATCAAGGATTTGTTGTACCTCATATGGTATCTCAACTTTCTTTTCTACCTTTTCTTCCTTGGGTTTCACTATGAGTGCAAATCCCACTCCTTCACCTTCTTCTAGTGTTTTTATGAACTCTTTCTCATTCACTAACAAGATGTTAGGTACTTTGTTGTTGCTCTCTCCTTCTTCAATGAGGGATTGAATCTGATAGGTTACTCCATCTTTCTGAAATGAATAGGAGTTTCTTTACCCATCATGGTGTGCTTTTCTGTCAAACTGCCATGGTCTACCCAACAGTAGGTTGCAAGCATCCATAGGAAGGATGTCGCATAGGATCCTATCTACATATCCACCTATGTGGAAATATACCCAGGCTTGCTCATTTACTAACACATGTTGTCCCTTATTTAACCATGTGACCTTGTATCGCTCCTTGTGTTGTATCCTAGGTAGTTTCAATTTGCTTACTACTTCCTCTGATATGATGTATCTGTGGATCCTAAATCTATAATCTCCTTACACACCTTTCCCATGATTTTACAATTAATCCTGAACAATGCTCTTCTCTATGAGACCTATGTACTATGTGGCTTCTTCATTAACACTCTCTTGATCATTAAACTCTCACCATCTTCTGAAGCTAGGTTGTTCAATGCTGAAGTTTTGGTATTACCTCCATCTTCCTAAACATAATTTACCCTCTTTTCACCACCATAGGATGAACTAGGCTTCTCTGGGCATTTATAGGCAAGGTGACCCAACTTTTGATAGTTATAGCACTTCATGGTTGAGAAGTAGGACCCTCTCCCTGGTCCATTAGATCTACCCCTATAGTTGGGTTTTCTCTAAGAATCCCCACTTTTCTCAATAAGTTTAGACTCTCCCTTGGATCATTGATCTATGCTCCTTCCCCCAAAACTACCTCTATTTCCTCTACCATCTCTTCCCCTACCTCTTCCTCTATTATTTTGATCTTGCTTCCTCCTACCTTTCTTTTCCACTTTAAGTGCCAATTGATAGCACTTGTGTACTGTTTGTGGGCATAACAAGCTCATCTCTTTCTAGATGTTCCACCTCAACCCATTCAAGTACCTTGCCACTTTTATGCTCTCATCCTCCACTACTCTGGATCTCATGCACAGTTTTTGAAACTCCTCAGTGTAGCTACTAACATCTAGGTATTTTTGTCTCAAATTTGTCTTTTATTGTGAAGTTGTATTTCATAGTCTTCAGGAAGGTAGGTTTCTTTGATTTTGGTTACCATTGCTTTCCAGGTGGCTAGTGGTTGCTTACCTTCTTTCACCCTTTCCTCTTGGATTAACTTCCACCAAGTTAAGGCTGCCCCTCTTAGCCTTGATTTTTCCACCTTAACCTTCTGTGCTTCGGTTATTCCATCACATTCAAAGTGGTTTTCTAGACCTTCAGTCCACTTTATTAGAGTATCTGGATCCATCTTTCCACTGAAAAGGACCACTCCTTCTAAGGTTTTACCACTCATAGCTCTCAAGGCTTTCAAGAATGGTTCTTGCTCAATAATAGGGTCAGGTATGGGAACCTCATCTTCTATGGCTACCATTCTACCCCTTCAGTCTTGACTTCTACTTAAGCTAGTTTCATTGCTAATTGTTCCAATCTTTCTCCGAGTGCCCTATTTTCCTTTTCTTCATCTTCAACCTTCTTAGCTAATTCTGCATTAGTCACCATGTTTTCCTAATGATCCTTTTCTCCTGAATCTTTCGTTGGCTCTGATACCACTATGATAGGGAGATTGCTAGGAAAGTGCTCAAAAGGCCAATTTGAGTCAAAAGGTCATTGAAGGAAACAAGAGGTATTATTTGTGTCTACTCCTGATGTTTGCAATAACAAGTTTAGTTACACTTGATAGGTCTCTCAACAAGTCTTCACTAACAACCTCTCCTTTTGATGATTGCTCACACCCATGCCCAAATCTACTCAAATTGCTCACTCCACCCACCTACACATTCTCAATCTCTGTTTCAAAGTGCATTAGGAGTCTTCTACATGGACATGTAGGGGCAACAAGGTTTTATTCAAGTTATGATGCTCACAATTTAGTTTAAAGCCCATAGCCTTGGCTTACTCAACTCGCCAACCAAGGGTCAAAACCTCAAAAAGGGGCTACACACTATCCAAGGACCTATTTGCCATCAATTTCACTATTCTAGGTTTCTCTCACAAAGTTCCAAGGGTCCCCAAGTCCTCCTTGCAATTGGGTTCTCACAAAGTTCCAAGGGTCCCCAAGTCCTCCTTGTGTGTTATGCAGTCAAAGGGCTACGAGCCCATGGAGGGGTAATTGCCACTCTTTTTTCTTGTCCTGCTCAACGATGACTAAAACCTTCCACAAAATTGGTTTGGATGGTGGTTTGGAGGTATTCTATAACATATTTTCATGGTCTAGGCCTCTGTTAGTGCAAAATGAGGATTGTCCACTATTTGTGGCATAATTGTAGGGTTTTGGAGGGTTTTGAAGTGTAATCACTAGGTTTGCATTCTTGTGCACCTCTTCAAGTGCCTAGATATTCATAAGAACCCTGATATGTCTTCAATAGATGTCCCCTACCTCTGCCATATAAGCATTATGCCAAACACTTGGCAAGCAATTGGAAAAAACCAATAAAATTGCCACTGTCACTGTCAAACGCTGCCCTTTTACCAGTCAGCAATGATTACACCTTTGGACCTACATGACAAAGACTTTGAATTGGAAAATACACCTCATTTAGGTCTACAAGATACTAAATAAGTTTCCTATTACATAGCCTTCTTAGTTACAAGGCTTGGATGATGCATTGAAGCATTCCATGAGCATATTGACAACACAATTCATAAAAATAGTGAACTCACTATTTTATTTACAAAACGAGAATGAATAAATGGAAAAAGCTACTCTAACACTTCAAGATGATTCCAGACATCCTTGGCCACAAGCCTAGACCTCTGCCTCATTCATTTGTCCACTCCAAATTACTTTTGGGTGCAAATCTTGAGTTTTTGTTCATGCTACTAGCCAAATAACCAATACTTGCCTAGTATTCACTCAAGTGCTTCTTCCAAACACACTCTTGGCATAAAATAGAGCATATGTATAGTATATACATTAATTACAACTTGACTAAATCCATTTTGTGGGATCCTATACCTGGATTAGTCAAGTGGTGACATTTTAGAACTTCAAACCCTTGACAAGGCAGTGAGCACATAGATTGCAATTAATTTTGTACAATCCAATTTACAAGAGAAACCAATACAAAATCAACTAGAGAGCATTATACAACTATTATGCACACTTCCCAAAGGTACAGTATGGACTATGGAGCTACAGTACGGACTGTTTCATAAAGGAAGGAAAAACCAGTCATAAAAGCCAAAATTTTATGATTTCATTAAAAAGCTCTTGCTCATACAATCACCAACCTTATTCAAGGCAAAGGGAGGTATTTTTACATTCCATCTAATTATTTATCAATCCCTTTATGGATAGGAGGCTTTCACAACTACATTTTGCAAGAAAAACCCAAAAATGACAACTTTTCTTGCTCAATGAGGCATTTTTGACAATCTAACCTTGTCAACTTGTCTAAAAAACTTTGATATTCCTAAAAACACTTATCAAACATGTTGCAATGATTTGGAAAGCATTAGAAGATCTTTTTGGCAAGTTTGCACATTTTTGCCAAAAATTGTCAACTCAAAGCCTGAAAGGCAAAACTTGATCTCTTGAGCCCAAAATGAGATCAAAACCACTAAACATTACACAAAAAAACCTAAAACAAAATTAAGAACCTAACACAAGACATTACAAAAATGAAAGCATTAAATAGTCAAAAATGGGAGTTTTACTCAACTAGGTGCACCTGCACCACAACACCTCCTGTTGAGCTTTCCACCTCAATCCCCAACACCACTCCTAAGGCTCCAATCACCTTTGCAAAGGATCACAATACAGTAATTAGTTCTTTGTGTTCAAAATGAATTTACATTATGTCTTTGATGTCTTTAAGGGGTTTGGGCATCTTCAAACCCATCGCCAAGTTTTCCTAAGCTCTCTTTGTCTCTACCTGCTCCAAAATAGGCCTAATTCAATTAGCCCTCCATTAGTGATTTTCAAGGCTTAGTTTAAAATCTCCCTAAACAAGGCCACAAATAAATTTCAGATTCAAGTAACCTTTTTAGATTTGTATACAATATTGAAGAATTGCATCTGGGTTTCCCATATACAGGTGGGAACCAAAAATCTCCTATTTTCAAGGGTTTAGGCCTACCCAGGTGACTCACCAATTTGTGCTTAAAAAGGTTCACCAGTCAAAAAATCTGCTGAATCTAATCATGGATTATTCAAGGGAACTCAAAGGGAATTCTAACAATGGGTCCATTTCTCTTCCACCAATCCACATGTGCTCAGACTTTGGACATCTTCTGTTGTCCTAACTCACTAACTCCTAGCAGTGAGTCTAGGGCTTCATTGCACAAACACCACAAAGGCCTGCAAAACCAAAAAACCTACTCTAATAATATGTATAGACCCTAACCTAGCATTCCATTTGATTTCAATTGGTGCCATCAAGGGATTCTCAGGTTAGAGTCATTTTGCTCTTAAACCCTACTTTGCAAGGGTTTTACACCTAGTTACAGAGAATGAATGAGATCTATGCAACCAAACACACTTAGAACTGCTAATCTACCTTGTTGGAAATATTTTTCAACAAAGTCTCATGCCCTGCAATGATATTCTACTCACAAGTCCATACTAGACCGTACAATGCAACAAAAACCAAGAAAACTATTAAACGATGAAGAAAACAAGATTTGCTTACAACTCAAAAACTTGTTCTTGCATTCCAAATTCTCCAATTGTACAATGAAGTTGATTTTTGCTTATATCCTCATGTTTAAGTTGGTTGAACCAAATTTGCAACACCAATCATAAAAAATGCAACTTTTGCAAAATGTTGAAAAATGTTGCTCGACAACCTTTAGATCTTTTTGACACCTTGGTTGCAACTTTGCACTCAAGTGCATTCCAAGGCTCCCAAAGGCCCTCAAGAATCCTAGAAGACCTAAAAACAATACAATAGACCCCTATTACATGACAAAAATTATCTAGAGTACTACTCCTGTGGTCAACATTAGCATTACAACCTCCTAGGCTGATAGCATCCTGAACACAAATGACAACCAAAAAAATTGGACAACTCAACCATGGATCTACTAAGTCCCAAATGCTTGGTCCATTATTACATCATGAAAGACAACACAAAAACTTTGGAAAAAAACCAAAATTGCATGCTTGGAGTGTTAGGTGCCCTGAACCACATGGTATAAACAATGGATGAATGGATGCAATGGATGTGATTGCAACAAGTCTAAAAGACAATGGAGCCATAGCCTTTACGAATGACACATGTTTACCAGGTTTTCACCACTGTACTTACCCAAGATGCCACTGGAGTGGTTTTCACCATTTGGATGAATGATTTTTCTTTACTATTTTCTTGATTGTTTTGTGTTTTTGTATTTTATTCAAGATTTTTCTGAATGTTTTTGGTATTTTTTGATATTGGAGGAACCTGATGCTCTACACGGTTTATGTATGAAACCTTTTGAGATGCATGTTGTTGACCGGATCTACTAGTGGTTCTGCTTTCAAAGTTGCTAATTGATATGCCCCAAACCCAAAGATGATAGTGATGACATATGGACCTAGCCAATTGGATTCAAATTTGCCTTGGTGTTCTCTGTTTAGTTGATTGTGAGGATTCTCCCTGAGAACAAGATCTCCTACTTCAAATGTGTGAGGTTTGACCCTATGATTGTAGCTTCTTCTCATCCACTACTGATAGGATTTTAGGTGGTTGTAGGCAACTTGTTGCTTTTCATCAAGCAGTTCCAAGTCTTGAAGATGTGAGACTTGGTATTCTTCATCATTTATTAGATTGTGCAAGGAGACCCACAGAGATGTTAATTCAACCTCAATAGGCAACATGGCTTCTACTCCATAAACCAGTGAGTAGGGGGTTGTGCCTATAGGAGTTCAAATGCTTGTTCGATAAGCCCATTGTGTTGGATTGAAATGAATGTGCCAATCATGGCCAACATCATTGACTTTCTTTTTGAGGATCCTCAATTTATTCTTGTTGGATGCTTCGACTTGACCATTGCCTTGTGGGTAATATGGGGTGGAAAAATGGTGTTGGATATGAAACTTCTCACAGAGCTCACAAACATCTTGATTTTTGAAAGGGAGTTCATTATCTATGATGATGGACATGGGTTCACCATACCAATAGATGATGTAATTGGGGATGAATGAGCCAATCTGCTTGTCGGGGACTTGGGTGAGTGGAACGGATTCGATCCACTTGGTGAAGTACTATGTGGCAGTAATGTTAAATTTATGACCATTAGATGAAGATGGATGGATTTTACCCACATGCTCAAGTCCATATTGACAAAAGGGCCATGGTGTTGTGATAGGTTGTAATTCCTATGTTGGGGCATGTATCAGATCTCCATGAACTTGGCACTTCTTGCATTTTCTAACAAAGTAGTAGGAGTATTTTTCCATGGAGGGCCAATAGTATCCGGCTCGCATGATTTTATTTGCTAATGAAGCACTGCTTGAGTGAGTCCAACAAATTCCTTCATGTACCTCTTCCAAGGCTTTTGTTATCTCATCTTGTTCTAAACATCAAAGGAGAGTCATCAAGACTTCATCTGTATAGGGTTTTGGCAATGATGGTGTATCAAATGGTTTGGCAGATAAAGGTTTTTTGTTGGTTGTTTGATTGGTTAGGGGGAAGTGTTTGGTCACATAAGTAAGTGAAAAAATCACCATACCATGGGGAGTTGGAACTAGTAAGGCGACATATCATTTCAGATTCAGGGATATCATAAGCAGGGATCCAAAGCTGTTCTACCAAGAACTCATAGTGCATCGAATTTTGTGGAAGATCCAGGAGAGATGCAATTATAGCGATTATGTCGGCAACTCGATTCTGATATCTTGGTACTTTATAAAATGTGATAGTTGTAAATTATTCTTTGAAACTATCCACCATCCTTTGTTTGGTATACATTGGTGACTTGTTGGATGACCAGCTGGGAATATCCATATACTTGTAGCTATTTTAGATTTCATTGTATGGCCAATCTAAGTCCTATGATCAAGGCCTCATATTCTACTATATTATTTATACATGGGAAAGTGAGTCTGTATGACTTCGGGATACTGTCACCTTGAGGTGTGATAAAAAGAATACCTACCCTTGAGCCATGTCTGGTGAATGAGCCATCAAAATATAGCTTCTAGGGTTGTGTAGCTGTGATCATGAAAGTTATTCATCCGAAAAGTTGGAAATAAGAGTGTGGTCGCCTTTCAGTGGTGCATCAGCCAACTAATCTACAATAACCTCTCCCTTGATAGCTTTACGGTCCACATACTCAATATCAAATTCACTTAGGATTATAACCCATTTGGCCAAGTAGTCTATCAATGTTGCCTTGCTGAGTAGGTACTTGAGTGGATCTATCTTGGCAATAAGTTATACTTTGTGCATTAACATGTAGTGCCTTAATTTGGTGGCTGCCAAGATAATTGCTAGGCAAGCTCGCTCAATAGGTGTGTAATTGAGTTCATAGCCTACCAGTGTTCGAGAGATGTAGTAGACAACACATTCTTTTCCTTCCGTATTATGTTGTGCAAGCAATACTCCTAATGTTGTGGTTGTAGCTGAACTGTATAACAATAGAGATCTGCTTGGATCTGGTGTAATCAATAATGGTGTATTCATTAGGTAGTCTTTAAGCATTTAGAATGCTTGCTAGCATTTTGCATCCCATTGAAAGTGGATATTTTTAGGTAATAGATGGGTGAAGGGATGACATTTATCAACCAATTGTGCAATGAACCACCGAATTGATTGTAGCTGCCCATGTAATGTCCTCAATTGACTGATATTCTTTGGAGGTGGTATGTCCATGATTGCCTTGACTTTTGTAGGATCTACCTCAATGCCTTTACTTTAGACAATGTATCCTAAGAGCTTCTCAGAAGTTACTCCAAAGACACATTTCTTTGGATTGAGAAAGACATGGTATTGTTCCAATCTGTTGAAGATTTTATCCCGTACTGCAAGATGATCCTCTCTTGTTAATGATTTAGCTAGTAAATCATCCACATAATCTTCCATTATGGTGTCCATCATATCATGGAAGATGGTAGTCATGGCTCTTTGATATGTTGCCCCTACATTCTTTAGACCAAATGGCATTACATTCCAACAGTACGTTCCCCATGAACATGTGAAAGCAATTTTCTGTTGATCCTCTGGAGCAATTTTAATCTGGTTGTATTCTAAAAATCCATCCATAAGAGAAAGAATCGCATGACCTATTGTTAGATCGACAATCATGTTGATGTTTGGTAAGGGAAAGTCATCTTTAGGACATGCCTTGTTTAAATCTTTGAAATCCGTACAGATACGGATGCCCCCATTAGGTTTACCAACAGATACAATAGTGGAGATCCACTCTACATAATCAATTGGTCTGATGAAACCAACATCCAAGAGATTTTTAAGTTCAACCTTGACAAGAACGACAATCTGTGGGTGCATCTTTATGAGCTTTTGTTTGACAGGTTTATCTCCTTCTACTACAGTTAGGTGACGCATGACCAAATCTAGATCTAAGTCGGGCATGTCTACATAAGACCATGCAAAGTTGATTTGGCGCTTCTAGAAGAATTCCACAAAATTTGGTTGTTCTTTTGGAGTTAAAAGACATGCCAAATATATTTTGTGAGGAGTCTCAGGGGTCCCCACATTGAATTCTTTTGTTTCTTCTATTAGGATGGTTGATCTCTCTTGATTTGTACTAAAGGGGAGGATGTGAAACCTTTCATCATTAGGTGCCTCGAAGAAATTTTCACCTTTGGATACACTCTTTGTTTTTACTCTTTTGTGATCAAAAAGTGCCACCGTGTGCTTTTCACTAGAAGATTCATGCTTTATTGTTATATTTTTGCAGTTGAAAGGTCTGGCATATGCTCCAAAGTATGTTGCGCTATTAAGTTCAATGGAAAACCCAACTTTATGATCCCCGCTTGGTATGTTATCCCATAATTCTATAAAGTCTATGAGTGCCTCATCATTTTGGAAATGGTCAAGGCATGGGGGATTTGGCTGGTTCCATTCAATGAGTTCAGGATGAATGATAGGCATTACTTCATCGATTAAGTTGAGTTCATAGGAGGCATCAATGAGGGTTAATATGGAGGCGTGAAGTTCATCGATGGTACTCTCCTTGTCAGATTCAGGTGCAGGATTTGACATAGGGACTGTGGAAGTTTCTTCTAGCTCAGGAACGCAAAACGTTTTAATCCTTGCTTCTCCATAAATAGGTATATCCTGACGAGGTGGTGGAGGTGATGTTTCTTCCTCATCTGAAGTACTCAAATGCATTGAATCCCATTCTCACTCATGTGAGTCTGTCTCAGAATCACTCTCTAGCATCTTATTACTATACCAAGCTGGGATGTCTTTTAAATTGAATAGTGCATTAGTTATTGGCTTATGTACTTTTGGAGGTGGGGTTGTCGGTGTTGCTGGTGTTGCTAGTGCTATTGGTGTTGTTGGTGCTACAAATATAGTCAAGGATTGCATCCTTGGAGTAATTGGCTGATACACAGATTTGTTGGGTTTTCCTTTGAATTGAAGCTTAGGAACAGATTCTCTGTGAAAACCTACTCCAGTTTTATCTCTTGGTTTTAACTCAGGTTGTAAGGGCTCTTGTCATCCTTGCTTGCATGGTCCCAAAGCACTATGTCCATCATAGCCCATTCTTTGCATTATAGTGAATCCTTTGCCATATTTGTCAGTGGGGAGCTTAGCCTTTGGGCTTTCTTTGGTGAGAGGGTTTGCGTAGATCCATTCTGCTAGGTCTTCATCCATGGTTTCCTCATCTTGGTTTTTACCAGGTGTGAATTGTGCCAAAGTGCAAGTTCTTTTGGCTAGCAGTGTTTGAAGTAAACCTTGGGGTTTGCCGTGAGTAACTGCCCAACACAAAAGAGTTGGCTAAGATTATATTCACCGAGACCTTCCTCAGCCATTTTCATTTTCAATTTCTCTTGTTTTGGTGTAGGGGTTGTTAAGGTAGAAAGAGAGGCTGGATTAACATATGATGAGGAAGGGATAACTTCCCTATTGTTAGGTATGGTGATCTCTAGCTGATGGTGAATATTATTACAATATACAAATGGATTAGCATCACCGAGGATTGTAATTTCTACCCCATTATATGGAAACTTGATACATTGGTGATAGGTAGATGGAATGGCTTGCATGGCATGTATCCAAGGTCTTCCTAACAAGATATTGTATGGCAAAGGAAGGTCTATAACTTGGCAAACTATATGCTTCACCACTAACTCAACCTTGATGGGTAATATAACAGCTCCTCTAGAAGAATGTTCTGCATCATCATATGCTTTGATGGTTATTTTCTTGCTGACATCCATTGATTTTGTTGCATAACCCAATGTTGTGACTAACTGCAAGGTGCATATGTTTAAGCCAACTCCATTGTCAATCAAGACTCACTTGATTCTATGTTGGTTTACGAATCCTTCAATATGGAGGGAGGCATTATGGGGTTGTTGGAAGGATGTGTTGTCACTTTCGGTAGAAGTAAGACATGGGGATGACTTTAAACTACCAGCCATGGCTTGAAACTGATCTGTGTTGAGGTTGGTGGGGACAGATGCTTCTTGGAGAGCTTGATCCAAGGTTGTTTTATGTGAGGGGGATAAGCATAAAAGCTCTAATATGGAAATGAGGGCTAGCATCTTATCCAATTGCTCTACAAGATTATATTGTTTGGGGAGGGGTGTCATTCCTTGTGGTGTCACTCAAATAGTAATCTTTCTATGACATGTAACAATGTTGCATGTAGGATTTGTATCTTTTATGGTAAGAGTTGCAACTTGTTCATCTGCATCATAAAGGTGATTCATAGTATAATTGTATGTGACTTGTGTGTAATTGGTTGTGGTATCTGTGTTTCTCCCTAAGGTGGAAGGACCCCTTTGATCATGTGATGGAACTCGATTCTTGAACATTAAGTGATCATCATTGGATTTTTTGGGGTCATATCCCTCAATTTTCATTTCTCCTTTATCAATAAGATCCTAAACAAGATATTTTAACCGATGGTAATTGCTTATTTTATGCCCTCTTCCTTGGTGAAATTCACAATGTTCATGATCTCGCCACCATGGAGGCTTGACTTGAGGATCATAATTGGATATTTTTGGTAAGGTCACAAGATTGGAGGATATTAATTGGCATAAGATCATTTCAATAGGTTCCTCTAAGGGTGTATATGTGCATTTTGGCTTGTAGTTTTGTTGCTTTCATTTTGGTTCCTCTTGTTGTGTATTGTGACCTTGATTTTGTGGATTATTGATGGTGTTGTTGTTAGGAGGGGGATTTTGTCCTGCAAACCTACCCAGAGGTTGTGCAATTTTTGTTGTTCTTGCATCCACTATCCCATCACTGACAATGTTCTTGTTTTTGTTCCAAAATTTTGGTTTGTCACTATTATAGTGTGGATGAGGACCATCTTTGTTTTCATTATAAATTTTGATAAGTCCCTTTTTTATGAGGGCTCTTTCACATTTGAGCATTGAGTTATCATTTCTTCAAAGGATTCTATGCCCTTCATGTCCAAATGAAATTCCATTTCATCATTTAAGTTAGAAATGAAAATTTCCACTAATTCTTGCTTAGGTAGATGAAGGGAGTGTCTACTAGACAGTTGTCTCCACCGTTGTAGGTAAGTTGAGAACAACTCCCCTAGTTTTTATTGTGTTGCACAAATTTACCATGGTGACGTCACATTCTATGTTGTGTGCATAATGAGCGATGAATTTTTGGACCAGTTCTTCAAATTTTCTAATACCACCAGGCAATTGTGAAAACCATTGTGTGGTTGTGCCTCCAAAAGTTTGAGGAAAGAGGCACATCAAATATGTGTCCTCATAGGCCACCTCTAAGCAAATAGAGTGAAATTCTCGCACATGGTCCCTAGGATCTCCTTTACCTCTATATTTTTCAAATTTGGGTGTTTCAAACCCTCATGGAAAAGGTGGCATAAGCATGTTCTTATCAAAGGCATAGGGACAAATGTCATTAAGTGAGAATTGATTGGTCTTCACACCACTATTCAGTTGTTGCACGATATTTTCTACTTGTTGCCTCAACATGTCTATTTCTGAAGGAGGAGGAGGAGGTGGAGGATTCCCTTGATGATTACGGTCATAGCGGAAGCAGCCTCTACCTCCTTCACCATCATGATGGCTATGTTACTCGGATGTTTATCATAATTCTATTGTATCAAAGGTGGAGGGAAGTTTGGCATCCTCTTGAGCGAGTCTTAAGAAATGAGCATTGGAATTGTTTCTAAGAATTTCATCAAAGAGTCTATTGAATTTTGGATTATGTTGTGCTCTTTCTATATATTATGGAGTTGGACTGTTGGTTTCTTCATCATTAGTGCCTCCTCCAAAGGCCTCATGAAAATTGTTGAGGTTTTCTTCCTCCTCTTCAACTTTTGGTTGTCGATTTCTCATTGATCTTGTTTGAGCCATGTTTTAAAAGTTGATGTTTGTGAAAATGACTATGAGGTGGTGATGAAATGTTTGATGGAAGACAAGTTTTTGTGAAATGTTTGGTAGAAGATAGATCTCTAATACTGAAGGTTGGATGTCAACAGAGTTCTTTGTGAATTTCTTTTATGTTTTTCAACAATTTGATGCGATGAGGTGTAGCAAGGTTTGAGATGTGTTACAATCCAAGCTACCTAGTAATGAGAGGATGCACTCATAAACTAGTTTTAACCTATCTAGATGTGTAGAAATGCCTCGTGGGATGATTGATCCTAGATATAGAGACACTCTAAAATGATTTGTTGGTTTGTTTAAGCAATATCTGTAAGGACTAAGGACAAGACCTCTTTGTGTTGAGAGTTGAGTGAATTTGTGATTTTTGAATGTGAAAGTGGGTAGGATATGTGTCTCAATAAAATTCTTCCATTATGAAAAAGGTTTCTACTTCTTCCTCTCTTACAGGGGTTGGTGGTTCCTCTCGAGTTTCATTGTATATGATACAAGTTTTAGGAAAGAAAGCAGGATTGATCTTGCCACCTTTGTTCTTGTGATAATCAAAATCTCTATACTGAGTGAAAGCTCTATTTCTCAAAGGCTCTTTGTCAAATTTGTTGGATCTTCCCTGAAGGTACAAGTGCATATGACACAAGAATACTCTATCTAAGAGAAAGAGTTGTCTATTGATATAGAAAAAAATTGTTTTCTTGATAAAACCCTTTGAACCAAGTTGTCTCTTCTTCAACTTGGTCTTTTGATGAAGATTTATTTTTCTCAAGATATGAGTGATGGTCATACAAACTGAGATCAATGTTCCAATTATTGATGTAGATTTGTTTATCAATGTTGATGTAGATTTGTTGGAAATTTTGATGTAGATTTGTTGGATGGATACTTTGTTTCATTTTTTTTTGAACCCTTTGATAAGAAAACACAGCAAGCGTACACACATATAATCTTTCCCCTTTTCAATAAAGGCACAACAAGTGTGGCTCTAAATCAACCCAATCACAAACTTTTTGACCCTTTATAAATGTATGTAAGTTCTCAAGGCCTAAAGTCGGCCCAAATTTTTACTGGTCTGAAACTAGATGAAGCCAACTCAAACACTTTTTATCCCTAAGGTCATGGCCAGTTGCGATATTTTTAGCCCACATCTTGATATTTCTTCAACTTTGGTACTACATACCTTATGTATCCCACCATGGTAGGAAAGGATGTGATATGATAAGTCTTGTGTGAGCATAACAGATAGATAATCCCTATGATGGGGGAGTCACCACTTTCATTAAGCTACAAGTAGCCTTTCAAAAATCCCTGTTTCTACTCAAAGAAATATGTGTGGTGAGTATCTTGGGAGCAAAACCATCTATGCTCTTGCACTAAAATTTTCACAAATATCCTTAATCAATAGAACATGTGGGCTTCTAAAATAAGAGGTGTCTAGTAATGTTCGATGTCTTTGGAAGTAAGTTCATTCGACAGTGACTCACTTAAGAGCCTTGTAACTCATGGCGGGGCTCATATGTCCTTTCGAAAAGTTACACTGTAGGAACAACTACACCCAAGGCTATAGCTTTTGCTCTCACCTGATTTCTATAGCAGCTCAAAGGATTTACCGCACAAGGTCATCCCAAGAGTGATGTGTCTCTTGACAGACCTCTCTTAAAAATAGAAAATTTAGAGCATTACTAACACTTTTCTCTTGCACCTAGGACCACGAGAGCTAAGGGAGAGGATAGTGTGTGTTAGAAATGGGACCACTCTACAAATTTGCACAAGCGTGCCAAACACAAAAGACACTTGTTCTTTTTAACCTTTTATTGCAATGTGATCTATTTGCTACTTGGAGATGTTGCTCTAACAACCATGGTGTTCTTTTTAGCCAAGATAAAAATTGTTTTGGACACTTGACAAACTAAAAATAAACTTGGTCAACAAAATGAAATCGTGTAGCCTTTGTAGCAAAAAGTGTAAATGTGAGATTCTTTTTATGCACCAAAGAAAATGAAGTGGATTTAAGTGCACCAAAAGAGTGAAGTTGATTTTAAAATCCCTTTGTTTGAAAACAAGAAAGGTGAAATTTTTTTAAGCACCGAAAGTGAAAATGAGATTTATTTTAGGTGCACCAAAAAGACTATGAGGTTCATTTTAATCCCTTTTGTTTCAAAAACATGAAAAATTAAGTTTGTTTTAAGCACCAAAGTAAAAGTGAAGTTTATTTTAGTTGCACCAAAAATATTGTGAGGTTAATTTTAATACTTTTGTTTGAAAAACATGAAAGATTAATTTTAAACTCAAAGACAAAAAAAATGCTTCTAATTTAACTCCTCCAAAACCTGCAAGAAATTGTTAAGAACTTGCAAATAAATAAGTTAGTAAAATCCCAAATCCCGATGTGGGCTTCCACAAGCCTAAATTCAAGTTTTCAGTTACAACTTTGAGCTCTCTTGAACAAAAGTGTTATTCTGTGAGAACACATAAGCACTTCTTCGGACAAAAGCATCGAAGTACTCACAAAAGCACAACAATATTAACAATAACGCCAACCTATTAACAAAAGCACTAATGTAAAATGTTTGACAGAATTAAAGACTGACTGACAGAGAGCGCAAAAGTGCTAAATTATTACAACAATGCTAATTAATGCGCAAAAGTGCTAAAACTGTTGTAGTCACATAAATCTGTCCACTTAATTAAATGAATACTTAGTATTTATTTGATTATTTAACCATCAATTAATAATTAATTAAATTAATATTTAATTAATTCATCTTAACCCTCTTCTCCTATTAATTAAATAAATTATTCAATTTATTTGATTTAATTCACTTAACCAAATTCAGACCATTAATTAAATAAATAAATCATATTTATTTAATTAAATATTCTCTCACATTTAAATAAATTAATATTTATTTAAATCCCCCAAAATCCCACCTCTCACATTTAAATAAATTAACATTTATTTAAATCACCTTTATCCTCTACCCACTTGCATTTTCCTATAAATGCAAGTTGCACAATTATTTTAAATAAATAATTTATTTAAAACACCTTTATTCTCCACCCACTTGTATTTTCCTACAAAAGCAAGTTGCACAACTATTTTAAATAAATTATTTATTTAAAATCCTATTTATCCTCACCCACTTGAAACCTTTAATGGTTTCTCTTAAAGTATTCAAACTTGATGGCTTTAAAGTCTTCAAACTTGATGGCTTCCTTCTATAGTCTTCTTAAGACTTTAATGGTTTTCCTTAAAGTCTTCAAGCCTTTAATGGTTTCCCTCAAAGTCTTCAAGCATTTTAATGCTTTATCTTCATTTTTCTCATTTAAATAAATTAATATTTATTTGAATATTTATCCAAATGCAAATTACACCATTTAATTGAAATAAATGATTTTATTTTAATTGAAAATACCAAAATTTCTCCCACTTGCATTTTCCTACAAAATCCACTTGCATGCCTAAACCCCTTCTAGAATTTTCTAATCACTTCTAAATAACCTAACCCCTTTTCTAAACTTTGTCACATTCCTAAGCAAAAGGGAAGTCACTTCTCAAACCCTCAAAGTCTTTGATAACCATTAAAGGCTTCCAACCTTCAACCACTAAATGGCTCAAAGTCTTTGATAAACATTGAAGGCTTTCAACCTTCAACCACTTAATCCCCAAAGTCTCCAATAACCATTAATGGTTACCTCAAACCCTCCCACATGGTTAAAACATTTGTTTTGACTCAACCTCTACCCAACCCAAAGGTCTCATCAGGCCATTAATGCTTTGACCATGATTATCTCTTAAACATTTGCACAAAGGTTTATCCTTGGATTAACTCTTAATCCAGTGGGTAATCTTAATTTGGACTTGACCCTTAGCCTCTAGATAACCATGAGGTCTTCTCAGGCCTTTAATGCCTCTAACCTCTTCTCTCAACCCAATCCTATGTTGACACTTGTCACCATTTTATTGGTGCCAATTGTGCACATGGATCCCCAACTTTCAAACTTGGCCCTTGATTAAACCATTCAATCTTAACCCTTCATTTCCCCATTTCTTCTATAAATAGAACCCTTCTCCTCAAGCAAGAAAGAAGCATTTAGAGTATTGTTGTTATACTGGCATTAGCATAGAGCTTTTTCATAGCATCACTATCTACTCTTGCATAGTATTTGCTTATCATATTCAACCATCTTGAATCTCCATATGGCATCCATGGTTAGTGCTAAAACCTGAGAGCTACACTCATTTGGGACTTGGAGAGGAGACGAACAAGGGAGGAGAAACTATGAGCATCTTGATTAGTTATTTTATTCTATGTTTATATGCTTTCTATTTCATGCTTAATATCTCTCTTGATATGCCTGTTTAGGATAATCTTTTGTTGCTAACACTAATGCTTGTTTCTTGTGCTCTTGTGTGTGTTGTCATCAAACAGATTTTCTAATCCTTTTTGCAGAGCATCATTTGGTGAACCCGACGTGAATCCAAACACCAAAAAGATCAACTTTTTTTTTTTTTAACCAATAACATGTTTGAATGTTGAAAATGTCACACAGGTTGCGCTTTTGACACTGTTTTGGTACGTTTGACATTATTTTGGCACTATTCACCTTGTTTTAGTGCTTTTTCCTTCTCTGTCTTTCCCTTTCTTTTAGTGCGTTTGTGTTAAATAGTGCCTCTGTTCAAACGCAGACTAGCGCTATTGTAACAAAACATTGTACAAATCACCTTGTAACCAAAAAAAAAAAAAAAACCAAAAAAAAAAAATTAGGCTTGTAGAAGCCCACCAAATAGGCAAATTTTACTAACTATTTTTCTCTTTTGTGCAGATTTAAATTAGATTAAAAAGTAGATTTATATTTTTTACTAACTTGTTTTTTGAAGTTGGTTTTAAAAATGAATTCACTTTTTATTTTGGTTTAAAATTAACTTCACATTTCAAATTTGGGCTTTTAAAAAAAGAATCATACATTTGTTTGGGGCTCTTAAAAAGAATTTCATTGTTCCAAGGTAAAAAGAACCACAAACTTATACAAAAACAACTTTATTTTTTTTTTGCAAGTTAGGAAACAAACTTCGTTTTGGTGCTTAAAATCAACAAGGCAAATTTTATTTCTTGCATCAAGATAAAACTCACAATCCACACTTCCATTTTTGGTGCAAATAAAATTCACAATCAACTTGTCTCATTTTTAAAGCAATTTTACTTCATGCAAACATGTTTTTCATTAAGTTGACCAGGATTTTCAAATTCTAGTTTACTCAAACAATTGCCTTTGAAAATTAAAAAGAACACCATGATTGTTGGAGCAACATCTCCAAATAGTTAGATCACATTGCAATGATAGATTAAAAAGAACAAGTGTTTTTTATGCTTGGCACACTTGTGCAAAGAGTTGGTCGAGTGGTCCTACTTCTAACACACACTATCCTCTCCCTTGGCTTTCGTGGTCCTAGGTGCAAGAGAAAAGTGTTAGTAACACTCAAAATTTTATCTTTTTAAGAAAGGCCTGCCAAGAGACACATCACTCTTGGGAACGACCTCGAGCGGTAAATCCTTCGAGCCGCTATAGAAATCAGGTGTGAGCGAAAGTTGTAGCCTTGGGTATAGCTGTTCCTACAGTGTAACTGGCCGAAAGGACAAATGGGCCCCACCACTGGTTACAAGGCTCTTAAGTGAGTCACTGCAGAATGAACTTATGTCCAAAAACATCGAACATGACTAAACACCTTTAAGTAGTAGCCCACCCATTCTATTGATTGAGGATATTTGCAATATAATTTAGTGCAAGAGCATAGATGGTTTTGCTCCCAAGATACTCACCATACATATTTCCTTGAGTAGAAACATAGCTTTTTGAAAAGTCACTTGTGGCTTGATAAAAGTGGTGACTCCCCCATCATAGGGATCATCTATTTGTTATGCTCATGCAAGACTTAGTATATCACATCCTTACCTGCCAAGGCGGGATTCATAAGGTATGTAGTACCAAAGTCGAAGAAATATCAAGATGTGGGCTAAATTTATCACAACTGGCCATTTGACCTTAGGGATAAAAAGTGTTTGAAGTGTGTTCATTTTAGTCAAGACCAAGTGCAAATTGAGCCGACTTCAGGCTTTGGAAATACACCTTAAAATACATCTAAAGGAAGGGTCAAAAACAAGTCCAACGATTGGGTTGATCTAGACCCATACTCATTTGTGCCTTTGAGGCAACATTCTTGTGTTTGTGTGCTTGCTTTGTTTTCTTGTCAAAGAAAAATCAGAAAATCAATCCCAAAAACAAAGTATTCATCCAACATTTCTCAAAAACAAACAAAAATACCAAAAACAAAGTGCAAACAACAAAGAGACAAATTTTATGACCATTCTTCACATCTTGCGAAAGAAGAAGTGTCATCAGAATATCAACTTGAAAAGGAGACCATTAAGCTCAAAGGCTTTGATCTAAAGGAGGAAATTCTTCTATCTCAATAGACAAATTTTTGTCTCACATAGAGTCTTTCTACATCGCATGCGTCTATAGCTTCAAGGTAAAACAAACGAGTTTGATTCAGAATCATTGAACCGTAGAGCTTTTATGCAATATAGAGCTCTGAGTTATCACAAAAATCAAGGAGGAAGGATTAATCCCAACTTCTTCCCAAACATCTGTATCACATACAACACAGCTCGAGAAATACCTCCAACACCTAAAAGGGAAGAGGTAGAGTTTGTCCCATTCGTAACACAAAGTTTTTATTGAAAGTTGAAAACGTTTCATCTATCATCTCACTCATACATCATCACTTCATCATCAATCCATCCCAACTCTCAAAACATTAAGAGGTTCTTGTCCCAAGATTCCTTTTTAGATATTGCTTGAAATCAAACACATCACATCACTTTTTAGATTGTTTCTACATCTAGGATAAGCTCATCCTAAGAGACACATCTACGCAGGTTAAAACTAGTCCATGAGTGAATCCTCTCATTGCTAGGTAGTTCAATCTGTAACACATCTCAGATTTCTCTACACCTTATCACATCAAATCTTATCAAACAAGCAAGCAATTCGAAGAAGGAATTTCGGTTACATCTACCTTTAAAAGTGTTAAGAGATCCACATGCAACACAATTCACCAATCATCAAATCTCTCATTTCATCAACAACTCCTCATCATTTTCACTCAACTTCAACAAAGACTCATAAACAAAATGGCTCAAACCCAATCACAGTCAAGACAACGAGAAATAGAAATGGAAGAAGAAGAAGAGGACAATCTCAATGAATTTCAAGAAGCACTTGGAGGAAATGCAAATGATGAAAACCCGAGTACTCCTACTCCTGCAACAATAGAAAGGGCTCAACATAACCCTCTCTTTAATAGACTGTTTGACGAAATACTCAGGAGCAATGCGGATGCTCACTTCTTAAGACTTGCTCAAGAAGGAGCAAAACTCCCCTCTGACTTTGATCTTGCCCAATTAAGACAAGCATTAGAAAGACAAAGTCGCCATGAGGAGGAAAGAGGTAGAGATCACATCAGATATAACATTCCTCGAGGTAACCCACCACCTCCTCCTCCAAATGAAATGGAGATGTTGCGACAACAAGTCAAAAATCTCACCCAACAACTTCATAGTGGTGTTAAGACCAATCAATTCTCACTTAACGACATCTATCCCTATCCTTTTGATAGGAATCTTTATATGCCACCCTTTCCACGAGGATTCGAAACACCCAAATTTGAAAAATATAGGGGAAAGGGAGATCCTCATGATCATGTCAAAGAATTTCATTCCGCTTGTCTTGAAGTGGCATACGAAGACACATACCTAATGCGCCTTTTTCCCCAAAGCTTTGGAGGAACAACCACATCATGGTTTTCCCGACTATCGGGTGGCATTAGAACATTTGAGGAACTCATCCAGAAGTTCCTATCTCATTACTCTCATAACATTGAACGTGACATCACCATGGTTGATCTATGCAACACCAAACAAAAACCAGGTGAATTATTCTCAGTATTCCTACAACGATGGCGCCAAATGTCTTGCAGACATTCTCTTCAGTTACCTGAACAAGAACTAGTGGAAATTTTCATTTCCAACTTAAACGAAGAAATGGAATTTCACCTGGATGTCAAAGACACAGACTCTTTTAACGATATGATCACCAAGGGTTTAAAATGTGAAAGGACACTCATCAAGAAAGGACTCATCAAAATCTTTAATGAACCAAAAGATGGTCCTCGCTCGCGCTTCAATAGTGATAAACCAAACTTCTAGAACAAGAATAAGAATATCGTCAATGATGGGGTTGTAGATGCTCGAACTATCCAAAATGCACAACCTGTGGTTTGATTTGCAGGACAAAATCCTCCACCTCAGAACAACACAAATGTTCCTTCTAATCAAGGTCGCATCACATCTCACGATGAACCTAGACCTCGTCAGCAAAAACAAAAATGCACATACACTCCCTTAGGGGAACCCATTGAAACAATGTTGCGACAACTCATTTCTCAAAATTTGATCACTCTACCTAAGCTATCAAACTATGAGCCTCAGGTCAAACCGGCATGGTGGAGAGATACTGAACACTGTGAGTTCCATCAAGGAAGAGGACACAAGACAAGTAATTGTCACCGATTGAAAGATCTCATTCAGGATCTTATTGATCGAGGAGAAATTGAAATTGAAGGACATGACCCAAAAATGACCAATAATGATCATCTGATGTTCAAGAATCCACTTCCATCACAAGATCAAAGGGGTCCTTCCACTTCCCGGCGAGGCACTGATACCACTGATTATACACAGGCTGCGTATAACTATACTGTAAATCACCTGTATGATGCCAGTGAACAAATTGCAACTATAACCTTCAAAAATCCCACCTCAAATTGCAATGTTGTTACACGTCGTGGCAAGGTCACCATCAAGGCAGCTCCACAGGGCACCACCTCCGTCCCAAAGCAGTACAATCTTGTGGAACACTTAGATAAAATGCCTGCGCTTATATCCATTTTAGAGCTATTGCGCCTATCGCCATCTCATAAAACAATCTTGGATCAAGCACTCCAAGAGGCGTCAGTCCCTGCAAACCTGAATACGGACCAGTTTCAAGCCATGGTTGGAAATCTAAAGTCATCACCTTGTCTCACTTTTTCTGAAAGTGACAACTCTTCCTTCCAGCAACCTCATAATGCTTCGCTACACATTGAAGGCTTTATCAACCAACACAAGATCAAGCGAGTCTTGATAGATAATGGAGCAGGCCTAAACATTTGTACACTATAGTTGGTCACAACATTGGGATATGCAATAGAATCAGTGGATCCTTGCAAGAAGATCACAATCAAAGCCTATGATGACATAGAGCATTCATCCAAAGGAGCTGTGGTACTACCAATCCGAGTGGGCCCTGTGGTAAAGCACATCATCTGTCAGGTTCTGGACCTTCCTCTACCATATAATCTATTATTAGGGAGACCTTGGATACATGCCATGCAATCTGTTCCATCTACCTACCATCAATGTATCAAGTTCCCACATAACTGTACAGAGATCACAATCCTGGGCGATGCAAATCCCTTTGCTTTTTGCCATAATATCAACCATCAACCAGAGATTACTGTTCCTAATAATAGGGAAGCCATTTCCTCCACATTATATGTAAGTCCTGCCTCTCTTGCCAGTTCGAACACCCCTATACCCAAGCAAGAAAAGCTTAAAATGAAAGTAGCAGAGGAAGGTCCTGGAGAATACAACTTGAGTCAACTCTTTTGTGTGGGACAAATGCCCACTTCTCCTAGAACACATGGTAAACCACAGCAGTTACTCCAGCAACCATTAATCACGCCCACATGTGCCTTGATGCCTTTCGTCCTTGGAAAGAGTCAAGAGGAAGAAACCCAAGATGAGGACCTAGTGGACTGGATCTATAAAGATCCCATCACCACTGATAAACAGTGAGTTACACTTCCTACGGAACAGTATGGCAAAGGCCTCCTCATTATGCAAAGAATGGGATATGATGGTCAAAGTGCTTTGGGATATTGTAAACAAGGACGACATGAACCTCTGCTGCCAGAATTCAAGCCCAAAGGTAATACAGGCCTAGGCTTTGAGAAATAAATATTTCCTAAACTCAAATTCAAAGGAAAACCCAGCAAAGCATTTTTCCCACCTACTGCAAAGAGGACACCTTTCATAATCAAAGCACCATCAAGCACTATCCCCACTGCCCCATCAAGGCTCACAACTCCACCGCAACCATCACCAATGCCAAACATCCCACCAATCGAACCAGTAATCCCATCCACGACAGCCATCACATCAATATAACCATTCGTAGCAACAACTATATCCGAACTCGCAGCAACATCTATGGCACCAACCATTCCAATAGAAGCCACTAAGTCAACACTGCCGATACTTCCAGTAACAAATCCTTTAATCCCCATCAAAATTCCTATAGCACCGATCACTACAAAGGTACATAAACCAATCACGCCTGCAGTATTCAACTCCAGCGACATCCCAGTATGGTATAGCAATCGGATGCTGGAAAGTGATTCAGAGACCGACTCACATGAGTGGGAATTTGATTCTGTACAGCTTAACACTTCAGATGAGGAAGGCACATCACCACCTCCACCACGCAAAGACATCCCTATTTATAGAGAAGCATAGATAAAGACCACTTGGGTACCTGAGCTGGAAACATCTTTCACAAACCCTACGTCTCATCCTACGCCTGATTCTGATAGGGAGAGTACCATTAACGACCTTCACCATAATGTCTTAACCCTCACTGATACATCTAACGCACTTAACCTAAAAGATGAAGTAATGCCCATTATCCACCCTGAACTCATCGAATGGAACCAATCAAATCCTCCATGTCTTGACCTCTTCCAAAATGATGAGGCTATCATTGACTTTTTGGAATTAAGGGATAACCTACCAAGCGGGGATCACAAAGCTGGATTCGCCATTGAACTTAATAGCGCAGCATACTTCGGGGTGGATGCCAAACCTTTCAACTGCAAAAATATAACAATAAAACATGGATCTTCTAGTGAAAACCACACTGTGGCACTGTTTGATCCGACAAAAGTAAAAAGAAAGAGCGTATCCAACGGTGAAAACCTCTCTGAGGCGCCTGAGGATGAAATGTTTGACATTCTCCCTACAAACACACAACAGGAACGATCAACGATTCTCATCGAGGAAACCAAAGAATACAATGTGTGGACTCCTGAAAATCCTCATATCATACATCTGGCATCTCTTCTCACTCCAGAGGAACAGCCTCAATTTATAGAGTTCTTCCAGAAGCATCAGATCAACTTTGCATGGTCATATGCAGACATGCCTGGGCTTGATCCGGATTTAGTTATGCATCACCTCACAGTAGCAGAAGGAGCCAAACCTATCAAGAAGAAACTTCGTAAGATGCATCCCCAGATTGTAGTGCTAGTCAAAACAGAACTCAAGAAACTCCTGGATGTTGGTTTCATTACACCAATTGATTATGTAGAATGGATCTCCAACATTGTGCCAGTTGGCAAACCAAAAGGGGGCATCCGCATTTGTACTGACTTCAGAGATCTGAATAAGGCATGTCCTAAGGATGACTTCCCCCTACCAAATATCGACATCATAGTGGATTTGACAGCAGGACATGCCATGCTTTCACTCATGGATGGCTTTTCAGGATACAATCAAACAAAGATCGCACCAGAGGACCAACATAAGACAGCCTTCACATGTCCATGGGGCACATACTGCTGGAATGTAATGCCTTTTGGTCTAAAGAATGCAGGAGCGACCTATCAAAGAGCAATGACCACCATCTTCCATGACATGATGCATACTATGATGGAAGATTATGTGGATGATTTACTAGCAAAATCACTCACTAGAGATGGGCATCTCCACATCTTAGATCAAATCTTTGATAGACTGGAACAATACCATGTTCGACTCAACCCAAAGAAATGTGTCTTCGGAGTGACCTTCGGGAAGCTTCTAGGATACATTGTCTCAAGCAAAGGCATTGAGGTCGATCCAGCAAAGGTTAAAGCAATCATGGACATGCCACCTCCAAGGAATATCAGTCAGCTAAGAACACTACAAGGACGGCTTCAATCCATCCGCAGATTCATTGCACAATTGGCTGATAAGTGTCACCCATTCACACACCTGCTACACAAGAACATCTACTTTCAGTGGGATGACAAATGCCAACAAGCATTTCAGGTGCTTAAAGACTATCTCATGAATCCACCATTGTTGATGCCACCAGATCCAAGTAGACCGTTGTTACTTTATATCTCAGTGACAAGTACAACATTGGGTGTACTACTGGCACAACATAATATGAAAGGAAAAGAGTGTGTTGTTTACTACATCTCTCGCACACTGGTGGGCTATGAACTCAATTACACACCTATTGAGCAAGCTTGCCTAGCAGTAATCCTGGCAGCCACTAAATTGAGGCACTATCTATTGACACACAAGGTACAACTCATCGCAAAGATTGATCCACTCAAGTATTTACTTAGCAAAGTAGCATTGATAGGTCGCTTGGCCAAATGGGTGATGATTCTAAGTGAATTTGACATTGAGTATGTGGACCGTAAAGCTATCAAAGGTCAGGTTATTCCAGATCAGTTGGCCGATGCACCACTCATAGGCGATCATCCTCTCATTTCCAATTTTTCAGATGAAGAGATATTTATGATCATAGAAGCACAACCATGGAAACTATATTTTGATGGTTCATACACTAGGCATGGCTCAGGGGCAGGCATTTTGTTTATCACACCTCAAGGTGATAGCATCCCGAAGTCTTATAGGCTCACATTTCCATGCACAAACAACATAGCAGAATATGAGGCTTTGATCACAGGACTCAGGCTAGCCATACAATGGAAATTAAAAGAACTACAAGTATATGGCGACTCACAACTGGTCATTCGACAAGCAACAGATGAATATCAGACCAAGGATGATAAACTCATGCCATATAAGCAAATGGTGGACAATCTAAAGACATCATTTATTACTATCACCTTTGAGCAGATACCAAGAGATCAGAATCGAGCTGCTGACGCTATGGCTTCTATCGCATCTCTACTAGATCTTCCACAGAATTCAACACGCTACGAGTTCTTGGTAGAATAGCTTTGGATTCCCGCTTATGATATCCCCAAATCCGAAATGATATGTCGCCTTGTTGGTTCTGAATCCCCATGGTATGGTGAGTTCTACACCTATCTCCGCGATCACACCCTTCCTCCCAACCAATCAAATAACCAACGAAAAACCTTCATTTGCCAAACTGCTCGATATACCATTATTGCCGAAACCCTATACCGACGTAGTCTTGATGGTACTCTCCTTCGATGTCTGGAACAAGATGAGATAACAAAGGCTTTGGAAGAGGTACATGAAGGAATTTGCAAGACTCATGCAAGCGGTCCATCACTAGCCAAAAAGATCATGCGAGCTGGATACTATTGGCTATCTATGGAAAAAGACTCTTACTACTTTGTCAAGAAGTGCAAGAAATGTCAAATTCATGGTGACCTGATACATGCACCAGCCCAGGAACTGCAACCAATCACAACACCATGGCCTTTTTGTCAATGGGGCCTTGACCTTGTGGGTAAGATTCATCCATCTTCATCCAATGACCATAAATTCATTATTACCGCCACCGAATATTTCACAAAGTGGATCGAAGCTGTTCCACTTACCCAAGTCACTGGCAAGAAGATTGCCTCATTCATCCTCAATTACATCATCTGCCGGTATGGTGTACCCATGTCCATCATCACAGATAACGGTCTTCCTTTCAAAAATCAGGATGTCCATGAACTTTGTGAGAAATTTCATATCCAACACCGCTTTTCCACTCCCTATTACCCACAAGGCAATGGTCAGGCTGAAGCATCCAATAAAAACATATTGAGGATCCTAAAGAAGACAGTCAATGATGCCGGTCGTGATTGGCATGTTCAACTGAATCCAACACTATGGGCATATCGAACTAGCATTCGAACCCCTACAGGTGCAACTCCTTATTCATTGGTCTATGGTGCTGTAGCATCGTAAATTGTACGCACTTGCTAGGGCGGTACAATTTCACACCTAGTTTAGCACCCGCCTTGGCGCATTTTGCATTTTGCATTGCATTTCCCCTTTAGCACTTAATTAATTAAATTAATTAGGTCTAAGGTCCTATTTTATCATCTCCCATATCATAAAGTTGGGCCCTTTCATTAAAGTGTGCCCCTTTCATTTTATTCTTCCAATACATCATTTAATCAAAAACCCTAATTAGGTCCTATTTTGAACTTGGGGGCTTGATTTCGGGGGTCAAAACATCTCGAAATCACCTGTAACTTCGGGATTCTCTCTAAAATCATCATATCTGACGGCCCTGAAAATTTGGTGAAAAGTTGTCGGGACCATGGCGCCCGTGCAACATGGTCTCAGACATTTTTCCCAAAATTTTGGGAGCACGATCCAATCATAAAATCAAGCTTAACCCCAAGAAATTGGCGGGACATTCAATCTCTAGGTCGGCCAAAATACGAATTTACAACCTAGGGTTTCATACATAAAAGCTCTCTTTCCTCATTGGAAAGGATCCGATTTTTGGCTTTCAAGGACCTTCTATGCAGCGAAAGAGCAGATCTTTGAAGACTTCAACAACATTCAACATTCCTCTATCAAGCACTTATCAAATTCATTCATCCACTTAGGGCTTGGAAGACATTGAAGAACAATAGGAAATTACCGACTGAAGATTGGCTTGTACTCCTCCCTTGAGGGTTGGGTATGATTTCATGTTGTTTTCATGTCTTTGCATAAGCTTCAATATATCCTTTATTCATGCTTTAGATCACTTTGCATCTTGATTTAGAGCATTTACATTATCATTTACAAGCAATTAGGGTTTACTTTCTAGGTTGCTCTAGTTTGCTTTCTTGCATTTAAGGACCTTGCACACACACTAGGTCTGCACACACAATACATTTTACAATACAACTTGGCTATTCGTGGAGGTGGAAATCACCGAAGCGGGGGTTTGACTAAGGCAAAACCCTATATAGCCGCCCACACACCTTTTCAGATATAAGTGCAGGTTTCGGGACTCGGACGACGCCGCAGGTTGCAGATCCGGGAGAAGCAGACTGAGACCGACCTTCCCACCAAATTTCAGAGAAAAAGACCAGGACAGGGGCGTGGGGCGCCCTGGTCCTACCAGGACAGGGGCGCTGGGCGCCCTGGTCCCTTCTAGGCACCCTGGTCCCTACTGGGTGCCCTGGTCCCTGGGACAGGGGCGCTGGGCGCCCTGGTCCGACAGCATTTTCAGCATTTTTGATAGCTTTTTCCAAAGTGCAAAAACAACAGTTTTCGGAGCAATTTTAGGGCCAGAATTAGGACAGTGGCGCCCGCGCCCCTGTCCCGAACATTTTCAATCAGATTTTAACTCTGGGTACGCATTTTCATTCTTGTCTTATCCTTGTGTTTACAGCTTTCCATCATTTAAGTTCAATTCTGCAATCTTGTCATTAGTTCCTACTTGCATTTTGAGGTTAGGGATTGAACTTGCATCATTTGATCTTCCAATTTCAACAAAGGAATAGAAATCCTAATAGATATCCCGTGGCTCTCTCTTTCACAAAAAGAAGTAGCCAATTGTGCGATATCTCTAGGCTCTTTCGTATTCCGTAATGTGTGTCAAAAGGTAGGATTAGGGCATGTTAACCTAGTCTCGCTTTTTCCCCCACATAGGTGCAGAAGCTATCTTACCTATTGAGGTTGAGATACCATCCTTATGGGTTTCATTGCACAATCTCATCGATGATGAAGCATACAGAGTATCCCGTCTTCAAGACTTGGAGTTACTTGATGAAAAGCGACAAGCTGCATACAACCATCTCAAAGCCTATCAGCAGCGCATGAGTAGAAGCTACAATCACCGAGTTAGATCTTGTACATTTGAGGTAGGTGATCTTGTTCTTCGAGAGAATCCTCGCAACCAACCAAATAGAGAACATTAGGGCAAGTTTGAATCAAACTGGCTCGGCCCATATGTTGTCACTGCTGTATTCGGGTCCGGGGAATATCAGTTGGCTACATCAGAAGGAGAACCGCTCGCAGATCCAATCAATAGCATGCACCTCAAAAGGTTTTATACCTAAGGTCTACAGAGCATCAGGCTCCCCTGCATATCAGAAAATACCCAAAACATTCAAAAAATGTCCTAAAGAAAATACAAAAACATTCAAAAAAGTAAAGAAAAATCATGCATCCAAACGGTGAACAACCACTTCGGTGGCACCTTGGGTAAGTGCGATGCCGAAAACCTGGCAAACAGGCGCCACTCGTAAAGGCAATGGCTCCAATATCTTTCAGGCTCGTTGCGATCACATTCATACATACACACATCCATCCATCTAACCATGGCTTGTTATTTGATCTGTAATCCAAGAAAGTACTTCATGCATCTGGCATCCCGTTTTTTTATAGTCATGTCTAAACTGGGGGCAATGCCTTTAACCTATTGATGGAAGTGGATTCTACATTACTGGTGATTCATTGGCAAAAACTTTCAAAAAAATGTCTCGCAAAACCCAAAAACATTCAAAAATATCTCGCAAAAATACCAAAAATATTCAAAACAATTCAAAATCCAAAAACATCGACAAACCATTGAAAAATCCAACAAAAACATGGCAACACATTGTACATACTCGTCCATGCAGATACCAAACAAACATTGCGACATACTTAACAAAATGACCATTTATCAATCAAACCCAACAACATCAACACTCAAAACTGTCTTAAACAAGGATGCATCCTTCCTTACAAAAACAAAGACAAGATGACATTTTCTTTGACAAGAAAATTCTGTTTACACTATCAAATACTTGGTTGATTTATGGTCTAGTAATTTATATTAGGATCTTTCAGCATTGTTTTGTATCGTTTGCGCATTACTTCTGATGAAGTTCTGGGGCATGTACTAATGGTGTCTACGTGGGAAGTTCACTAAGCTACGTGATCTTATGCAAAATGCAGTCATAGATCACTACGGCTTGCTGACTACAGCGTATACCTTGACCATATGAGCATGAACCATTACCAAGGATCCATATTCTTTATTCTTTATGTATATATTGTTTGTTTGCAGGTACAATTCTCTTTCTTTGGTTCCTCCTACCTCATCCAAACTGGATAAAGGTTTTATCTCTTAGTACGGTATGCACTTGTCTCAGGATCTGATTAGTCTAAGATCAAGGAGGACGTTCCAAGTCATGCATGAAAGGAGATAATCCTTGTCTGTTCCGCAAGCAATACTCGGGTCAACTTGATCCATTATATCAAGTTGCTTGTATTAACTTGCTATATCAAAATCCATGTAAGAAATACTCTGGTCATCTTGAATCTTTATGTCAAGTTGCTTGTATTTTCTTACAACATTTTAAAGCTCAATGATGAAAAATAAAGCACCATGGATCGTCATTCCATCTCATCTGTATATATTGCATTTCGTTGCATTCCACCCATCCCTACATTCATAATAGCTGCATATCATGCATACATAGTCATAATAATGCATACTCTATTTTACTCCTCTTCTTCCATAGGACTCGGTCCTAGTCCTCCATATCTTCTATCTAACATCAAATCACCCCACCCTCCCTATCTTGATCATCAACATCATCCTAATCCCTTCATCGCTTCCCCTCCTCACTCATCCACAAAATTAAGCCAGTTACTCTGTCTACATAGATACATCGACTCCCACACACCTAGACTATCAACAGATACTCTGATCAAGTATCTTTGGGTCTCAACAGGTAATCGATCATGGTAATCCTAGACAACATCAGGCATTTATCATAATGACCTAGTCTCAACGGGGCTACCATGATTCCCCACAACCATCCATCACATGCACACATTATCAATTGATCAAACCAATCAAACACAATCACATCGGACAATTACATCAATTGTCTACGTCTCAACGAGTATTTTGCTTCATATACCTTGACTTCATCGGGCAATTGCATCAATTGTCTAAGTCACCATCAGGTCACTTTGATTCACTTACTCAGACTTTATCATGTCCAAGCGACCAACTGACATCAACTGTCATGCTTTGACTTGACTGGGGCAATTAAACCGATTGCACCAGATTGTCCAACCAATTTTGATCAATTGTATAGCATCAATCAAAACCCCACACTACATCTGCTATGTATCTCTTGCATGACCTCAGGATACTCGCTGGCTTGTTGTTTCTTCATATTCAATCCATTTTCTCCCATTCTTTCATCATTAGTTCTAATTTCTTCTATTCTACCTCCCCTCCACTTTTCATTCTTTTTCGAGAGATCGCCCGATTTTTCAAAAAAAAAAATTCGGCCCATCTCTCGAGGGGGCATACCACCCATTAAATTTACATTTTATGGGGCATTTCTTCACACCTATTTTTCTTTCTTTGAAACGACGCGATAAACCGCACCGTCTCAAAGAGGGGCAAATGTAGTCACATAAATCTGTCCACTTAATTAAATGAATACTTAGTATTTATTTGATTATTTAACCATCAATTAATAATTAATTAAATTAATATTTAATTAATTCATCTTAACCCTCTTCTCCTATTAATTAAATAAATTATTCAATTTATTTGATTTAATTCACTTAACCAAATTCAGACCATTAATTAAATAAATAAATCATATTTATTTAATTAAATATTCTCTCACATTTAAATAAATTAATATTTATTTAAATCCCCCAAAATCCCACCTCTCACATTTAAATAAATTAACATTTATTTAAATCACCTTTATCCTCTACCCACTTGCATTTTCCTACAAATGCAAGTTGCACAATTATTTTAAATAAATAATTTATTTAAAACACCTTTATCCTCTACCCACTTGTATTTTCCTACAAAAGCAAGTTGCACAACTATTTTAAATAAATTATTTATTTAAAATCCTATTTATCCTCACCCACTTGAAACCTTTAATGGTTTCCCTTAAAGTATTCAAACTTGATGGCTTTAAAGTCTTCAAACTTGATGGCTTCCTTCTATAGTCTTCTTAAGACTTTAATGGTTTTCCTTAACGTCTTCAAGCCTTTAATGGTTTCCCTCAAAGTCTTCAAGCATTTTAATGCTTTATCTTCATTTTTCTCATTTAAATAAATTAATATTTATTTGAATATTTATCCAAATGCAAATTACACCATTTAATTGAAATAAATGATTTTATTTTAATTGAAAATACCAAAATTTCTCCCACTTGCATTTTCCTACAAAATCCACTTGCATGCCTAAACCCCTTCTAGAATTTTCTAATCACTTCTAAATAACCTAACCCCTTCTCTAAACTTTGTCACATTCCTAAGCAAAAGGGAAGTCACTTCTCAAACCCTCAAAGTCTTTGATAACCATTAAAGGCTTTCAAGCTTCAACCACTAAATGGCTCAAAGTCTTTGATAAACATTGAAGGCTTTCAACCTTCAACCACTTAATCCCCAAAGTCTCCAATAACCATTAATGGTTACCTCAAACCCTCCCACATGGTTAAAACATTTTTTTTGACTCAACCTCTACCCAACCCAAAGGTCTCATCAGGCCATTAATGCTTTGACCATGATTATCTCTTAAACATTTGCACAAAGGTTTATCCTTGGATTAACTCTTAATCCAGTGGGTAATCTTAATTTGGACTTGACCCTTAGCCTCTAGATAACCATGAGGTCTTCTCAGGCCTTTAATGCCTCCAACCTCTTCTCTCAACCCAATCCTATGTTGACACTTGTCACCATTTTATTGGTGCCAATTGTGCATATGGATCCCCAACTTTCAAACTTGGCCCTTGATTAAACCATTCAATCTTAACCCTTCATTTCCCCATTTCTTCTATAAATAGAACCCTTCTCCTCAAGCAAGAAAGAAGCATTTAGAGTATTGTTGTTATACTGGCATTAGCATAGAGCTTTTTCATAGCATCACTATCTACTCTTGCATAGTATTTGCTTATCATATTCAACCATCTTGAATCTCCATATGGCATCCATGGCTAGTGCTAAAACCTGAGAGCTACACTCATTTGGGACTTGGAGAGGAGAGGAACAAGGGAGGAGCAACTATGAGCATCTTGATTAGTTATTTTATTCTATGTTTATATGCTTTCTATTCCATGCTTAATATCTCTCTTGATATGCCTGTTTAGGATAATCTTTTGTTGCTAACACTAACGTTTGTTTCTTGTGCTCTTGTGTGTGTTGTCATCAAACAGATTTTCTAATCCTTTTTGCAGAGCATCAACTGTTTGTCAAAGGCATCAAAACATGGAACAAAAGTGCCAAAGCACAATCTGTGCGTGAAAATAATAAAAATCATAAAAACAACAGTTAAAATCAATAATCAAAAGGTTGCGTGTTCAATTCACATCAGGTTCACCAAATGATACACGCTAAAAGGGGCAAAAGGCACAAAAGACAAGTTCAAATGTTAGTAGATTAGTCACAACCAAAACAAAACACAAATGAACCTAGAAACTTTAGCATGCATATCAAGAGAGATAAAAAGCACACAATAAGGAGCATACATAAACGAAAAAAGGAAAGAAAATCCCCCAAGATGCTCCCCAAAATGCTCATAGATATTCCTCCCTTGTTCCTCTCCTCTCCAAGTCCCACATGAGTGTAGCTCTCAGCTTTTTGCACTATCCATGGATGCCATATGAAGATTCAAAATGGGTGTGAAATAAAAACAAATGCTTATGCAAGTGTAAATGATTTACTTATGAGAAAGCACCTAATTAGTCTATGTAAATCTTAGTATAATAACAATGTAAATTCTTCTTAATGCTCTCTAAAATGACTATAAGTTTGATGCAAAAAAGGCTTTTTATCCTAAAAAAATGAAGAATAAGGGCTCTATTTATAGGAGAAATAGGGCAATAGATGGTCAAGATTGAGTAATCTTAACAAGGGCCAAGATTGAAAGTTAATCAATCCATGTGATGGCTTTCAACCCAATCCCATGATGACAAATGTCAACATGAGATGGCTTGAGAGAAGAGGGAATAAGAATCAAATGCTTGAGATGACATGAAGGTTACCTTGGGAGGGTTTAGTTGGGCTTTAGTTAGTGAATAAAGCTTTTATCCAATGAATAATGCCTTTATCCAATGGGTAAACTCTTGTGCAAGAGTTAGTGGGGATAACCATGGTCAAAACAATGAATGCTTGAAGAGACCCATTAGTTAAATGAGGGTTGAGTGAGAGGGAAAGCCTCTAACCATGTGGGTGAGTTGAGTTTAACCATTAATGGCTATGTAAAAGCCATAAATGGTTATGTAAGAGCCATAAATGATTTAGAAGACTTTGGGGGTTAACTTGTTGAAAGATAAAAAACCTTTAATGCATTTCAAAGACTTTGGAGGTTTTCAGAAGTGACTTCTCTTTGCTTAGGAATGTGACAATAATTAGGAGATTGATTAGGCTAAATTGGAATGGATTAGAATAATCTAGAAGGAGTTTAGGAGGCAAGTGGGTGAGAGAAAATAGGATTTTATTTAGAAATAAAATTGATTTATTTTAATTATTGATTGCAACTTTCATTTGTGGGATTTTGCAAGTTGGGGGGGAATTTTTAAATAAATTTAGATTTATTTAAAAGGGGAATTTGATTTGTGCTTTTAAGTAAATATTGATTTATTTAAATGAGCGGAATAAGGGAAATTAAATAAATTAGATTTATTTAATAACTAGGTTATAGATAGGGATTTTTTATTTAAATAAATTTATGTAATTTATTTAATAGCAGAATGGGGGTTGAATGAAATAATTAAATGTGGATTTAATTAATAGAGGAATATTAGTGTATCAAATAAATATTAAATATTTATTCAATTTAGTGGACAGATTTATGTGTCTACACATATTATAGCTGAGTCTGTGTTGGTTAAGATTGTGCATGTCTGCTGTAGACACTTGTTGCAAGGTGTGAGCCCTTGGTCTCCTTGTGTTGTGTAGCGCAACGCTTGGGTTTGTGACATGGCTTAACCGACTCTAGTGGACTCTATAATTCTAGTGGTTGTATCAGGTATTAACAAGTTGATCTTTTGGTGCAATGGCAACCACACTTGTAACAAGTTGTATCAGAGCTTGGTCACAAATTCAAACCCCTCGCTTGCACTAGGGGGGGATTGTTGCAAGGTGTGCGCCCTTGGTCTCCTTTTGTTGTGCAATGTAGTGCTCAGGTTTGTGACATGGCTTAACTGCCTCCTATGGATTCTATAAGTCTAGTGGTTGTATTGAGCATTAACAAGTCAATCTTTTAGTGCAACGACAACCACACTTGTAACACGACTTTTAGTGAAGATGAATATGGCACGGTAGCATATCATTGCTTAACATTATTGGCAGATAGATCACTGTGAATAGGCATTAGTTCATGGTTGCACACTTACATACATAAGGGTGAGTATTGTTGCAAGTGTTGAAGATATTTTGAAGATAGTCCACACTATGAAGAGGTTGAATGGTTGAAGATAATGTATCTTGAACTTGAGTGGACAATGAATGTGAAAACAACAGTTGTGTGCATGAAACAATTGATACTATACTATGTGCTTGCAAGGACAGGGGTTGCAAGAGGATTAAACATTGTAGCAGGAATGAAGGAAAAAGTAGTGTTGAGAGTGGATGCATAAGAAGGTATGCAATGTGTAGTCCAAAGGAGAAGCCAACATGAAGACAAATGGAAGAAAATAGGGCAAATGGAGTATATTGATTTTTGTTCACAGGGGGAGAAGAAATTTGTATAAGCAACATTGGTACTATTTTTTATATTCCAATGATGGTTCATCTAGCATATAGGAAGCTAAAGTAACATAATCATATTGATGCATTAGTCATTGGGGGAGACCATTGCTCAAGTGGATAACAAAAAAATGACATTTATAGTCCTCGGGGAAGATAAGCAATTTTTATAGGTAGTATTTGCACTACTTTTATATTGTAATAATGGTTCATCTAGCTTTCAAGTGGTACAAGCTATCCAAATTTATGTATGCACATATAGTCATAGGGGGAGAAGTGTTTCAATTACATGATACAAGTTTGTTGTAGGTTGAATGTTTTTTGATAGAATATATTGCTTGAGGGGAAGCTTATTGATATCCATGGTGGCAGTCAATTTGAGAATCAGATGAATTTTCACTAGCATCCAACCCCTTTTCCATTGTTGTCAAAGGGAGATAATGATGATTGGTGTTAACATCAATGCCAAAGGGGGAGATTGTTGGCATTGAGGTTGTCATTGATGTCAGCATGTGTGTGCATGGATTGATTTGATGAAGTTACAGGTTGTAGATATCAACAAGTTTGTAGGTTGCAGACAAGATGATTGATGTCAACTGTTAAGATGATGTAGCAATTAAAGATCAAAGTGTCTTAGAGTAGGTAACACACAAAGGGAAGTTGCAGAAATACATAACACACCAGGTTAGTTGCACTAAGTTATAGGCAGTGGTAGTCACACAAGGGGGATAGAAAGGGAAAGAATAGAGTATATGTGCATTTGGACAAAGAAGACATAGGTCAAAGTTGACCAAAGACTAATGAAATAAGAAAAAGGTTGTGCATAGCATGTAGGTTATCACTATATAGTTACAGGGAGTATCAGTTGTAGCTATGTATAACACATCATGTTAATTACGCAGATGTTACAGGTGGAGCACATAACATGCAGGTTATCCATATATACTTAACTATAAAATAAGACAAGGAATGTCAATAACACAATAATTATGTGATTGGGTTGTCAATAACAGGATGGTTGTGTGACCGTGAAGGTTTCTTGGCGATATTGTTTGGATTTTGATATGACATCTTCTATCGGCATGACTTTTATCTAGCTTCATAGAGCATTCTTGTTATACCAACATCTCTCTTCTTTTAGTGTGACTCACCACTTCGGTGAGAATTGTTTCAGTCTATGCAAATAGTTTTGGTTACAATGACAACTCTTTCATTTAAGTGTGATTGCTATCGAGTCTTAGAAACATCTACTTATTTAGTATGACAAAGTGGTTATCTTGTCTATGAGGGTTTGAGTTTGGCATGACTCTGTTGGTATTTTGGATATGTTGATATGGTTTTATCATTGATGTCAACACCTATTAACACTTATCAACTCTGGCACTTGGAGAATTGGCAATGTTCACCGGCAAGCAAGTGACTTATGCACAGTCACCAGTATCTGGTACACCGACAGGATATATTGTTCACTGACACTTGGAATGATATGGAAAACACTTGGTTATGATGAAGATATCATCTGGATACTTTGTCTTGAAAATTTATTCATTGGTATATTTGAGTTTGCATATTTGTTGTTACTGGCAAATAGGTCCAAGATAAGCACCGATAGGCTTATCTATTCCAAATCAGCACAACATGCTATGGAGATGATTTCATTGTTATTGTAAATGCATTGAGCCAACATCACACATTGGATATTGCATCGGTTATTGTTTTATTTGTAATTGATTTTATTGTAATATCTTTTAGAGCCGACCTACTAAAATTGGTCTTAGGTTATGGTATAAATGTAAGATCTCATTTGTGAGATCAGTGTGCAAATGTAAAAAGGGTTGTAATTTGGTATATGCGAGAATAAGCAGAGCTATACATGCAAACATCATTTGAAGGTTGAAGGAAGGTTTTGTGAAGGTATATTAGAACTAAACCGGTATTGAATCCAGCATATGAAGATGCTATTTTGAGCAGTACATCATTATTGGATTTAACCATCCAGTTGTAGTTAGTATGACTCCTATTTGTGTTTGAGCAGTGAGCTCTAGTTGCTTGGCCTTTTTGCATGTGCAGACCCTATTTGTATACACATACTATCTACAGTAGTATCATCTGATTGTGGGCAAGGTTTCCCACCATGGTTTTTCCCCTTAAAGGGTTTCCACGTACAAATATTGGTGTTATGTGTTGTGGATGTTATTGTCTTTCTATTTCATGCATTAATCTTTATCGGTACTACAATTAACTGATAAACTATCTATCGGCATTAAGTTTGGTTTACCGATATTAAGCATTAAGGTTGGTTAAGTAGTTTTTGGTTTGAATTTATTTGACAACTAATTCACCCCCCCCCCCCCCCCTCTCAGTTGTCTCTGGGACCTAACAATTGGTATCAGAGCTTAGTCCTCGTTTTGCATAAGTTTAACAGCTTGAGGAGATCCAATATCTTCTAACTATTTCAGGAACAACAGTCCTAAACTTGATGGAACCAACTATGGCATATGGAAGATTAGGATGGAGACACATCTGAATTACATTAGAAAGGACATTTGGGATGTTACAAAGAATGGCTATACTGCTCCTACTCAAAGTCAACCTAATCCACCTAACTTGGCTAAAGATGAGGAAAATGATTGCAAAGCAAGGGAAGCACTTTTGAGTGCATTATCATATCAACAAATCATGGGATTATGTGATAGATCTACTGCTAAAGCTATTTGGGACCATTTGGAAACATTGAATGAAGGAGATTCCACAGTCAAAATTGCAAAACTTGAACGCTTCCGGGTTAGGTATGAAAATCTGAAAATGGAAAAAGATGAAAGGATTTCTGCTTTTATGGAAAGAGTAAATGAAATTATTTTGGGTATTAAATGTTGTGGAGGAACCTTAAGTGAAGATGAACTTGTTTCAAAAGTTTTAAGAGGATTGCCACTAGCATACAAAATGAAAGTTACTACTATAAATGAGTTGAGAACAATGCCTAATACATTAGTAACTAGGGATACATTGATTGGAAAACTTTCAACTTTTGAAATTGAGGAATTTGGTCCTGTTGCTACTATAAAGATAGATTTAGCTTTAAGGCATCAATATCATTTGCATCATCATTTGACAAATCTGATTGGAAAGCCTTTTATGCAAGAGAACTTGAAGAAAGTAGGAGAGAAAATGAAGAACTTGAAGAACTAGAAGCACTATTTGCAAGGAAAATTCCTAAAGGTCCAGTTGGAAGTAAGTATGAAGGTAAAGCACCCTTTAAATGTTTTAACTGTAATAAGATTGGTCATATGGCTTCAAGATGCCCTAATATACATGCTAGATTGAGAGAAGAATCTAGAAGAACATACAAGCCTAACCCTGAATATCAGAGATACAGATTTAAGAAGAATAAAGAAAAACCTTGTTATCTTGCTGATGAAGGAGTCACTGATGATTCTAATGAGGATCTGGAAGACAATGGATGGGTTTTTGTTGCTATAATAGAAGATCAACCGACACCTACTGTTCAACCGGTAGAGCAGGCCCTAGCAGCTAAAGTTGAAGTTAAGGATGAATGGATCATTGATTCAGGATGTTCACATCATATGACTGGTGATAAAGGTAAATTCTTGACTTTTCAGGAATATAATGGAGGTTTAGTAAGATTTGGAGATGATAAAGCTTGTTCTATCAAAGGTAAAAGTATTATATCTCTTGATGGTATGCATAATACTGACAATGTTTACTATGTTGAAGGTTTAAAGCATAATATTTTGAGTGTTGGTCAATTAATTGAAAAAGGATTTCAGTTACAATTCAAGAATCGGAAATGCAAAATTATGAACAAAATTGGTTTGGAAATTGCAACCGGTAATCAAACTAGAGGTAATATCTTTCATTTGAATAACAATGAAAAGACATGATTGATTGCACATATTGATGAAAGTTGGTTATGGCATAAGAGACTCTGTCACGTAAACTTTGATTGCATTGTGAAAATCAGTACAACTAAAGCATTTAGAGATTTACTTAAGATTGTTAAACCTCACAATCTAGTATGTAAGGAATGACAATTTGGGAAACAAGTTAGAGCATCTTTTAAAAGTATTCCAGAAAAATCCAATAATGCTCTTGACTTAATTCATACTGATTTATGTTGTCAAGTTAGAACTAAAAGCTTACAAGGTGATAGATATTTCATGCTAATCATTGATGACTATTCTAGAATGTGTTGGGTTACTTTTCTCAGAGAAAAATCAGAAGCACTTGAAAAATTTAAGCTATTCAAGGTGATGGTAGAAAATGAAACCGGTAAGAAAATCAAATGTCTGAGATCAAATCAAGGAGGTGAATTCACATCTAAGGAATTTAATACATTTTGTGAAGTAAATGGAATTAGAAAACAACTATCAACACCCCAGACACCCCAACAGAATGGAGTTGTAGAAAGGAAAAATAGAACTATTTTGGATGCTGCTAGAAGTATGTTATCAGAAGAAAATCTACCACATGTATATTGGAGAGAGGCAGTAAGCACAACAGTCTACACATTCAACAAAGTTCACATCAAAGGTGAAACTAGTAAGACCCCTCATGAACTATGATTTGGTATTACTCCTACTCTTAAATATTTCAGAATATTTGGAAGTAAATGCTATATTAGAAGAGATGAGTATATTGGCAAATTTGATCCTAGAAGTGATGAAGGAATATTTCTTGGTTATTCATCTAAGAGAAAGGCATATAGATGTTTTAACAAGAGATTGCAGAAAATTGTTGAGAGTACAAATGTGAAAATTGATGAACAGTTTAGAGGAACTTCAAGGTATATAGAATCTAAACCGGCAACAGAGATACTGACAAATGAACCTACATTGAACCCACCAGTACAGAATGAAAATCCAGTTACACTGGTATCATCTGAAAATTCCACTGTAACTGAAGAACTGCAGCAAACAAAGACACCTTGATATGTAAGATTGAACCACTCTAAAAAATCAGATAATTGGGAACAAATATCAAGGAGTTATGACAAGAGGAAGACTGGAAAATGAAGAGGTATGCCTTATTTATCAAATTGAACCATCATCAATTAATGAGGCATGTGAAGATAAACACTGGATCAAAGCTATGGAAGAAGAATTAGAACAAATTGAAAAGAATAACACATGGACATTAGTTCCTCGGCCTAAAGACAAAAATGTAATTGGAACAAAATGAGTATTCAGAAAAAAACTTAATGAAGATGGTAAGGTAATTAGAAATAAAGCAAGACTAGTGTGTAAGGGATATTCTCAGAAAGAAGGAATTGATTATAATGAAACCTTTGCACCGGTAGCTAGAATTGAGGCAGTCAAATTATTCTTAGCTTTTGCAGCACACAAGAACTACAAAGTATATCAAATGGATATTAAATGTGCATTTTTGAATGGAGATCTTGAAGAAGAAGTTTACATTGAGCAACCTGATGGATTTTCTTTGACAGATAACAAAGATATAGTTTGTAGGTTAAGGAAAGATTTATATGCATTGAAGCAAGCTCCAAGAGCTTGGTATGCTAGATTGGATAAATATCTTTTGAAGATTGGTTTTTCTAAAGGTAATACTGACAACAACTTATACTATAAAGTGACTAATGATGACATCTTGGTTATAGAAGTTTTTGTTGATGATATAATCTTTCGAGGAGAAGATGGATTATGCAAAGACTTCTCTATTGAAATGCAACAACAATTTGAAATGTCTATGATTGGAGAGATAAAATTCTTCTTAGGGTTGTAGATCTCATAGACTGATAAAGGTATATTCTTGAGTCATTCTAAGTACTTGAAGGAGTTACTAAAGAAATTTGGGATGGAAAACTCTAAACTAGTAAGCACACCTATGACTACAAATGACAAATTATCACTAAGGGATGAATCTACACCTATTAATCCAACTAGTTACAAATCTATGATAGGAGGTTTACTGTATTTGACACAAACAAGACTTGATATTATGAATACAGTATGTATTGTTTCAAGATTTCAGTGTAATCCTAGAGAAAATCATGAATCAGCAGTAAAAAGGATTTTCTGATACTTACAAGGCACTGCAAATCTTGGCCTATCATATCCTAGAGATGAAAACTTTGAATTATGTGCATACATAGATGCAAATTGGGCAAGAGATGTAGATGACAGAAAAAGAACCACTGACATAGCATTTTTTCTTAGAAGCAGATTAATTTCTTGGTTGAGTAAGAAACAAAGTTGCACATCTTTATCAATAGCAAAATCAGAATATGTTGCAGCAGCAACTAACTGTACACAGGTATTATGGCTTAAGCAAATGTTGAAGGACATAAAGGTAAAATTCAAGGAACCTATAACTATCTATTGTGATAACACTGCAACAATTGATATATCTAAGAACCCGGTACTACATTCTAAAACTAAACATGTTTCTATCAAACTGAATTTTCTAAAGGAGAATGTTGAAGCAAAAGAAGTAAAACTGGTTTATGTGAATACTAAAGAGCAAATTGCAGATATTTTCACTAAGCCTTTGCCTAAGGAGACTTTTTGAATATCTCAGAGATCAGCTTGGGGTCATACCCCCACCGGTAGAGACTTAGACAGTTGATGTTTGTCATCAACTGATAGAATTAATAGAGAAATCTTTTATTCCGGCTTTGATGAGGTGAGCTACTTCTCAGGGGGGAGTAGTTCGTATACTGAATAAGTTGGTATTTTGTATTTGAACTTGATTTTTGTATTGCTTTGGAATTTGATGTCAATGGGGGAGAGATTGATATGGAAAAACACATGTTACTCTTGTTGGTGTTGGAAATAAGCCACACTCAAACCGACGATGGACTGGTCCAAGAGGGGCCAGTAGCTCAGTGGTAGAGTACTCCAACAGCGCATGGAAGGTCCTAGGTTTGAGTCCTAGCTAGCCCATGTCTCAACATGGTATTAGAGCCAGCTCTAGGCTAGGAGCCCCAAGCACACGAGAGGTGTGGCTTAAGGGGGGTGTTGGTGTTGGAAATAAGCCACACCCGGACCGATGATGGACTGGTCCAAGAGGGGCCAGTAGCTCAGTGGTAGAGCACTCTAGTAGCATATGGAAGGTCCTAGGTTCGAGTCTTAGCTGGTCCATGTCTCAACAACTCCTAGGGAGAGAGATTGTTATTTTGGGAGAGATTGATTATTCTCTGTACCTGAATTTTGATTTCTAGATTTGATCTCTTTTTGCGAGATCGTTGGTTTTTGGTATTTGGTATTTCTATTTTGGCACTTTGATGGTTTTTCCATCTTGTGTTGCCATCAATGCCAAAGGGAGATATTGTTGGTATTTTGGATATGTTGATATGGTTTTGTCATTGATGTCAACACCTATTAACACTTATCAACTCTGGCACTTGGAGAATTGGCAATTTTCACTAGCAAGCAAGTGACTTATGCACAGTCATCGGTATCCGGTACACCAGCAGGATATATTGTTCACCGACACTTGGAATGATATGGAAAAGACTTGGTTATGGAAAATACATCATCTGGACAATTTGTCTTGAAGATTTAGTCATTGGTATATTTGAGTTTGCATATTTGTTGTTATCGGCAAATAGGTCTAGGATAAGCACCAACAAGCTTCTCTATTCCAGATCAGCACGACATGCTATGGAGATGATTTTGTTGTTATTGTAAATGCATTGAGCTGACATCATGCATCAAATATTGCATCGGCTATTGTTTTATTTGTAATTGATTTTATTGTAATATCTTTTAGAGTCTACCTACTAAAATTGGTCTTAGGTTATGGTATAAATGTAAGATCTCATTTGTGAGATCAGTGTGTGAATGTAAAAAGGGTTGTAATTCGGTATATGCGAGAATAAACAGAGCTATACATGTAGACATCATTTGAAGGTTGAGGTAAGGTTTTCTGAAGGCATATCAGAACTAAACCGGTCTTGAATCCAACATATGAAGATGCTATTTTGAGCAGTACATCATTATTGGATTTAACCATCCAATTGTAGTCAGTATGACTCCTATTTGTGTTTGAGTAGTGAGCTCTAGGCACTTGGCCTTTCTACATGTGCAGAACCCATTTATATACACATACTATTTGTAGTAGTATCATCTAATTGTGGGTAAGGTTTCCCACCATGTTTTTTCCCCTTACAGGGTTTCCATGTACAAATATTGGTGTTATGCGTTGTGTATGTTATTGTCTTTTTTGTTTCATGCATTATTCTTTACCAGTACTGCAATTAACTGATAAACTGTTTACCGGCATTGAGTTTGGTTTACCGGTATTAAGCATTAAGGTTGGTTAAGTAGTTTTTGGTTTGAATTTATTTGACAAATGATTCACCCCCCCCCCCCCTCTCAGTTGTCTCCGGGACCTAACAAACTCAACATTTCAATATGACACTAAAATGCCTCTTGCAAACCTCTAGAGCTATACCAAAATGGGGCCCATGGAGGATGGCTAAAGGGGCTGATGTGACACGTGCTTTGTCACATCAGCATATGGAAGTCCACATAGAGGAGTGTATGTAACCAATATGTTCCCCTTTGGTGGGACCTCAGATAAGCTCACTTGGTACATGTGTTTGGAGTTCGATATAGCTTGCACTATTGGCAAGACTATTTTCATCTCTCATTGGCATCTATATGTTACATCGACATGCTTGTTTTTCAATATAGCAGGCTTCATGTCTTGGTGACAATGGACATTTCGGTGTGACCTATGGTGTGTCTTGCCAACACCCGGTTTGAGTTTAGTGTGCTGGAATCAATGAACACTGAGAGGGGGGGGGGGGTGAATTAGTATTCTACAAATTTTAACTTTGTTAATCTATCTTTTAAACCACTTAATCCATATGAAAGAAAATAAAGTGCAGAAACACAAAACTAAGATCAATAACACCATAACATCAAGATTTTTACATGAAAAACCAGTTCAGGGAAAAACCATGATGGGATTCAAACCCAAAATAGTAGTATACTCTATTAGAAGTATAAAAATATTACATAAGGGGAATGCACATGTATTCAGGCACACTGCCTAGAGCTCATTTCCCAATTACAAGTAAAGGCTACAACCTGGAAGGCTCGTTGCATTACAAATATTTGTAAGAGATTAAAATGTTATTTTAACTATGAAATAGCATCAACAAATGCCTGAATATAGTTCCGGTTAAGCTCACGACTCATATTCTCTCTACTCGACAACTCTACTCTAATCTAAAAATCAATATTGTACCAGAGCTTAAATCAAGTCCATGCAGACATGAAATTGCACACAATCTCTTATATATGCTTTACACATAACCATTGATATATGAAATCATCAAATAATCGGTCTTATATATCCGCAACAAAAATTTAGATTACCAACAAGTCAACTTCAAGGACAACACACAAAAGATGAAATGTGTAAATAAGTTGGCTCAAATCCAACTCCAATGCATATGCGGACCAAAAAAAAATGTCCACATTCTTCCCCCATGATAGCTCATCATCCTCAAATGCATAATCAATCCACCAAATCCACAAAGCGAATCACCACATGTTACAACAGATATACACTGTTCTTACCAAAAACATGATTACCCAATCTACTAACTAACACCAAACTTAACATCAAAGGTTATAACCTTGGAATAAGACAAATTACATGACCACAAACCTTCTCCCAGATCCACAAAGCAAAATACACAACCAAGATAATTTGCTGACCAAAACTTTACATTCTACAGAAAACACTATCCTTATCACTGGAGCTCACCAGACTTAATCAATCTCCATTCAATCTTTCAAAATGATGAAACTATGAAGTGCGGATACCGAAACTAATATGAGTTGCCATCATTGACAACATCTCAACATACCTAAAATATATTTTACCAACAATCTCCCCCTTTAACAGGGTGAGTTCACAATAATGGTTCTCACTTTAACCCATGAAGGAAAAATGCGATGGTGAGAAAAAAATCGAAGGGTGTTTACTCGAACTAGGAGTGTTCAAACGAACTACCCTTTGGGGTTCGTTCGAATCTCCTCTTTCGAGAAAACCTCCTTTAATGATTATTTTGCTAATTTTTAATTATATTGGGGTAGTTCATTCGAAACTGCCTTCAATTGAATCCCCCTTCATTCGAAGGTCCCCTTCATTTGAACCTCATTTTTTACACTTCTCTAAAAATTTCTACTGTATGTTGAAAAGTGTGGAATCTGCAAAACAAGACACACACAACTCAAGCACACCAATGAAACATTATGTTAGAGATCAATGAAACATAAAACATAAGTAAATGAAACAAAATCTCTAAGAACATCTAATTTTTCTCTATCTCCAAGGATCCTTCAAATCAAGGTGGCTCTTAGCTTGGAAGAACACTTGATCTCTAGGATGACTATCTAAAGAATGAGGGATATATGATAAAAGATCTAAATGAAAGTGAAACTAAGATCTTAGCATGATATGGATATGAAAAACTATGATATGGTGCAAGATGATGAGATTAAAATGAAGATTATGCTAGTATGATATGCTATCCTAACATGATAATGCTATGATAAAACCAAGTTATGATAAAGAAACTAGCATGCTACTATAATGCTATTATACTATGCTAACATTGTAATTCTAATACTAGAATGCTCCTAAATTCTTAAGCTTGAAAAGAGAGGCAAATGAGACTCCTTGATAACCTGCACACAAGAAAATAGCATAACCTGGATGCAAAAACCTAGGATGATGATAATGAAGGAAATGAGATCTATTTATAGAATAAATGGGGAGTGTGATGGTTAAGATTGAGTAATCTTAACAAGGGTTAGGATTGAATAATCTTCAATCCATGTGACACTTTCAACCCAATCCCATGTTGACAAGTGTCACCATGACGAGGCTTGAGAGGATAGATAAGGAGCATTAAATGCTTGAGGGGGCATGATGGTTACCCTAGGGGGTTGGGTTAGGGTTAGGTTAATGGATATTCCTTTTATCCAAGGGATAAATGAATGTGCAAGGGTTAAATGCTTACCTTAGTCAAATAAATAAATTCTTTGAAGAGACCCATGAGTTAAAAGGATGGTTAAGTTAGAGGAAAATATATAACCAAAGGTCAAAGGTGAGTTAACCATAAATGGTTATGTAAGAGCCTTTAATGGTTTGGAAGACTTTAGAGGTTAACCATTTGAAGACATAAAGCCTTTAATGGTTATTGAAGACTTTGGAGTTTTGAGAAGTGACTTCCTTTTATTTAGGAATGTGACAATGATTAGGATAGGATTAGACAACATTGGAAGTGGTTAGAAGAATCTAGAAGGGGGTTAGGCATGCAAGTGGATTTTGTAGGAGAATGCAAGTGGGAGGAATTTTGGGATTTTCAATTAAAATAAAATTATTTATTTCAATTAAATGGTGCAACTTGCATTTGGATAGATATTTAAATAAATATTAATTTATTTAAATGTGAATGTGAATTTTAGATTTTATTTAAATAAATCTTAATTTATTTAAATGAAGAAAAGGAGGATAAACCAATAAATACTTGAAGACTTTGAGGGAAACCATTAAAGGCTTAAGAAGACTCTAGAAAGAAGTCATTAAAGGTTTGAAGACTTTAAGGGAAGCCATTAAGTTTGAAGACTTTAAGGGAAACCATTAAAGGCTTGAGAAGACTCTTAGAAGGAAGCCATTAAAGGTTTCAAGTGGGTGAGGATAAATAAGATTTTAAATAAATTATTTATTTATTTAAAATAGTGGTGTAACTTGTATTTGTAGGAAAATGCAAGTGGGTGAAGGATAAAGGTATGTGAGAGATGGGATTTTGGGGGAAAAATATTAATTTATTTAAATGTGAGAGAAGATCTAATTGAACAAATCTGATTTATTTATTTAATTAATGGTCTGAATTTGGTTAAGTGAATTAAATCAAATAAATTAAATAATTAATTTAATTAATAGGAGAAGAGGGTTGGGATGAATTAATTAAGTATTAATTTAATTAATAGTTGAAAAAGGATGGAAGATTAATTAAATGTGAAATTAATTAATAGTTGGATGAATGGTAATTAAATAAATATAAAATTCATTTAATTAGGTGGACAGAAATAGGTGTCTACATTTTGCCCCTCTTTGAAGTGATGTGTGTGCACATGTTGATTCAAAGAAAAATTGTTCGATATGTTGCCAATTTTTTTGATATGGTGTTGTTTGCCAAAAGTTTCAATATGATGCCCTAGATCTTGATATTGATTGTTGGATTTGACATGATAATGATGCGATGATGATGCCCCCTCTGGAGATGAATCGAGGAGTTATAATTTTTTGAGATTTGGACAATCGATTCATTTCCTGATTAAATACTTGATGTTGTTGATTAACTTGATATGATCTTCTAAGAAAATGTCAATTTCTTGAGTGCGTTGATGCGTTTGCTCAGTTAGATGATTGATAAAATTAATTGGATTGAGTGGATTAAGTTCCAATATGGTTTCAGGAAGGATGCATCATGTGTAAGTCAAAGATAGATGATTGTGTCTAGTTTTAGGAAAGATACATCCTGCATAAGACAAAGACAGTTCAAAACATCTGGTTTTAGAAAGGATAAATCTTGTATAAGACATAGATAGATGATTGTGTTTGGTTTGAGGAAGGATACATCCTATATAAGAAAAAGATAGATGACTGTGTTTAGTTTCAGGAAGGATACATCTTGTATCAGACAAAGATATATGATCGTGTCTGGTTTTAGGAAGGATACATCATGTATAAGACAAAGATACATGATCGCGATCACATCACTGATAGGATAGGTTTGTCTGACCACCGACTTCAATATTGATTTAACTCTAGGTTTTGAATTTTGTATGGCTTTGCCCTTGATAGGATAGTTTTGATGAACCTTCCAATTGATAAGAGTTATTGATTTAAATCCAAGTTAGATGATTGTATGGCATTTCCCCTGATAGGATAGATATGATAAGAGTTTCTGATCAAAACTCGTGAATGATAGCATGACTTATGTCATTGATAGGATAGGCTAAGATGATCCCTCCTGATTGATAAGAGTTTATGATCAAAACTCTCGAATGATAGCATGACTCTCATCACTAAGAGGTGCTCAAAGAGATTGATTAAGATCTCATGTGAGTGAATAGGATAACTGATTGATTGATTTAATTGATTGATAGGTAATTGGCATTTTGTTGATATCACGTTGTAGGCAGATTTAGATGTGTTGATGTTGGTGCATCTGAGGGAGCAAAGGGGTGATTTTATGCACTTACGTATGATGATGATGTGCATGTGCAGATGATATGTATACTGAAATACAGACGTGTTGTTGATATGATGAAGCTCTTTAACATGCTTTTAAATGCTTTAAATGATCTGATAATGCAACTTAATGTACTTTAAATGATATGATAATGCAACTAAATGTACTTTAAATGATATGATAATGCAACTAAATGCACTTTAAAATGATATGATAATGCAACTAAATTTACTTTAAAATGATATGATAATGATATGAAGTGTACCCTCTAAGATAGTCATTCTTTCGATCAAATTTGTATTGGTTCCTTTTTATCATCATTGAGCCTTTGATATGTTGAAATTTAATACAAGCAGCATGATATATTTGAACCATGATAACCCGAGTATAACTTACATGATTTTTGATATTACAAGATGACACAAGCATCGAGGTATAATTGAACCAAGATGACCTAAGTGTTGCTTGCATAAAATAGACAAGAGTTAACCTTAGTCCAATACAAATCCGAAATGTCCTCAGTGATATGTTACCTGATCACCTCATCAGACAAATTTGTATAGTAGAAGGCTTCACTCCCAAACAATAGACAAAGAAAACATCGCATTCCTCCCTTGCTTCTCTAGTCTTTGAGACATCCTTGATTCACTTAGGAGATATGATAAGGAAAAAGATCGACAACCATAAGTAAACATGCATGCTATCTGAAATGTATTCTTGTCAAAATAAAACATCTGGCAAATAGACCATTTGTCCAGTTGAAATCAGTTCAAGTTTGTGATGTCTAGCCTTCTTGCTTTGTTGTGGTCATTGTTAGTTGTCTTCATCTTCATTGTTTTGCTACATGTTTTGTCTAATGTCTAAAACCCTCAAGGCGAAATGCCCCCAGTGAGGTCAGGATTTTGCCCCTTGATGTTGATACTACTTTGATATGGATATTTACATTGATTACCAAGCCATGGTGAGATATAATTGAGATAACTGATTTAGATAATCAAGGATAGTGACTATGCTAAGTATGTCTGGGATAAAGTTGCGTGTATAAGTGTTCAGTGATGGCTATTGGTTTAGATCAGATGGATCAAAGATATGATGTGAGTATCAATAGATAGAGATTTTCACCATTTGTTTTTAATGCATTTTTTTATTTGTTTTTCATTTTTTTGTATTTTTCTGATTTTTTATTTTTTTTGTGTCACAAGGTGCTTGTTTGCTAGGTTTTTACCCTAGTGAGGATTTTTGATACTTTTTTTTATTTTTTTGCTTTTTCGCTTGATCTGTGCATTGGATGACTCGAGTGTAGAATTTCTTTAGATGGATGTTGTTGGTTGGTTCATCAAGAACGTCCCCTTTTGAAGTTGATAACTGATATGCTCCTGATCCATAAGTCAATATGATGACAAAGGGTCCTAACCAGTTAGGTTCAAATTTTCCCTTCTTTTCCCAATCTTTCTGATTTCAAGGATTTTCTTTTAAGACTAGATCACCAATTTTGAATGCCCTTGGTATGACCTTGTGATTGTAACTTTGACACATTCGTTGTTGATATGCCTTAAGATGATCAAAGGCACGTTGTCAACATTCATCTAGTAGCTCTAGCTCTTGCATCCTTTTGACTCGATACTCTTCATCTCAAATGAGGCCTTTCAATGATACCTTGACTGATGGAATTTCTACCTCAATAGGTAGGATAGCTTCTAATCAATACACCAATCAATATGGTGTAGCTCCTGTGTGCGGATACTTGTTCTGTATGCCCAAAGTGTAGGGTTAAGATGGACATGCCAATCTTTACCGACATCATTCACTATCTTCTTGAGGATCTCCAGGATCATTTTGTTTGAGGCCTCTTCTTGGCCATTCCCTTGTGGATAATATAGTGTTGAAAAATGATGTTGGATATGGAATCACTCACAAAGCTCTTGGACATCCTGATTCTTGAAAGGTTGTCCATTATCTGTGATAATAGAACTAGGGATGCCACACTGACATATGAGGTAGTTCAAAATGAATGATGATATCTTCTTGTCAATAACTATAGTCAATGGGACTCCCTCAATCCACTTTCTGAAGTACTAAATGGCTGTGATGATAAACTTGTGTCCATTTGATGAGGAAGGATGAATCTGTCTTACTAGGCTGAGTCCCCATTGACAAAAAGGCCATGATGTGGTGAATGGTTACAACTCTTGTGTTGGCGCATGTATGAGATTTCCATGAATTTGGCACTTAGGGAATTTTGTATCAAACTGATTGGACTCTTTCTCCATTCTTGGCCAATAATATTGTTGGCTGTGATAAAACCGGTTAATCTAGAGAACCAGTATATTTGTTGAGTTTTGTCATTGATGTCTAACACTGACCGATGGAGTTGTACCGATGGAGTGGTGTATCTCAGTAGAAAAGGTGATGAACTTTAAACAACATGCAAGCAACATAAGTGATAAGTGATCAAGGTTCAATCAGCTCAAGAGAAGACAAACTAAGCTAACCGGTTTGTTACTAAAGAAGATCAGTGTTGAGGTCAAATCTTCAAGTTGGTCATTCTAATGATGATGAAGTCACAAAAGGTGACTTAGGCAAGAAGGCTTGAGGTTGTATGAAAACTAGAACCTCATTAGCAAATGGGAGAAGAGACTTGATAGAAGCACTACAAACCGACATCAAGGGATGAACTGACAAATAAGAGCACAGTGGTATACGAGTTAAGCAGAAGGAAGATAGGTGTTTTCCTAAAATCTTAGAGTGATGCTTAGTTATTCAATTGCAGTAGCAAAAGGTGAGTTGGTGAGCTTGTGTTTACACCAAACTAAAGGTTGGTGAATTCAACTTTAGTCATCATGTAGTTAGGCCATGATTACTTATGGATTTCTTGGTTCACATTTAAAAGACTGAACTTGACCCAGAAGTCACTAGTTTTGGGGAATGTGGTGGCACAATTGGTTGAGTAGTTGGTGGAATTGTTGCAAGGCACACAAAGAAAGAGTGGGAGATTTTGAATTTGAAATCCTCTGAAATCTGTGATTGCTTTGATTGAGGAAACACTTGAAGGTGACGACAGAAAGTGCATAAAGTATTTTTGAGTTCATTCAAAAATTCTTGATCATAAAATTTGCAAAGAGGAGATCCTATGAAAGGCGATCTGAAGTGTAGAGTAGAGTGAGAGGAAGTGCTAAAATATTTAGCAGAGCAGAGAGTGTATGAGGTAGATTGGCAGAGTGCAGAGCCAAGGGTCAGAGGATTGGCAGAGTGTAGAGCTGAGGGTCAAAGGACCAGCAAAGTGTAGAGCCAAGGGTCAAAGGACCGACAAAGTGCAGAGCTGAGGGTCAAAGAACCGGTAGAGTGCAGAGCCAAAGGTATAAGAAGAAAACCGATGTTGTGCAAAGCAGACACAATCAGTGTAGACAGAGCATGATTTTCATTATGATCTGATCAAGCTATCAGTAGCTACTCCAACAGATCATCTTTTTGTTGCTTTCTAACCATTGCAACTTAAATCCCTTAACCGGGTGACATCTTAATTGATGTTCCTAAGTTCTTTAACCAGTATACCTTTAACAGGGTAAAGGCACAAAGAGGCATTAAACAAAATCCCTTAACCAAGTGGCACCTAATAGTGTCTTTGTAATCTCCTAACAGGGATGGCTCTTCACCGGGCGTACTCCAAAAGAGTACAAATTTTGTGAGATCCTACTCACACCATGGTTTTCTCCCATTTGGGTTTCCACAAGATAAATCTTGGTGTCAATGTGAATCTTTTCATGCATGCATATTCTTCTGCAGTAATTCTTTATATTGATGAATATTAAGTTAGTGCAGACTTGAGTTAAAAGTTTTAATTGCATAAAACCAGCAAAGTATTGATTCACCCCTCCCCTCTCAGCACTGGTTGGGACTAATAAATATCCCATCCTTAGAAGTTTCTTGGAAAGAGTAGGACCACATGAATGTGTGCCACAAATACCTTTGTGAAGCTCATGTAAGGAAGAGTTAGATTCATTACGATTGAGGCATCAAAGAAGAGTACCATCAAGACCTTGGTGATAAAGTGTTTCAGCGGTTAAGGTATAGCAGGCGACTTGTTGTATAAAGCTTCATTTTTGGTTAGGAGATAGGTCTAGTGGGAGGGTATTACCTTTAAGATAAACATAGATCTTCTCGTATAAGGGGGAATCAGAACCGTTCAGGGCACAAATGACTTGGGATCCTGAATTGTCATACGACAGGGAAAATAATTGCTCCACCAAGAATTCATATCGATTTTGTTTATCTGGAATCTATAGGAATGAGGCAATGGTGTCCATTGCATCAATATCTCTATTGTCCAACCTTGGAATATGCTCAAAGGTAATGTGTATAAACTACTTTTTAAAATCATCCACCATGCATTTGTAAGGCATCTGATTATCATCTTTCATCTGGTAGTCATCATTGATCTGATTGATAACTAACTGAGAGTCCCCATAAACTTTCAACTCTATGATTCTCCATTCCATGGCTAATTTGATACCTGTCACTAGAGATTCATACTCAACAATGTTATTGGTGCATGGGAACATCAACCTATAGGATCTCGGAATTGTGTGTCCTTCTGGAGTGATGAATAGGATGCCAACACTTGATCCATGGTTTGTATAGGATCCATCAAAGTATAAGATCCATTGCTTTGGTGTAACAGTGAGTACATATGTATCTAGAAATTCCACCTAAAGTGGGTGTTTGTCTAATAGTGGTGCTTCTTCTAGTTGATCTGCTATTGCTTGTCCTTTGATAGCCCTCCGTTCTGTGTACTGAATGTCAAACTCACTTAGGATCATGACCCATTTTCCTAACCTCCCTATGAGAGTGGCTTCACTAAGTAGATACTTTAGAGGGCCGATATTTGCTACCAATTTAATTGTGTGGGCTAGCATGTAGTGGCAAAACTTTTGAGAAGCAAACACCATTGCCAAACAAGCTTTTTCAATGAATGTATAGATGAGTTCGTATCCATTTAATGTCTTGTTGATGTAGCATATTACCCTTTCTTTTATTTTTGGATCTTCTTGTGCTAGTAATGCCCCTAATGACACTTTTGTTGTTAATATGTAGAGGATGAGTGGCTTTCCCGCTATTGGTGGTACCAAAACCAATGGATTCATGAGATATTTCTTGAGTTGGTGGAATGATTCTGCACAGTTGTCCTCCCATCTGAAAGGTACATTTTTATGAAGTAGATGGTTGAATGGGAGACATTTGTCTATGAGTTGAGTAATGAACCTTGTGATAGATTGTAGCCTGCCTTGAAGAGATCATAGTTGACTATATTCTTTGGAGGTGGCATCTCCATAATAGCTTGAACCTTTGCTGGATCCACCTTGATGCCTTTTTCTGATACAATGTATCCTAAAAAATTTCCGGATGTGACTCTGAAAACACACTTTTTAGGATTCAATCTGATATTAAATTAGTCTATTGTTTGAAAGATTTTATCCAAGATGTCTAGGTGTTTTGCTCTTGTGAATGATTTAGCTAGAAAATCATGCACATAATCTTCCATAAAAGTATGCATCTTGTTGTGAAATATTGTTGTCATGGCCCTTTGATAAGTTGCACCAGCATTTTTCAAGCCAAAAGGCATGACATTCCAGCAGTATGTACCCCATCAACACGTGAATGTCATTTTATCCCAACCTTCCGGAGTTATCTTGATTTTTTTTGTAGCCATAAAATCCATCCATGGGGATAACATAGCATGTCCTGTCATTAGATCGACAATGGTGTCGATGCTTAGAAAAGGAAAGTCATCTTTCAGACAAGCTTTGTTGATATCTCTGAAGTCTATACAGATTCTGATGCTTTTATCTAGTTTAGATATTGGCACAATGTTAGGGATCCATTCCACATAATCAATGGGTTGGATGAATCCTACATCAAGTAACTTCTTCAGCCCTACTTTTACCAATATGGCTACATGTGGGTTCATATTCCTTAATTTTTGTTTGACAGGTTTAGCTCCAAGAGTGATAGACAAGTGATGCATGATGAAATTTGAATCTACCCTCGACATGTCTCCATAAGACCAAGCAAAATTGATTTGCTTCTCCTTGAAGAATTTGACAAAGTCTGGTTTTTCCTTTTCTGTGAGTGTTTCTACTAGATGTATGGTTTTGCCTGTTGCATGAGTGTTGATATTTATTGATTGAGTTGGCTCAATCAAGATTGGTGACCTCTCCTGGTAATGTTCAAGAAGAATGTCAAGTCTCCCATCTTCAAGTACCTCAAAAAGGCTTTTACCATTAGATGCATCCTTTGTTTTTACTTTTTTGTGATCTAATATTGCCATTAGATGGTTTTCACCAGTAGATCGATTTTCAATTTTATTCTTTTTGCAACTGAGAGACTTGGCACTCTCTCGATCACATATATCACTATGTGGTTCATTGGTGGAGCATGTTTCTGGGTTAACAGAGAAGACGTATTAAACAATGACCTTATCATTTAAGAATATTGGTATATTATGCTCCGGTTCTTCCCAATCTATGAGGTCGGGATATATAAGAGGTAGGGAGTCATTTAGCGAGTCAAGGTCTTCTACTATGAGGGTCATGATAGATATATTATCATAGTTGTCTGTAGCATGGGTAAGGTCTATAACAGTCTCAAGGTTTTCGATGGTACTCTCATTGATAGTCATTTAGCGGGTCAAGGTCTTCTACTATGAGGGTCATGATAGATAAATTATCATAGTTGTGCATAGCATGGGTAAGGTCTATAACAGTCTCAAGGTTTTCGATGGTACTCTCATTGATATTGCCTCTTTCATATTGAAGTTGTTCATTCTCACTAGCCTCATAGATATGTTATGGTCCAAATTCAAATGATCTAGAGCTCGATCTTTGTCCCTCATAAAGAATGGGTGTGTGTGCATAGATTGTATCCACCTCAATATCCTCAATAATATTAGAACAAGTGTCCCACTCATACTCATTGGAATCTGTTTCAAAATCGCTATCCCAGGTGACTCCACTGAATCTAATAGGTATATTACAAGGTGAGAAAAGGTCACTAATAATTGACACAAGTTTGGTAGCTTGTTCTGATTCAAGTTTCATGTTTCCTTGTACTCTTTGGATTTTCTCATCCACAGATTTCCCTCTTTGAGTAGTAATCTCCTCAGGTTGTGGCTTGCATTTAGTTTGATTAGGTGCTTGTACACGATGTACTTTTTTATAAGAAGCCTCCTTTCTTTGGATAGAAAACTCTTCTTGTTGTCTCCCATTTTCTTCCTACTCTTGTTCTTTTCTTGTCTTTTTCGTTGCATGGTGTAGCACCTCTTTCCATGAGTCTTTGTTATGCATCACCTTTTCTTTCCATTGGGATTTTTGATGGTGGTCTTTCTTTTGCACAGGTTGAATATGTTGGCCATACCCAAGTCCTGATTTGTCTTTTACAAGTTGTGAATGGGTTGCATGGGTTCTATGATGCCTTCTTAATGCTTGCCAATAGGTCCTTTTCCTTTATATCCCATGTGTTGCATGATTCTAAACCCATTGCCATATTGTTTTGTGGGAACAACTACTTCTAGGGCATCAGCTCTGATTTCTCCCTCATCCTTGTATAGCCAGTTGAGGATGTCTTTGTCGTCTAATTCTTCAGCCAGTTTGCCCATTTGGATAAATTTACCATCAAACTTCTTGATGGGTTGTGTTGCCTGATGTCTTGATGTGGAAGGTTGTCCATGAGACTTTGGCAAAGCTAGTAATTTAGATAGAAATAGGGGTTCAAAAGAGTATTCCCCATACCTTGGTCCTTTATCTTCATCTTTTTCTCAAAGTTTATGGATAATGTTTTGAGTTTTTCTTGATCTTTGAATGATGAGGAAGCTTGGGCCTCCCTGTTGTGTGGAACTAGGGTATTTTGCATTTCTTCCATAGCATTGCAGTACTGAAAGGGGTTAGTATCTGCTGATATTGAAATGTCTTGTCCGTTGTATGGGAATTCGATACATTGATGGTACGTGGAAGGTACCGCTTGCATTTCATTGATCCAAGGACAATCTTGAATGGGTAGTACCATTGTTCCTTCGGATGACCTTTCTTCATCATCATAGGCTTTGATAGTGATCTTCTTTTTAGGGTCAATAGATTGCTTAGAGAAGCCCAACACACATATAAGTTTTAAGGTACATATATTGAGACCAACTCCTCCATCTATTAGCACTCTTTTCACTTGATCTTTGTATACTAGTACCTTGATATGGAGCGGGGTGTTATGCAGATGACTCAAGGACATCATCATGTTTTGAGAAGGATAAGTTATGTGGTATTGTCATATGGGCCACCATGGCTCGAAACAAACTGACATACAGATTGTTTGGAACTATTGTTTCGACAAGAGCTTTCTCAAAGATATCCTTATGCTTTGGTGAGATTTTTAGCAACTCAAGTATTGATATCTGAGTGGGTGTCCTCCATAGTTGGTCAACCAAGTTATATTGAGTCTTGGGGATAATTGTTGTTATTGATGTGTTCCCCTTCAAGACATATTTTTGAGCCCTCGTTGTCACATTTACCAATACATGTTCTTGTTGTTAGGATTCCCAAAGATACTGAGAGGGGGGGTGAATTAGTATCTAACTAGTTAATGGATTTTCTTAACTTATTAAATGAATTGCATCTCAAAACAGTATACCGGTAAACAAGAATTAATGCAGTAAATAAGAACAACAACCACAACATAGAAGGCACACCATAACACAATATTTTTAACAAGGAAACCCGGTGTGGGAAAAACCTTGGTGGGATTTGTGACCCACAATATTCGCTTACTAGCCAATAAGTGAATATTATTGTTACAATAGGGGCCTGCATATGCAGGAAGGCCAACTGCCTAAAGCTCACTACTTAAATACAAAAGAGAAGTCTCACTGACTTACAAAAATGGATTATATAAATCCAAAGGCATGTGCTGCTTCGGATCAGCATCTACTATGCCAAGTTCAGTATCGGTTTAAGCTCTGCAATAATCATAAACCTTACTTTACAATTTGCCTGAATATTCGCACATGATATCCATCTACATATCCTTATTACAAATGTTCTCTAAGATATCATACTTATATATGAGCCTTATTACAATATGCCTTGTTGGCTTACAAAAAGATATTACAATTAATTACAAAATATAATAAACAAAATCCTGTCGGCCAGGGTACTGGTAATCAATCTTTTCGGTGCCGATGAACTGTATGCCGATATAGAGTTTGTCGGTGTCGGTGCTTGCTAGAGTCATATGATTGTAAGGTTTCCATCAATGACAATACCTTCAATCACCTACAATTTCTCATTGGAGTGTGCATTTGCCAACAATCTCCCCCTTTGGCATTGATGCCAACACTCATGAGAAAAAGCCAAAAAGTATATCCAAAAGTGTTGTCCAAAATTTGTCTTACCAAAACTATGTTACCAAAACTATCTGTTTCAAAATTGAGTACTCCCCCTGAGCTGATGATCTCTTTTGCTATCCTTTTTCTCATCCTCAACTACTCCCCCTTTGGCATCAATGACAAAGGTCATTCAATGTCAATTGAGTGTAGCTCCTGCCTGGTTCGCTATAACCGGTGGGTTACAATCTGATAAATGTCCACTAATGCAAAATTTAGATTGTTGCTGAAGCTTTCACTGTCCTTTATTGTTGCTTTTGTTCTCTGAATTGTACCGATGAGTATGTGCATTTGCTCTTTCGGTTTCTTAAGTCCTGGAACAAGGGCCTCAGAAATCTCTTTTCTCAAAGAGATGAGGTTATCCAGTTTAGGACCTAGTTTGCACTTCAAATCCTTTGCCTTAAATTTTATTCTTTCTTTTTCTTTTTCCATTTTTTCAATTTTCTCCTCAAAAGCTGCAATTTCCTTTTCAACAATGGATAATGAATCTAATGATCCTATTAAATTGTCAGCAATATTATTGATTTCCTTATGTGCTTTGCTGATATCTAAATCTATGTCCTCTGTCAAAAGGTTAGTCTTACATGTATCTCTGTACATTTTCTTAAATTCCAAAATTGTTCTACCAAGTACTGGTAATAAGGTTTCCATGTGTTCCTTATTCTTCTTGACTGTTTCCTCAAAGAATTTTTCCTTCTCTTTATTCATTTTCTCTCTGAAGGTGTCTTCATTTATCTGATCCAGTGTTATTAGGTTGCTAGTTATATACTTAGACAATGTGTCTAATTGGCTCAAAGAATCTTTATTTTCTATGTTACACTTTGGAGCTATCATCTTCAAAATTGGTAAAGTGTCATCAATAGCCTTATATGCATGTGCATTACACTTTGTTACATTAGTAGGCCTAAATTTAGTTAAGGATGTTCTGGATGACTGTCCAACTGTCTTCACAATCTGCAATCCACTGGTGGTAGTAATAGCTTTTCTTTCCTCTTTCTCTGGAGGATCTGTTTGAGTTTGCATTTCTACTACCAGAGGTTTGGGCTTGTCAGATGTAGTCGGTGGCACTGTCTGTGAAGGAGCCTGTTGCTCTACCTGTTTCTCAAAGTTTTTCTTAGTATGAACCTGTTGCTCTATCAGTTTCTCAGTGTTCTCTCTTGATGGTTTCTTTGCTTGTGCCACTGAAGATTTTACTATGTTATCCACTGCCGATTTTTCTTATTATAACTCTGATTTATTTACCAGTTTCTCTTTATTTACCTTTGTACAATCTACTATCGGTGACTTAGTAGATTTTTCAGTCATGTTAATTGCCGGTTGCTCAGTAGATACATTAGTGTGTGCACCTATGGTGCCTGCATCTCCTATATCTAGGGGATCATTTGATATTTCAGTTTGTTGCTCATTTCCAATTTCAGTGTTATCAACTGCAATATTTCTTGTTGGTGGCTTTGTTTTCACATCCCTCTTGTCAGTTGTTTCCTTATCCACCACAATATTGACTTCCTATGTGTCAATGTTCATTGTGTATAACACCTCAGAGTCAGGATTTGTATCCTCATGTGGTGTTTCCATACTCTCTATTTCTGGTGGAGTATCAGAAGGAGGTGGGGGCAAGTTATCAGTTGTCTTTATGCTTGGAGGTCCACCTACCTTTCCTTTCCCCTTATCCTTATCTTTTTCCTTTTGATACACTTTAAAAGTCATTGGTCTCTTAAGCTCTTCTTGTTTTTCTTTCTCAACAAAAAATGTGTCCCACTTATCTGCAATGTCTTCTGATATCTCATTAATTCTTCCTGGCATTAATGCTAAATGTCGATGACTAGTTGAGAATACAGTCCGGTTGGCCTCACTGATCAACTCATCAATCTCTTGAGTTGAGTTTACTGGGTGAACTGCAAGTAGTTTTTCTATTTTGATCTTTTTATCTAATTCCACAATAGCTACCCTTCAAGCTTCTAGCCTTCTGTACAAGTCATTTGGTACATCATCAACAATTTCCATCAAAAATTTCTTATAGATATCAAGATGTAGTATAACACTATTCTCTATACTTTCTTTTTCATCATTTGAAAGTGTGTTATACAACTTGCTAATGTTTGTGAATTTTCCATCTTCAGTTATCTCATTCAGAAGTTTGTCAAAAGGAGGAATAACCTTTTTCACTTTTCTTTTCTTTGAGGTCAATTTCTTAGTCGGAGGCCTAACTGCCTATAGTTTTTGTCTTGTCCTTTTGGGTGTAGGTGAGGGTACCAGTGAGGGTTTTCTCTTTCTTTCTACCCTTTTGAATTTTGTTGGAATCCCACTGTCTGAGGAAGTAACAACCGGTGAAAGATGTGTTTCCAGTTGTAGTCCTTCCAATTCACTCTCCTTAATACTAGTTTTGTTCAATACATCCTCTTTGATTTCTTTGGCCTACCTTGTTCCTTTCCTGACTATCTGTTCAGTTTTCTTAATCCTTTTCTCTGATTGGATTTTTCTTTCTATGGTTTCAGCATTTCTAAATACTTTTTCTTTCGGTTCCTTAGGGGCTTCTAAGAGGGCTTTTGCATAGGTTTCAACTATGTTCTCATCTACCTCATATCCCATCTCTGTAACCCAAACAGTCCTAGGGACAACTGCCTCCATCCAAATTTCATCTTTCTTGATCATAAAGCATATCTCCTCTTGGTATTTGTCAACAATAGATTGAGATAGCCTTATTCTAGTCTTCATCCTAGCCTTCAAAGTTTGAAAATATTCACTTATATTATTTTCCTTATCATCTCCCATGTTGTTCAGTATGTCTAATAGATGTTTCCCTATCGGTATATCAAAACCAAAGTCTTTCCTACCAATACTAGGAACTTCCTTAGTAATGTACAACATTAAACATACAAGCAGGTTGCCAAATATGAAAGTCCCTTTCTTATCTCCTTTAATTTTCTTTAAATTGTCTATCAGTTCATCTTTTAGCCATTCACATACATCAATCTTTGCATTGTTATTCACCATGTCATATGCACTTTTGATACACAAGCTAGAAACTGAGTTTAGTCAGTTGGCATGTGTAGTCTTGTATCCAAGAATCATGCTAACAAATCTAACATTGATATCTTTTACATCGTTTACTCTTAGGGATCTTTTGTCAAAAGTTGCACTGGTTAGGGTCATCACAGTGTCATTTGGAACCTTTTTGGTTTTGTCAGGCCTACTACCGGTGGAAGGTAAGCCTGTCACTACCCTAACTGCCTCTTTGGTAATCTTATGGATGGAATCCAACCAAAAGAACTCCCCATGTACTCTGCTCAAGACAGTCCTTATCACATCCTTAGGAAAATCAGGGATATTAAGAATGCCCACAAAACCCAGGGTTTCCACTATCTTGTGTTCCAGTTTAACATTTCCATGTTCATCACAAATTACAGTTCTATGTAAGCTCATTATTTCTTCAGCTCCTAGTTCCTCAATATGACAATGTATATAGATTCTAGGATCTTCTGCATAAACTACTCCCTTAGGTATTTTTGAAAATGCTCCTAGGGTATCATCTTTCTTCACGATTTCAAGAATAAGTTTGAACACAGGTCTAGGGTGCTTAATAACTTCAATCACAGTAGGGTTTGCAATGAATTCAGGTGTAGAGGAGGAAGCCATAGTTATAAATACCTTAATCTGCCTTTAGGGTGATTTGCTTGGATAATTTGCTTCCCTTCTCGCTATGGATGCCTTCGCTCGGGGTTTTCGCACTCTCTAGATGTTTGAATGCTCGGTGAATAAAAAAAGAGCCAAAACACTTGCTTTATAGTATCATTTCCTTCAACTGCCACTTTTAATGCTTGTCGGTTAAGTGAAAACTTAACTCATCTACCGATAAAGAAGTATTTCAACTTCTCATCATCAACCGAGGGTAAACTAGCATGTTTTTCAATTTGTTGCCATACCCCAAAAGGATTATTTCTAACTTAGATGAAGAACCTCCTACCGGTGAAGTGATACTTTGTTCTACCGGTGAAGGAATAGCTTCACTAACATTCATGTCTGACTTTCTAATCCATTGTTTTGAAAATTCTTGATTTACCTCTTCAACCTTTTCTTTACCTTTCAAACTAGGTCCTTTGTTATTTGCCAGTGATGCCTTACTTCTACAAAATTTTGCAATATGTCCAATCTTGTTACATGCATAACAAGTCACATTGTTTTTCTAAATAGCTTTTCCATATCCTATGCCGGTATGTGTTTTGCATTGATTAGATAAGTGTCCAAATCTTCCACAAATATAACATCTTACATTCATTCTACAATTTTCTGAGTTATGACCAATTTTGTTGCATTTAGATCATTGACCAGTGGGTGCATTATTATTCTAATGGTTTCTAGATCTGCACTAATTTTCTTTATGACCATACTTGTTATAGTTAAAGCATTTCCCATTGAATTTATAAGAATTAGGTTATCTTACCGATTTACTATGATCATGATTGTTTGCAGTATCGGAGCTTTCACCAACTTCAAAGCCAAGGCCATTAGTGTCTCCATTAGGTTTCTAATTTTTCAGCATTTCATCAAGTTAAACTGAACTTTAATTGAATTTCTCCTTGTGTTGATTTGCAGTAGCAGAAAAGTTGATTTGCAAGAGATTCAAGTTGTTCAGTTGTACCGGTGTCAGAATCTTACTCTAGCTATTAGGCTTTTGAAAATAGAGGACCGGGCTCTGATACCAATTGTTAGGATTCCGAAAGATACTAAGAGGGGGGGTGAATCAGTATCTAACCGGTTAATGGATTTTCTTAACTTATTAAATGAATTGCATCTCAAAATAGTATACCGGTAAACAAGAATTAATGCAGTAAATAAGAACAACAACCACAACATAGAAGGCACACCATAACACAATATTTTTAACAAGGAAACCCGGTGTGGGAAAAACCTCAGTGGGATTTGTGACCCACAATATTCACTTACTGGCCAATAGGTGAATATTACTATTACAATAGGGGCCTGCACATGCAGGAAGGCCAACTGCCTAAAGCTCACTACTTAAATACAAAAGAGAAGTCTCATTGACTTACAAAAATGGATTATATAAATCCAATGTCATGTACTGCTTCGGATCAGCATCTGCTATGCCAGGTTTAGTACCGGTTTAAGCTCTCCAATAATCATAAACCTTACTTTACAATCTGCTTGAATATTCGCACATGATATCCATCTACATATCCTCATTAAAAATGTTCTCTAAGATCTCATACTTATATATGAGCCTTATTACAATATTCCTTGTCGGCTTATAAAAAGATATTACAATTAATTACAAAATATAATAAACAAAATCATGTCAGCCAGGGTGCCGGTGAACTGTATGTTGATGTAGAGTCTATCAGTGCCAGTACCTACCGGAGTCATATGATTGTAAGGTTTCCATCAATGAAAATACCTTCAATCACCTACAATTTCTCATTGGAGTGTGCATTTTCCAACACTTGTTTATCTTTGATCTTTATGACATTTATTTGATTGTCACATGCCTATATGTGATTTATGGTGTTTTCGTATATGTGATTGATGCGGTCTCCTTTGTTATTGTTTGGTGTTGATGCTCCTCCCTTATCATAATTAGCAAGAGGATTTTTGAAAGCCTCATGATCACCATTGGTTTTATGTCAATTGATCGTTATGTCTCCCTTGTCTATCATATCTTGAACTAGTTTATTCAACCTCATGCAATCATTTGTTGTAGGCCCCTTTTTTTATGATAATCACAATAATATGTCATTCCACCATGGTGGTTTGACTCAGGGTTGAAATTTGCTTATGACTGGCAATGTGATGATCTTGTTTGCCAATAGTTCTCAAAATGCAGATTACAGGGTTTGTCCCAATGGTGTATATGTTCTTCAATGTAGGGGAGGTGGAGTGGTAGCGTGTCCCCCTTGGTTATTGTTGTTCCCCTGATTGTGGTTGTTATTTCCTTGGTAATTGTTGTTTCCTTGGTTGGGAGCATATTGATAATTGTTAGTGCCTGGATTGGCACTTCTTTGATCATTGTTGGATGGTGTGTTATCTGATAAAGTCAACATTGGTTTCTTAGACCTTACATTGTTGGCATTAACTATACCATCATTAACGATATTTTTGTTTCTCGTCCAAAACTTGGACTTGTCTGAGTTGTTATTATTATATTGATGGCTATAGGTGTTATTGCTTGACGAACTAACACCTTCCTTGGAGAACTTCAAGGTCCCTTTCTTGATGGAGGCTTCCTCTACTTGGATGTCATTTTTTATCAGCTTTGCAAAATTGGGTAGACATTGTAGTTCGAGTTGATAACTCATTTCACTATTCAAATTCTCTATAAAGATCTCTATCTTTTCCATTTTAGGTACGTCACACGGGTACCTTGAGACCATACATCTCCATCATTGTAAGAAGACCATGAATATTTTATTATTCTTTTTCTTCGTGTTGCATATATCAAGCATAGTGATCTCATGTTGGATATTGTAGGAGTATTGTGTAATGAATGTATTCACCAACTCATAGAATGATCTGATGAGAGGTGTGAGTTTTCACAACCACTCCATTGTTTTCCCTCCCAAACTTCTTGGGAATAGCCTCATCATGTATGTATCGTTATGAGCAAACTCCAAGCTCATAGTACAGAATTCCCTGACATGATCACGCGGATCACTCTTACCATCATATTTATCATACTTTGGTATATTCAAGTTTGGTGGGAAAGTTATCATGTTTAACCTCCTATCAAAAGGGTAAGGACAAATGTCCTCCAAAGAATACTTCATTGTAGACCATTGTTGCATAACTTGCATTTGTCATTGGAGTGCTTGGAGTTGTTTTGTAATAAGAGCTAGAGGCACATTTCCTTCTCTGGACCTTCGATGATGAGCATCCCCTTGTTCACTAGTGTCATCATGATTGTGGGTATCGTCTTAGTTGTGGGCAGTGTCTTGGGTATCATTGCCTCCTAGGTGTTCTTGATTTTGAGTTAATGTGTAGGCTCTTGGCCTTGTTCTTGGGAATCTTTCATTTCTTCAATTTTCTATGTCAAAATCATCAGGCATTGGGATTCCTTTGCTATTTAGCACGAGGAGGTACGTTTGTTTGTCTGCATCTATAAGCCTTTCCATGACCTTTTGGAAGGCAATGCTTTGTTGGCATTGTTGGATGAGTTCCTTGGTGATCTCTTCTTCTTCCATATTCACGTATTCGTCAAAAGGGTTGGATTCCCTACGACTCATGCTAGATTTTGGTTGTGGATCCAATTCCTTGCCTTTTTGAGATTGAGGGCCAATGGGCATTAATATACCTCTATAGTAGTGAATTCCTCCTCTTCTATTGGGGTTCTTGGTGGAGTTGGTGGCTCAGGTCAAGCTTTGTTGTAATTGATGTAAAACTTTGTAAATAAGGCAGGATTAATCCTTCCTCCACTATTAAGGCGTTGATTGAATGCTGCTTTTTGTTCATGTAAGCCCTACTTCTCAAAGGTTCTTTGTCAAATTCGTTGGTTTTTCTTTGGAGATACAACTGCATATGATGCAAGAAAACATGATGTGATTTAAATATTTGGTGGTTGATGTAGAGAAATTTACTCATTTTGGTAAGGGCCCTAGGACTAGGTTGTCTCTTCTTCAACTTGGTCTTTTCATGAAGACTTATTCTTCTCAAAATATGGGGAGTGGTCATACAAAATGATCAATGTTGATTTTGATGGTTGATATGGATACTTTGTTTTGAATAATCAAGCTTACTTGACAAGTAGAGGTTTAGTTTGATCTACCCCCATGGAAAAGTGTGTCAAATGATATGAGTCAAGCTTCACGATGTGGAAACTTAATTTGGCAACTTGAGAACCTAACTTGGTATTGTTTTGATAAGATTCGTTGGATGATGAAACCTTTGATCACTATCTTTGATACTCCTTAATCTTGTTGGATGAGATATTATCTTTTAAGATAGTTAAAGATTTGATACCCCTTCCAAAGGTGCTAGTTGGATTGGGAAATTCTCTTCTCTCTAAGGTTGCTCTTTGCTCTTTGTCTTTGAAACTGATTGTTGTATTTGTTGATTTGTAACTTGCAAGATGTTTCAATATTCATGACAAGCAGACATAGAAAACATGAAAAAAATGGTCATCCCTTAGCTAAACATTGAGTGAATGTTCTTGTGAGGATGTTTTCAAATCCCCAATGTTATCACTGGTTTGATTTACAATATAATGATTGGTATAACTTGTTCATTGATGTCAACAAGTGCTCAAGGGATGACTTGAGGATGCAAAGAAACAACAAGTGTTGCAAGTTGTAGAGTTATCATGCAGACATATCGAGATAGCAATATTGATCAAGTGTTGTGCAAGTTATCATATTGGGATAGCAATACCGATCATAATGTAATAGCCACTTATCAGGTTAGCTAACAAATAAGACATAAAGATTTTGTGTTATACTGATTGTGTTAACTACTTCGGCAATCACTATGTCAGAATAGCTATGTCGACTAGAAGACCAAGGATGTGTATCAAAGTAGCTACTGAGGGCAGAATGACAAATTTCTGCTATGTCGATAGTGTATGCTATTCTGATAGAAAAAAATGTTGAGAAGACCCCTTGGTGAGTAAATCAAAATAACAAATGCCGATATGGAGAAGGTAAATTGGAGTTTGATTTTAGAATGGCTATGCTGATGCATGTTCTCGCTGGGTCATTAGAATAGGTTAGTTTTGATGGGTTAGTATCAAAGTGATAAACCAATAGTGTTGGTTGTTTCGATGGAGGTTCTCATCAGAGTAACTTATGTTGATGAAGTTTATCACCATGAAGTTGAGATTTTGGGATAGCTATTCCGATAAAGGGAGGCTGATAGTGTGGCATTGGTATAACTTGTTCTTTGATCAAACATGTTTTCTCTATGCCGATAGTTATGGCTATTCCGATGAGTGGTTGTTTGACTCATAGTCTTCCATTTCGGGTAACCTAAGCCGATAAGATCAATCAACATGGAGGTTGTGCTTCAAGATATCCTATGGCGATAGCAGAAATCTAAGGTGAGAATTTCATTGGAGTAACCAATGCCCACGAAAGGAATCAAAGGTATTAAAATGGTCGTCATGATAAGTTGTGAAGGTGGAGTAAGTGCTAGATGTTAGCCAGATAGTTAAAGCTATTCTGAAAGAGCTTCAAGGAGATGTATCAGAATGAGTTAACCCAATATGAGTAATATGGAAATATAGTGGATTGAAATAATAGATTATCATAAACCTGATAGGTGTGATATGTCAGCGTAACACGAAGGTTAGTCACAACATGAAAATTGACTAATCTGAGCAACCCAATTGTCCACATGGATTTTGACCGATCGTGACCATCTGACTTGGACAAAGAACGTGAAGACATTTGGCTCCTTGGTGGATAGAACAAATCAGATTTGTAGAGTTAGTGCATCTGATGGAAGTAGTTGTCGATCTTGTTTGGGTAGGTTGACAAAGGATGAAGAAGACATTAATGGCGAACTAGGTGGAGATTTTTAGAGGGCTAGATGTGATTGAAAATGGTAGAATCAAATCTATGAGGAAAATTTAGATTGCTAAAAATAGCAACCCAGTATAGAGGACGTCCAGGAAACCAGAGAAGAGTCATTTAATTCAGTTGGTCTATTTAGGAGAGAAAATTTAATCTTCTACTGATCAAATCCTTAGACAGATATAATGAATCATTTTTTAATACTGATCTAGAGGGAAAATAATTCTTTGATGAAGAACTAATAGAGCAGAGTAGTAAATGAGATTGGACAGAGGTAGTGGTTTCTGAAGAGACAAAGATAGACATGAAGTACCGTAGAGAGGTAATTGTTGGCTAGTAGTTGTTGTTGATCAGATAGTGCTTGTTACAACCAAGAAAAGTAGTGATTGAGAATGGTGAAGTTGTAGCTAGTGAAGCAAGGTAAATAGAGAGAATAGAGAGTGTGAGCTTAGAGTTGTTGCAGAATTAGAGACAAAGAGAAGAAAATATCAACAAACAAAGTGTAGAAGGTAAAGACTTGTAGAGGCAACAAGAATTTGAGCAGGAACAAATAGAGCAACATAAGGAGAGCAAAGTTAAACAAGGTGCAGTGAGCGAAGAGAGGAAAGAAAAAAGGGTAATCAGTAAGGTGCTACAAAAATTCATTTGTAGCAAGGTGTCTAACCTGTATTTGAATCTATATTCATTGTAATCTCTATGTGGGTGCTTAGAGAAGAGGTAGGTGCTTCTTTTAGTTGTAGCTCTTAAAAATAGGGGTTGGTGCTCCTTGAGTTGGTGCTCAGAATATTAGGGGTTGGTGCTCCTTGGGTTGCTGCCCTAAAACATATTGTAATCAGTGATTTCTTGTGAGGCTAGATTGGAGTAGTAGACTCCAGTAGCTATTCTCACCGAGATTTTTTCCACATTGGGTTTTCCTCATATATCTGGTCTTATTTGATGTTCTCTTGTGTGTGTGTGTCTATGCTTGCATTACATTTCTAAAACCTACACACTGAACTTAAAAGTTTTAAAAATACACTAATTCACCCCCACCTCTCAGTGCCCATTTATGTTCATCAATTGGTATTAGAGCCTAGGCTCCCTCTATAGTAAAATATTTCTCTAGCTTGGGTAGATTTTGGTTAGTGAACATAATGGCTAGGAATGAATCCTCATCTTCTAAAGCATCTATCTTTGATTGCACCAACTATGCCTTTTGGAGTAGAAGAATGGAAACCTACATGTCTTCCCTAGGCTTTGATGTCTGGATGTTAGTGAAAAATGGTTATACTACTCCTCAAGTAACCCCTACCAACCCTCATGCTAAAAGAGAATATGAAAACACATTAGATAGACACTTTATTCAAAGGTCATCAACAATATCATAGCCCACTAGTCTTGATACTCCATTAGCTCAAACAACCTTATCAACCCCTAGAGGGCGCCCATTTTTTTGCCTTTTTCTAGAAATTAACCCAAAGAGAATTGTTTCACAATTGGGTAATTATCTTGGGAGATATATGGTGAGTAATCTTGGGGGAAAATTCTTCCCCACCCTTGCACTATGATATTGCTAATGTATGGAAACTGACTCGGCTCCAAGTTTCTATTTCTATGGTTCGTAATAAGGATTTCATTTGATGATATCCTTTGAAGTCGCGCAAGAATGATTGAGGCCTATAGCCCAACAAAATATCTAACAAGATGTAGTCACACAAGCGTGATTGAGACCTCAAGGCCCTACAAAGTGCTCAATATGATATAACTCAAAAGATATAACTCAAATATGCTTCGTCTCCTAATATTTTCATCTCAAAAGGCGATTTAATTATAGTGAGTTAGATTACTTGTGTTTATCCGTACTCACTTGGGCCGTACCCTTCTCACTAGCCCCCTCAAGGCTTTGGGAAGGTAGACCCTCTAAAGGATGAAAAATGATTGAAGTAAAAAAAAAGCATAAAAAGAGTGGGTTTTGATTTTTTTTCACCCAATTAAGGGGAGAGCATATGCCTACCACTTTCGATACACAAAATCCAAGCGTTCTTTTTATCCTTCCAAAGCAATGATTTTCTATCCTCTATTTAACAAGCATGGTGTTCTTTTTAATCCCACATAGAAATTTGTTTTTGAACTTGCAATAAATCCTGGTCAACAAAAGCAAATCGCATGGTCAATAAAAGTAAATCGCTTGCTAAAACAAAGGGGTGACTCAAAGGGGTGGTTTGTTCTTTTTAACTTACAATAATTAGGATTGATTGTTCTTTTTATCCTTTGTAAAATGAAAACTTGAATAAAAAATCTAATCTAACTCCTTTGGACCTACAACAAACATTAGTACCTATATGAAACCCCTTTTAAAAGTTAGTCAAGATTGTGGGCTTAAAAGCCTAAAATTTCCATGTTGTGTTATAAAAATTAGATCTCTTCCTGTTACAAAAGCACTACTTTGGAGCAAGTATGCACTATTCTGATGATTCCATGTGCTAAGAAAAAGTAAGACAAATTAGATTAGAAAGGTCCACATATGCAATGGAATATCCAAGTGTGAACCTATAGAAAATTTGTTAGAAATTTCTGGGTTGTCCCACGGTGGGTGCCAAAAATGTATATTGAAAAGTGTGGAATCTACAAAACAAGACACAAACAACTCAAGCACACCAATAAAACATTATGTTAGAGATCAATGAAACATAAAACATAAGTAAATGAAATAAAATCTCTAAGCACGTCTCATTGTTCTCTATCTCCAAGGATCATTCAAATCAAGGTGGCTCTCAGCTTGGCAAAGCACTTGATCTCTAGGATGACTACCTAAAGAATGAGGGATATTTAATAAAAGATCTAAATGCAAGTGCAACTAAGATCTTAGCATGATATGGATATGAAAATCTATGATATGGTGCAAGATGATGAGATTAAAATGAAGATTATGCTAGTATGATATGCTATCCTAACATGATAATGTTGTGATAATACTAAGTTATGATAAAGAAACTAGCATGCTATGATAATGCTATAATACTATGCTAACATGCTATGCTAACATGATATGATATGCTAACATGATAATTCTAATACTAGAATCCTCCTAAATGCTTAAGCTTTAAAAGAGAGGCAAATGAGACTCCTTGATAACTTGCACACAAGAAAATACCATAACCCAGATGCAAAAACATGGGATGATGATAATGAAGGAAATGAGATCTATTTATAGAAGAAATGGGGTTTTGGATGGTTAAGATTGAGTAATCTTAACAAGGGTTAGGATTGAATGATCTTCAATCCATGTGACACTTTCAACCCAATCCCATGTTGACAAGTGTCACCATGAGGAGGCTTGAGAGGAGAGATAAGGGGCATTAAATGCTTGAGGGGACATGATGGTTACCCTAGGGGGTTGGGTTAGGGTTAGGTTAATGGATATTCCTTTTATCCGAGGGATAAATGAATGTGCAAGGGTTAAAGGGTTACCTTAGTCAAAGAAATAAATTCTTTGAAGAGACCCATGAGTTAAAAGGATGGTTAAGTTAGAGGAAAGTCTCTAACCAAAGGTCAAATGTGAGTTAACAATAAATGGTTATTTAAGAGTCTTTAATGGTTTGGAAGACTTTAGAGGTTAACCATTTGAAGACATAAATCCTTTAATGGTTATTGAAGACTTTGGAAGTTTTTGAGAAGTGACTTCCTTTTATTTAGGAATTTGACAATGATTAGGATAGGATTAGGCTAAATTGGAAGTGATTAGAAGAATCTAGAAGGGGTTTAGGAGTGCAAGTGGATTTTGTAGGAGAATGCAAGTGGGAGGAGTTTTGGGATTTTCAATTAAAATAAAATCATTTATTTCAATTAAATGGTGCAATTTGCATTTGGATAGACATTTAAATAAATATTAATTTATTTAAGTGTGAATGTGAATTTTGGATTTTATTTAAATAAATCTTAATTTATTTAAATGAGAAAAAAGAGGATAAAGCATTAAATGCTTGAAGACTTTGAGGGAAACCATTAAAGGCTTAAGAAGACTCTAGAAAGAAGCCATTAAAGGTTTGAAGACTTTAAGGGAAACCATTAAAGGCTTGAGAAGACTCTAGAAGGAAGCCATTAAAGGATTGAACACTTTAAAGGAAGCCATTAAAGGTTTGAAGTGGGTGAGGATAAATAGTATTTTAAATAAATTATTTATTTATTTAAAATAGTGGTGCAACTTGTATTTGTAGGACAATGCAAGTGGGTGGAGGATAAAGGTGATTTAAATAAATGTTAGTTTATTTAAATGTGAGAGATGGGATTTTGGGGGAAAAATATTAATTTATTTAAATGTGAGAGAAGATTTGATTAAACAAATATGATTTATTTATTTAATTAATGGTCTGAATTTGGTTAAGTGAATTAAATCAAATAAATTGAATAATTTATTTAATTAATAGGAGAAGATGGTTGGGATTAATGAATACAAATAAACCTAAGCCAAGAAAAGATTAAATATTCTAACACCCCCCCTTAATCTTTACTTGGGGATTTTACATCAAACCCTTCAATGGGTTGCAATCCAATATTTTTACAATGAAATTGGAACTTTTCTTTACAAAGTGGATTGGTCAAAATATTTGTAACTTGGTCTTCCCCCTTGCAATAGAGGAGTGAAACTTGTTTGTCTACAATTTGTTTTCTAATAAAGTAGTGTTGGAGAGCAATGTGTTTTTTCCTTGCATGGAAAACTGGATTTTTAGCCAAGGCAATGGCACTTTAGTTGTCACAATACAATGGATTTGGTCCGTGTTGAGGTAGACCCAAATCTTCAAGTAGTCTTCTAAGCCACAAGGCTTCTTTGGAAGCATTAGTCCATCCTTTGTACTCAGCTTCAGTGGATCCAAGAGAGGTAGATTGTTGCTTTTTACTATTCCAAGAAATTGCTCCTGAACCAACAAAAAAATAATAACCACAAGTATATTTCCCATCATTGGGATCTCCACCTAGATTGGAATCAATAAAACAGTTTAAAGTAAAATCAGAATTTGCATTATAAAAATAACTTACATTAATAGTTCCTTTAATATATCTTAAAATTCTTTAGTAACTTTAAAGTGTGTTTGTTGAGGTTTAGACATGAATCTTGAAACCAAACCAACACTATAAGTAATATTTGGCCTAGTAAGAGTTAAATAATTTAAACTTCCAACTAATTGTCTATACAAAGTGGGATCAACAAGAGGAGTTTGCATATCAAGCATTAACTTAGTGCCTAATTGAATAGGAATTGAAACATGGTGAGCATCATTCATTGTAAACTTATCTATGAGATCTTGAGCATATTTACTTTGAGATATGAAAATTCCTTTAGAGGTTTGCCAAATTTGCATTCCTAAGAAATAATGTAAAAGACCTAAACTAGTCATTTGAAATTTTTGATTAAGTTGAAACTTAATATCAGAAATCAAAGTATTGGAACTTGAAGTAAGAATCAAATCATCTACATACAAGATAATAATGATAATATCATCTTCACTATGTTTAATATATAAGTTAGGGTCATTTTTACTTCTAATAAAGCCTTGAGAAAGAAAGAATGCATTAATCTTTAAATACCACTCCCTAGGAGATTGCTTTAATCCATAAATTGATTTCTTTAATTTACAAACTAACTGTGCATTACCTTCTTTAATAAAACAAAGAGGTTGAGACATATAAATTTACTCATGTAAATCACCATTAAGAAAAGCACTTTTAACATCCATTTGATGAATAGGCCAATCCATTCTAGAAGCTAAAGCAAGCACAAGTTTAAATGTAGGCATTTTAGCAACAAGAGCAAAAGTTTCAGTATAATATAAGCCTTCAATTTGAGAAAAACCTATAGCAACTAATCTAGATTTAAATTTACTAACTTGATTTTTAGCATTCAATTTAGTTTTATAAATCCACTTGCAAGAAACAATATTTTTACCATGAGGCAAGGGAACTAAATCCCAAGTTTGCTTAGAAATTAAAGTATCATATTCTTCCTTCATTGCTTTATGCCAATGTGGTTGATTTTTAGCTTGATCAAATGTTTTAGGATCATTAGAATTCATAATAGTAGTCATTAAAGAATAATTACAATAATTAACTCCTCTAGCTTGAATTCTATCCATTCCAGCTAAGTATTCATCACTATCTTTAATTAAAGATTTAAACCATTTAGGTCTTCTTTTAGAAGTAATGGATTCATCACTAGAAGAAGAGTCATGAGGAGTAGAGTTATTATTATCATCATCACTTTCACTAGAAGGAATAGAAATAGATGCATTAGGAGTAGGGTTAAGAAAAGGAGGTTGGTCCTCCACAAGCACAACTTTGCTTTGAGAAAGTTCATCATCCTCTACTTTAGAACAATCATGAATGCCTTTTTCTGCAATACAAATATCTCTTGCAACTTTTACCTTGTTAGTAATAGGATTGTAAACTCTATAACCTTTAGTATTTTCATCATAACCAACAAAAATAAAAGGAGAAGATTTAGCATCTAATTTTTTTCTTTTCTCCTTAGGTTTGTGAACATAAGTCGTGGAACCATAAATTCTTAAATCTTGCAAACTAGGCTTTCTACTAGACTAAGCTTCTTCAGGAGTTTTATCCTTTAAGGCTTTGGTAGGTGTTCTATTAATTAAATAAGTTGCACAAGTCATAGCTTCAGCCCAAAACTTGTAATCCATATTTTTTGCATGCAATAAACATCTAGCCATTTCAACAATGGTCCAATGCTTCCATTCTACCACACCATTTTGTTGTGGTGTATAAGGAATGGTAAGCTCATGTTTAATTCCAAAAGATTTCAAATAAGCATTAAATGCATTATTGACATATTCTCTTCCATTGTTAGTACGAAGAATCTTAATTTTAGAACTAGATTGCCTTTCTACAAACATATGAAATTCAGTAAACACATAAAGCACTTGATCCTTACTATGAAGGAAATATATCCATGTTCTCCTTGAAAAATCATCAACAAAGGTAAGAGCATACCTTGAACCTTGGATGAAGGGATTCTCCATGGGACCCAAGAGATCACTATGAACTAAATGCAATTTAGTATATGCCCTCCAAGATTGACCATGAGGAAAGGGTTCCCTATGCATCTTACCACTCATGCAACCATTGCAAACAATTTGAGAAGGAACAATAGTAGGCAATCCATCAACCATATTTTCTTTTTGCATCAATGAAATATAATCAGAATTGAGATGGCCAAGTCTTTCATGCCATATAGTAAAATCAACAGTAGTAAGCAAGGAATACTTTGTAGGAGCAAATTCATAGAACTTGATTAAGTTATCAGTATCTATTTTAGCAGTAGCAATAACATGATTAGTTTTTGGATCAATGATATAACACATGCCCCTATAAAAGTTAATCTTATAATCTTGACAAAGTTTAGGAACTGAAAGCAAATTTGATTTTAATTCAGGAACATAAAGAACATCATGTAATTTACTATTAGGGACATTCACATCACCAATAACTTCAACTTTCCAACTATGATTATTAGCTAATTGAATAGGAATATTGGAAGTATCAGGATGCAAAGATTCAAAACATTCTTTAGGAGAAGTAACATGCTGAGATGCACCAGAATCAATAATCCACTCAAGTGGTTGAGAAACATTATAAGTACATGTAAATGCATGACGAGATGAATTACCATTATTATTACCTTTCTTAAAATGAGGTTTATGTTGTTGATTATGTTGATTATTTTGGTTCATGGGCTTTTTACCATTTTGCTTCTTAAAACAATTATTGGTAATATGTCCATATTTCCCACAATATGTGTAATGGGGTCTTGTTTGAGAATTATTCCTTTGATTATTGTACGTATTATTATGATTATTATTATGAGAATTGTTATGATAGGATTTAGAATGAAATTGATAATTAGAAGATTTGTGATTATTATTATAATTATGATTATTATTATTGGATCTAAAATTATTATTATGATTTTGATTTTTAGACATAAAAGCATGTTCACTACTTTTAAGAGTACCAAATTGAATTAATTTAGCTTCCTCTTGATGTAATAAATTACAAAAAATATCTTAAGTTAATTGAGTAGCTAAGCTAGGAATAGCAAGTTGAGCATGAATATTCGTAATAAATTTCTGAAATTGACGAGCAAGACATTTTTTAAGAATAAGATGAATTAAACATAAATCAGCTAGCATAACTCCTAAACCAGTTAATTGATTATTAATAGAATCAAAGTTTAATAAGAATTCATCCATGGTTTTAAAATCCGTATACCTGAGATCTTTGAGTTGATCTTGAAGCTGAATTTTTCAGGATTCATTTGAGATATCATAAGTTATTTTTAAAATTTCCCTAGCTTCATACGCTTTTGTACAATTTCCAATTAGAACATACAAATCAGGAACCATTGAAATACCAATTAAACTAAGTGCTTCCTCATTTTGAGCCTTCCATCTATCTTGGTCGGCTTGAGGAGCAGTTGAAGCGGGTTAGAAACTTTTATCAGTTGCAACATCCAAAAGGTGTTTGAAACGAAATATAAAAGAAATATGTGTTTTCTAAGAATGATAATTAGTGTTATTTAATTTAATTTCAGGAATTAAAGTAGACATGGTAGCAAGATAAAGGTTAGAAATAAACAATTACCCCCTTTTAAAAAAAAACCTCCTTGATTAAAAATAAACCAAATTAATAATTTTTTTAAAAATAACAAATTTGATAAAAAACTTTATAAAAAAATATTATTTTTAAATCTTGAATAACAAATTTAAAATTTTTCAAAAGTTTGAATTTTAATTAAACAAACTTTATATTGTTAAAAAAAATTATTAAAAAAAACTTTAAATTTCTAATAAAAATAAAACTATTTAAACTGAAAAAACTTTATTAAAAAAGTTTATATATTAAAAAAATGTTTTTAAAAAACTTAATAAACTTTAATATGATTTTTTTAAAAACTTTTAATATGAACTTTTTAAAGAACTTTTAATATAAACTATTTAAACTTTTAATATATTAAAAACTTAATAAACTTTTTAAACTCTTAAGATACGTGAATGAAAATGAGAAGGAAAGAACTTAACTTTTATAAATTAAATGAAACTCATATTTAGAATAAACGGGATAGAAGAGAATTATAAAGACAAAACAAACGCTATCCAATGCATGTAATGAATGAAAAACGTAAAGAGAGGTGACAGAGGTTGAAGGGAATAAATGCAAAGGCGTTTCAAAATGTTTCCAGAGCAGAATGCAGAGACGTTAGATAGTTCAGGAAAGAGTATAGAGACATAATGACATCAGAAGTTGGAAAATAATATGTGTAGAAATAGTTACAGAGATGTTACGACAACAGAAGTTGAAAAAAATACGAATGAATGTGAGATGAATGAAATACAATGTAGAACTGGAAACAGAGAGATTTATGCCTTTTGCAGGGTAGAACCTACAAAAAATGTTAGACTCTGATATTTTTTGTAAATACACAGAGATTCAAAGAAGAAACAATATAAAAAATTATTTTTATCAAAAAACTTGCAAGTAAATGAAATGTTAGAACCTGCAAACAAATAAAGAATGCTATTTAACAATAAATCAGTTTTGGCAGCAAGCCGACCAAACAGATTAAGAAGGCTGAGTTTGGCAGTAAACCTTCCAAACTAGTCACAATAAAAAAAAACCAGAAAGAAGAAACTTTGGCGGCAAGCCTTCCAAAGCTTTTTTTTTTTTAAAGAAAACTAGAATCTAAGAAGATTAAACCTAGAGGCAAACTTGTTAACAAGTTTGAAAAAAAAAATTAAAATCTGAAATAAAAAACCTACACAGTAGAAAATATTAGAGAAAGAGCTTCTTCTCCTCTCAAGAATGCCTACAAGAAGGTGAACTCTGCAGAATGGTAACCTTCATCAATCTCAAATTGAAACAAGGATTAGAACCTGCTCTGATACCATGAAAGGAAATACAAGAGAAAGGAAAGAAAAACAAAATCCAAGTAAGTTTATTGATGAAGTAAATGTTACCAAGAGAGATGCAAAAAACTTGGAGCAATCACCCAAATGTGAAGAAGGAGGCACAAGAACTTTTGAAAGGGGAAAAGAAAAGAAAAAACCCCTTATGATATTATGAATGAGGCAATGCCTAAAATGTGTGTGAGAGTGTGTGTGTGTGTGTGTGTGTGTGTGTGTGAGAGAGAGAGAGAGCAAGAAGCTCTTTTACAATAACATCATTAAGAAGAAATGAGAGAGGAGACATCTCTTAAATAGAGATGAGGAGAGGAGTTACAAAGTAACTCCTAAATATATGAATGCCACCATTCATAAAATGTGTGTGCCATGTGTCCATGTCCTCTTATGGAGGAAATCTAATATTCCTTAATAAAAGAAAATAAAAGAAATGAATTGTCCTCAGACATGTACTAGAGGACAAATTACATGTAGAAATTCCAAAGGAATATCCTAAACTAAATACAAATAAACCTAAGCCAAGAAAAGATTAAATATTCCAACATCTACAAATTTCAGTAGATTTTTGGCCTGCAAACCTCTGGTTGAAGGCTCAAATGGAATGATCTTGACAACCTAAAATGTAGTATGGTAGTCCTCGAAGCAAGCTTTCCAATGACTAATTTTATTACATTGTGAGTTTATTATGATCTTTTTTTTTAAAGTACAAAATATTGGCTTTTCAATGAACATGAACTTCTCTATTTAACGCATTGGAAAAAATAGTAAACAAATTCAAAAAATTATGAAAAACATCTATGCCCTACATATTGATGTCTTCTTTCTAACAAAAAAAAAATTGAATTTCGATTATATAGAATAAGTTATGTGTTCAAACGTACACCTATGTCTAAATTATAATTAGTCGGACTTCAAAACTTAATAAAATAAAAAATATTCAACATATCACTATCAAACAAACTCCATGCCTTCGATATTGATGTTACAAACCAAAATTTGAAAGAATTGAGTTTTTAATCATTTATAGAAAAAACTTATGCATTTTGGGAGGCACATCACTCTTAAAAAATGTTTTGTTTTTTTCAATAAAAGTGGACATGCCACTAAACTAATTTTTATTAATATAATCAATTTTTGTTTTACAACGGGTTCAAAGGACATACTGACAGGAAAGAACCCGCAAGAAAACCTCCAGTCATGGCCCTAAAAAGCAGAAGCTAAAATAACCTAAATACCCCATATACAAGATTAGTCTAAACCCACTCGTTACATAGATTTAGAGATATACATATCATGTGTCTGGATTCCTTCCAAAAATTGGAGATATACAAATAGCCCCATAGGGCAAGATACCACGGAATTTGAAACTGTAGATGAGCAACCTCAAAACGAATAACCAGGCCGCACCAATTCTTCTCAAGATCCCAAAAAATTCAAACAATTCATGAGATGTAATCTGCTTCAAAAAGAGAGATGAAACCAAAAAATGCCTGCATTATATAATCAAGTCAAAAACCAAGAGCTTGAGCTCTCATCTAGAGGTTCCTTGTCCTCTCTTAAAGGAGGGACAAGCTGTAAGGGGAATTCCAATCTTAGAGGCATTGAAACCAAAAAGCAAAGTGAGAGCAACGAATGTAAAGCCATAAACGAATCCAAGGCCTTATCCACAATTTGAGGTGAAACTCAATCTAGCAACCTTTCGAAAGATTTCAAAGTATCTCCCATTCTATCACAGATTAAACCTATTCTCATTTCAAATAGTGACTCCCCACACCACCCATTACCCAGTAGGTCAAAACGAGGAAGAAAGCCCCCATAGTAAAAAGACTCCAGCTCAAAATGATAGTTATCTAGTGCAGGCCTAACAAGCTCCCAGGTGCATACCGAAGGAAGTATGAACGTGGAAACCAAGAATTGGAGCAAATCCTCATCATACAAAATGTCATAACAAATAGTAAGAAATCGAGACAAAATCTCAAAGCTAGAAAAATTAGAACCAGTTGGCAACCAAAGACTTCCCACCAACCTACGTACCTCATAATCCACCTGAGGAGAAAACAAATTAAAAAATTTACTAAGCATCTCATAATTATCTCCCATATCCTCATTTGAGACCATGGCTCGACAATCTACTATAACCCTGTATCTTAATAGGGTAGAAACATTTGACATTTGCACACCCAAGAAAGAACCAATAAAAACCTTATGCAAAATACAATATTGTTGTCACCTTTTAAAGACATCTTCAGAAAAAACATGAGTAAAAAGTGCCAACATAATTTATGATTACAATCTAAGCCAAAATCAGTTTTAAAGCTCATAAGAGATATCTTCATAATTAAGACAATAATAGCATAATACCTTCCATGGTACTGGCGGTAGAAGAACATTACATGAAACACCTCATCAGATGAAAAGAAAAGATGCTTACCCAATCATGATCAAAACACAAATACCTTGACAAATAACTTCAGATAGATCACAACAGATATGTCATATCACGACACCACGCACACCAAGAAATGATAATCAAGAAATGAGATGAAATAAATGATTACCCTACAATGTATACTTCAAACACAAGGAAAAGTGCCAAAACAAATCTCTTCCTCTTATGCAAAAGATATAAGGTACCCACCCAAAGAATGAACAATCACACACCCCAGTGAAGAGATTACTCATCTGAGCATACTATCAAAAGAAGGCAACTCCTCCTTATTATCATTTAAATGATTAGCATTAACATCAATAGCAAGATTAGTCAAAAAATCCGCCACCTTATTGATTTCTCTAAAACAATGAGAAAGAAGATAATAGTCAAAGAACTCTAATTGTTTTAAACTGTGATCCAAAACATATTGTAAATGCCAACAATGTAATTTTTGCTTCGAGACACATTGGAAAGTAACCATAGAGTCCCCCTCAATGATTAAATGCTTGATGCCCTGGCTAATAGAAATATTCAAGCCAAAGGATAATGCATGCAACTCAGCATAATTGTTAGTTTTCAAACCCAAAGCATGACTTTGTGCAAGGATTAGATTAGCATCATGATAAAAAATTCCCATGCCAGTTCCAGCTGGACCAAGATTTCCTCTAGAAGCACCATCATAAATAAGTTTTAAAAGGCCACAAGGAGGGGGTTTCCAAACAACCGCCCTTCTCTTGTTTGCAGTAGAATATTTCTTAGAGACACAACCCTAAGAATGTATTATTGACAAACCCTTCCAAAACTCAGAGATTTTACTATCCCAGTTAGAGAAGGAATTAAGATTATCCAAACTCTTAAAAATATATGACAAGGCTACCTCAGTCATAGAACACTCAATCCTCTCCATGATTTGCAACCAAGAAGAACTCTCCTTCCAAAAAATTTGCCTGTTTCTTTCTAACCATATGTTCCAAATAAACATCGATGGGGAAATAACCTAGAGGCATGCAAAGAAGGATGAAGAGAAAAGGAGAGGCCAGGAGCTGAACTGAGAACTCAAGTCTTTACATATAACTGAAGATATGCCCAACTTACCAATTAACCAATACCAACAATCTGATGCAAAATCACAATGCAAAAAAAGGTGGGATGATGACTCAAGGTGATTATTGCAAATATACAAGGAAAAGCCATAGTAATCCCCAATCTATCTAGCCTTAACCCTATGAGAATCCTATCCTATACAGCTAGCCAAGCAAAAGTACCATCTTTGGGAAGACAAGCAACATTCCAAAATAGTTTATATGGCCAACAGGGGGCAGAAATAATAGATCTAAGTGAATTATACCCATCTTTAGCCATATACTGCCCAGAGGAATTCTTAGTCCAAATTAGCTCATCCTCCAGATCTGAGAAAATTACAACCCCGTCTTTTAAAGCAATCTCATACTCCCTCTTAATAGCTTGGTCAATATCCAAAAAATCAATAGACTTCCATTTAGCAGTCTTGAGGGGCCCATTTGACATAATTTCAAAATAATAGGCTACATGCACACCCTAGAGAGAAACAAGGAGAGGTCTCAAAGGTGACCAATCCCTTATATCAATCATAGGGCTATAACCGTTCCACATCTCCTCCCAGAATCTCACTTTCTGGCCATTATGAACCACCCAAGAAAGGTGAGGCAAAATGACACTCCTACATTTACAAATAAAATTCCAAATACAGGAGCCCGAGGGCAAATTTTAAATAGTAAAAATACTTTCCCTAGGCCCATTATTCAAATATTTTGCAAACATAATTCTGGCCCATAGAGAATTTGACTTGTCATATAGCTTCCAAACTAGCTTAGCCCCTAGAGCTAAATTCTGATGCTCAAGATTTTGAATCCCTACCCTACCAAGTTCTTTAGGTGACACACATTCTCCCATGCCAAGAGAGGAATCTTCTTTTTCCCATCCTTTTTACCGTCCTAGAGAAAATCTCTAAGGGTGGACTAGAGATCAACAATTGCTTCCCTAGGAGTTTTTAGGACCGACATAAGATATATAGGAACAACATTCAATACTGATTTAATGAGAAGGATTTTCCCTTCCAAAGTCAACCATTTATGGTTCCAAGACATAATTCTTTTAGAAACTATAGATACAACTTTATCCCAAAAACCTAATTTTGCATGGCCCACAAAAAAGGGAACCCTGAGATAACTACAAGGAAGAGCCCCCACTTGAAAGACCCAAAACATTTGTAACCTTTATTGAACCAAGCGGGGGGTATTCAAAAAGAAAATTTTAGACTTAGCCCCATTCACTTTCTGACCAGAAAAGGTTGAATAATTACCGATAATTTTCTTAATTACCTTAGCTTCTGCCAACGAAGCATGACCAAAGAGCAAAGTGTCATCCACAAAAAGACAATGGGAGATAGGGTGAGGCACATTGGGAATCCTAACCCCTCTCCAAGACCCATTTAAAGAAGCAGCCCTTATGGACCAACTAAATGCTTCAACCAGCAAGATGAAAAGAAAAGGAGACAAGGGGTCCCCTTGCCTTAAACCCCTGGAAGAAGAGAAGAAACTGCAAGGAGAAAATTTTATTAAGATAGATAATCGTGCAGAGGAAACACACGCATAAATCCACTTAACCCATGCACTAGAGAAACTCAGTTTGATTAAAACACTTTTTAATGCACCCCATTCTACTCTATCATATGCTTTCATCATATCTAGCTTAAGTACCATAGTAGGTATCACTTGGGAGGAAATCGAGTGCAAAACCTCATGGGCCACAATTGCTCCCTCAATAGTCTCCTTCCTGGGGACAAAACCTCCTTGTTCTGATGAAATTATTTTAGGTAAAAGTTTGGACAATCTCATAGAAATTGCTTTGGTAAAAATTTTGTATAGAGTATTACAAAGGAAGATAGGACAAAAATCTACAAAAGTCTTAGTAACCTCTATTTTAGGAATAATGGCAATCATAGTATTATTTAACTCTTCAAGAATTGTTATATTCCTTCTTGCTTCTTCCAGGGCCAATGGAACATCCATACCAACAAACTCCCAACATTTTTGAAAAAATAGTGGAATAAATCCATCTGGCCCAAGAGCCCTATCCAGATCCATAGAAAAAATGGCAACCTTGAGTTCCTCAAGTGAAAACGGAGACATCAGCATCTTATTATCCATCTAAGAAACTAAAGGAGGAATATGGGAAATAAAGTCATCCTCAAAATCCTCTTTTTCTGAAGATAGCAATAATTTAAAAAAACCCACAGCTTTCGGAGATATCTCTTCTACCTCTGTAAGAAGATCCCCATTAGATTTATAAATACAAGAAATCCTGTCACGCTGCCTTTTTTATCTTGGTAGAGGTATGAATTTTTTTTGTGTTCCTATCCCCATCAGAGAGCCAAAGTTCTCTGGATTTCTGTCACCAATAGACCTCTTCCCTAGCAAGAACCTCTTCAAGTTGTGATTTCAGCTCCTTAAGCTTTTCAAATACTAAAGGAAACATACCACATTGAAGCACCTAATTGTTCAAACCTTCAATCAAACCCTGGATTCTTGCCTTTTCAAGGAAGATATTCCTAAAATGTGAAGCATTCCAAACTCTGATATTTTGTTTGAGAAACCGCAATTTTTTAACAATCTAAAACATGCGGGAACCAGGATAGAAGGGTGCGGGAACCAGGATAGAAGGGGGCAGAACACCACCATTTTCTTAGAAGAGGCAAAAAAGAAGGGTCCCTAAACCAAATAGGTTCAAATTTAAAAGAAGTCATCTGCGGGGCTTTGTCTTCTAGAATAGTCAATAAAATTGGAAAATGATCTGACCCTGGATTGGGCAACACCATAGAAAAGAAATCAGTATCCGATTCAACCCAATTTTCATAAAGCAAGAACTGATCAAGTCTCTCTGCAATCTGAGAGAAATCCCTTCTCATATTGGTCCAGGTAAAAGGCCCATTTTGAGTTTTACAGTCATAAAGGTTCATATTATCAGCAAAAGCTCCAAAATCCTCCATAATTCTTTTATTAGGGCATATACCCCCACTCTTTTCATCCATATCCCTTATGGCATTAAAATCACCTCCAAATATTAAGAAGGAATCCTTTCTTAAGGGAGCTAAAACCCTCATGAGCTCACTCCACAACACACACTTATCCTGAATACCTGAGGACCCATAAATATTGAAAAGCCAAAACTTAACCCTAGAGGACCTACTATGTATCAAAACCAACATCCAATTCAGCGAGGAGGCAATAAGATGCAAATCAATATTATATTCATTCCATAAAATCGCAAGACCACTTGAAGCACCTATAGCAAGAGAAGACACAAACTTCCACCTTTTCCAAGAACTAAAAATTTAACACACCGCATCCAAAGACAACTTTGTTTCCTAAAGCATAAAGATATCACCCTTGATTAAATCCATCTGGGATCTAATCAAGTGTTGCTTGTTAGGGGAATTTAAACCCCTAAAATTCTAGGATATAACCCTCATTGTCCTCGAGGGGAGACCGAAGCTCCCCTCTTCTCTTGGGATGGAGAAAATTTATTTTCTCCAAAAGACTGTTGCAAATTTCTCTTAACTACTACTAACCTTGTAACCCACGGACTAGTCAGTAGGGATTTTTTTTTCTTAATTGAGCCTGAAGCAACTTGAAACTTCCATTGAGCCATCCCCTAAGAAGATATAGGACTCCCCTTTTTTACAACTGGGTGACAACGTCCCCTGAATCCCCACATCTATCTCTTGTTGGGTCTTCCCACTACTAGGCGGTCTTCCCCTCCTCTTAGGCGAAATAACTGATGGGTCGAGGTAGACTTAACTTGGAAATTTGCAACCCACTAGAAGATTTTGGGGTACCCACAAAAGGTGACACAAATGAGTTAGATTAGGCTTTGATAGAGTCTATAATTGACTTAGGAGAAGCCAAAACTCCTATCATCTTATCTGATCCAAGTTCCTCTGTAGCTAGGATTTCAAAAGGATTCTTAGAGGCAGAGATTGGAAGGGTTTTCTAAATATCACTCAGATCATTCTTAATTGAACACATGACTCATTCAATAATCTCCTCATCTAGCTGACAGGATTTATCATTAAGTAAATTATTAACGTGTTGGACCACATTGACCTCAGGTATGATGACAGGAAACTCCTGATTAAAGACACTTCTCTCTAAAGAAAAATCTTTGTCATCCATGTTGTTATATAGTAGGCCCCTAACTTGCCGAATCAGAGAATCCTCTGCCGAAACACTATCCAAATTATTATAAGAAACCCCTCTATTACCCTCCAAGGCAACAGGAATCAGATGACAATTGTTCACAATGTTATCCTCTAAAACAATAGTGTTTGTTTTTTCAACCACATTATGTCCATTAGACATTTTAGGATTATTACCAGCAAAACGTGGTTTCATATTATGAGACACAACATGATCCTCTTGCCTCCCATCCACCCTCTTAACCTAGTTAACCTCAGAAATAGTGGGAGCTTTTACTGTGGACCCAGGCACTGTCATAGGCACCGTTCTAGTAGATAAGGGATTATCCTTGCTACCTAAATGAGGTTCCAACCCATCTAAAATAGGATGTTTCAAAAAATCCATAAGAAAAGGAGCATCCAAAAGCAAAGAAGTTCTGACAAGGCCATTTTGTAACTTATCAATTGGTTGCCTCCAAATACCCTCTTGGGATTTGATAATACAGGAACGTGGAAAAACTTTATTAGGGTTAATCAAACCACATATTTTTACCAGAACCTCCCCCTCCACAAAATCAAATGTAGATGTTAATTAAGACCCACAAGTTATACAAATTTGTTCTAAAACCTCTGGATCCATAAATTCAAATAGTAATTTAGGGAAACCAAACCAGAAAGGAACCACTTCTGTCTTTGACCAAGAAGGAACAAAAAATGGCTTCCATGCTGAAATAGACACCAAATTTTTACCAAACCAGTGATGCGAAGATTTTAAAACTTCATCCCTAACAGAAGAAGAATCAAAGACAATAATAAATGCATTCACAAAAAGCAATTGAAAATAACGCATATCCAGCCATCTTTTCTACAGTTTATGATGAAATTTAGACAAGCTAGTTGACTCCCCCCATATTTCCCCAACAATGGCATTTTTTTTAAGGAGTGTGCCTTCATATCCACAGAGGAGCCAAGTATATCAATACAAGGAATAGGAGCCCATACTTGAGATGAAGAACCACCCACCGGAATAGAACCAATGGGATTTTCACTTACCTTATCCCCCTTCTGTTATGATAAAGGTGGCTCCGCCAAGATACCCTTCTTTGGTTGCTCTGTTGATTTGTCTCTGGCATGCTGCATAGGTACTGACTCCTTAACCCCCTCCATCTCCATCACACTCAAAGCTTTCACAAATTTAGCAAATGAACCCTTTCCTCCCATATCTACAGATCGTTGTCCTTGAAACTCCCAGGACCGATTGTGAAAAAACCCTTGATTTGGACCCTGCCCAAGATGCCTACGATAAAAATTTGCTCTCTGACCCACTCCATTTTTATCCAACCTCCTCCAATTTCCCTTATCCCTGCCTCTGAAAAAACCACGAAAATACTTGGAAACCAGCCTAAAAACCCTTAAATTCTCCTTCCTTGTGTTATGCACCGCCATATCCACACATTTACCATTCACATAGACCAGTTGTGGCACATGTGACGAATCTTCCCAACCCACGTCTACCCATGCACCAAAAACCCTCTTTTCACCCATAACGAGCAAAAAATTGGAGAGCTCCTTATTAATAATAATCCACTCTTAAAAAAATGTCGTTTGCTATAAAAAACTTTTTTTTGAGGGAGATAGAAAAATAAAAACAATTTTCTTCAAAAAAATTAAAAAAATATATTTAGAATCTGCAGACAAGATGTTACAAATCACTAATTTATATCATCTTCAAATTATTAATGGTTTAAAAGTTATAGGTGTCAAAAAGTAAAGATTATTTTAAAAATGTTCATCTTAGTGTCAAAGTTGGCAAAAAAGTGGGAACCATTATTGTGAGTTCACCCAACATTGATGGTAACACTAAGTGAAAAATGACTAAGTGTTAGACCAAAACCAAAATACTGTACATTGCAACCATAAATTGATCACTGGATTCAAAAGAATAAAAAAATTAATGAACTCCTCTTGTGGTCAACATTTTTCACTCTCCTATACACTTTCCCTTTGACATCAATGGCAAAGGTAAAGTTCCGAAAAAAAAAATGCTATGTATACAATAACTTATCTTAAAAAAAACTTAACTATATCTACATGGGTGTTCTTTAATGTGTCTACATGAGTTACTCAATCTTTCTAAAAATTCTCAAAATTATTATAAATCCGCTTAACAGATAAGATTGTGCTTCAGCAGTCTTCAGGTCTTTTGGTTCATCTGCCTTGAGATAATTCAAAGCATCTTGAAGAGAAATAAGCATTATGTTCAACATAGGAGTAATGAGACTCCCAAACTCTCCATCTCTGCCAATCATCCTTTCCTTATCATAGCTCAGAATTTGGATCTTTTCAAGCAGTGATATAACCTGATGTTCATGATTGCTTAATGATTTTTTCAAAGGATCAACTAGCTGAGTTATGTTTTCCAACCGATCCTTGTACTCCTGAGACTTCTTCTCAATATCATCAGTAAATTTGATCAATGATAAGCATGATTTATACAGGTTGACACCTCTAGTGATTGCATCCTTCATGTTCTTTATATAATCATCTAATGTGGGTTTATCCCTTAAAATCATCTTATTCAAGGTGCAGAGCCTTTTGGCATTAAGTTCATTCCTAACTTTTTCCTCTGCAACCTTTTCAAAGGATTCAAAATGGGAGTCAACAAAAGTAATCAAACTCTTAAAATTATCAGATGGATTGTTAGATGGATATTTTTGAAATAATGGCATAACTTCTCCAAAATGTCGGATTCTGCCCAATAGAAAATTGTCCTCAGTGCAAGACTTTAATAGATCCTCACTAGCCTTAGCCTATGAAAAAGATGCAATTTGAATATTTTGAATGGGAGACAAGAAGACAAGATTGATCAAACCTTGAATGAATTCAGGATCATTTATTGCTTTTTTTTTCCCTCTATTGCCTCAGCAGTGTCTCTTTCTTCGATCTTAACTTTAAATTCAACTTTGACCTACACCTTTTCTAGTTCAACATTCTCTGAAGATTCTTTCCAATCATTCACTGGAGGAATGTTAGACATATATTTTTCTTATGTTCCTACATTACCTGATTTATCTTTATCTACTACTAACTTAACCTTAGCATTTTCAAGCTAAACTAACTGCACATCTAGAATATCAACTTGGACTTCCGGAATGGTATCTTCTTGTGTCATTACCAAAATCAATTCATATTGGTTTTCTATCAAAATTTTATTGAAAATTGTCTCAATTTCCTTTACTACCTCATCAACATTCCCGAACATGATCTTATTAACTTGATGCTTACTTCTAAACTCATCCTTTGATGTCTTAAGTAATCTGGCTATCACTTCTTTTGAAATTACGAAGCATAAGTTAACTAATACATACTCTTTCAGTCTCTCATATTCTTTATTAGTTGTATGTCTTGTAGCATCCAAAATTTTATACAGGTTTTTCAGAATTGTTGGTGATAATTCTATCAAGGCTTTATTGTACACATTCATATATTCAACTACAACTTCTTCCAATCTTCTCTTCCCATTGTCATCAAAATTTCATACCACTCAAATAGAGGTTTCAAATTTCCATCCTAAACAATTGAAGTAACAGTTTTCTCTAATGTAATAGGAAGTATAATAGTATATGTACCTTGAAGTTTTCCAGACTTCAATGCCTCATCAAGCTCATATTTGGGCCTCTTGTTGGGCCTTGTTCTATTGGATGGTTTCTCCTTGGTGACCTTAGTAGCTTTTTCCTTTACTTCTTTGATTGTCTCATTCGTCAAAGTCTCTTCATCATCAACAACTACAAATTGGACTTATTTCTTCTTCTACAGATCACCGAATGTCTTAGCAGAAGATTTTGGCTTTATTGTTGACTTAGGAGGGCAAGAGATAGGAGGACTCCTTTTGGTTCTAACTTTAAGCTTAGGAACTACTACAGGCTCCTTCCTATCTTTCTTCTACATAACCAGTTTCTGCACAGGTAATTTTAGGCTCTTCTCCTTATAGGTTCTGAACCTTTCTTCATTGGAATCCACTGGTTGACTCAATAAATATTGAGCATAAATTTCAAAAACCTATTCATCAACATCATAACCCATCAGTAGTATTCATGATATCTGAGGTTCCACTGCTTCCATTAGAGATTGGTTAGTGTCAACCATGAAACAGAAGGTGTTAGCATATTTGTCCACATGATAGCTTTTGGAATTCTTTCCCGGATCTGCAAATCAGCTCAATTCTTCTGGAGATTTATTAAAAAAACATCATGCATCCCTCTACAACCTGCCAGAAATAGGCACAAAACATCAAAACAAGGGGTTTGAAAGATTTTCTTTATTACTCCCCCAAGGCCAGATGCCTAGGTTTAGTTACCTGATGTAGTTCCAGCACCAGAATCGAGTCTGGACTCATTTCCTACTACTAAATCAGTCTTCTTAACCCATGTCTTCTTCATTTGATCTTTGATCTCCTCAATTTTTTCTTTCCCTTCTCATCTAGCTTCACATTCTTGTTTTTCTTTTCTAGACTTCTCTTATTCATGTTTCTTCTTCTGCAATATTTAGCAATGTGATCGAATTTGTTGCATGTGTATCAAACAACATTTCCTTGCATAGGTCTAAAATTCATGTGATTCCTTCTCATTCTGCATGGATTAGTAACATGTCCAAATATACCACATGCATAACATCTGACATTTCTCCTATTTTGGAAGTTATTTATCACATTTTTGCATTCATTTGACTTATGACTATATTTTTTGCATTTGAAACATTGAATGGTAAAAGTAGGACCATTATTGATCATCGTATTTCTGCATTGACTAGACATATGACTAAATTTATTGTAGAAAAATTAGTTACCATTGAATTTATGAGCATTAGGTTACCTTACCAGAGGGCTTCTTCAGTTGTTCTTATGTTGGGTTGATTTGGATCTTTCACCTTTCTCTAAACCAAGACCTTGTGTGTCATTAGGATTCTTTTGAATCACAAGTATCTCATCCAATCTGGTTGAACTGATCCAGAACTTCTCCTTATATTCATTTATAGAATCAAGATCAGATTTAAGAAGTAGGACCTTCTTTTCAAGATCTTCCTCATGTTGTTTGATATCTTTTAGATCATTCTTCAAGTACAATATTCATCAGATTTATCTTTCAAGGACCGAGCAAGCTTTTTTTCATTTTTCGTCCTTTCTTCAATTTCCTTTGTCAATCTCATCACAATAGCTTCCATCTCATTTTTTTGAACTATGTTAGATCTGGAAAGTCTCTCACATTCATCAATCTTTTGCTTCAAGGCTTCTTCATCAATGCTTTGACTTTGTTTTTCCTTCAACTTATCAACAAGTTCCTTTCTCTTATCCATTGACTTGTTTAATATATTTCTCAACATCTTTAATATTTGCTTTCAATTGCTAGTTCTCATCTTGTGCATGATCAAGATCCTCAAGAGCTATAACCAGTTGTTGTTTTAGACTACCAGAATCCATTGATTCACCTTCCCAGATCAACCTCAAGTTGTTAGGCTCTAATACCAATTATTGGAATCAATGAACACTGAGAGGGGGGGGGGTGAATCATTGTTTTGCAAATTTTAACTTTGTTAATTTATCGTTTAAAGCACTTAATCCGTATGAAAGAAAGTAAAGTGCAGAAAAACAAAACTAAGATCAACAACACCATAACACCAAGATTTTTACGTGGACACCCAATTAAGGGAAAAATCATGGTGCGATTCAAACCCAAAATATTAGTATACTCTATTAGAAGTATAAAAATATTATATAAGGGGAATGCACATGCATTTAGACACACTACCTAGATCTCACTGCTCAATTACAAGTAAGGGATACAACCTGGAAGGCTCACTACCTTACAAATGTTTGTAAGAGATTACAATATGATTTGAACTATGAAATAGCATCAACAAATGCCTAAATATAGTTATGGTTAAGCTCAAGACTCATATTCTTACTCTTCTTAGAAACTCTGCTCTGTTCTGAAAAATCAGTATTGTACAAGAGCATAAATGAAGTCCATGCATACAAGAAGCTGCACATAATCTCTTATATATACTTTTCACATAACCATCAATATATGTGTGGCGTAGAAATTAGGATTCATCACAAGACAAGTAGATCAAATAAAAACATTAGACATGATAGCTCAATCAAAGAAATACTCATTGCAATGAACCTAATCACAATGCACATTCAATGAAGGTATGAAAATGAAGCATTCAAAAGAAAACATTATGCAAACCAGACTCAAGATTGAATACTCCTTCCATGCGGCTCCATTGTTGTTCTTTCCTCTTCAATAGTTTTGTGGATCTCACCTACAAGTGCTCTCACAATTGAAAGCAAAAAGCTCAAGAGTACTAGAACGAAAATTCAGTAGTTTGTTAGCAATTTAGAATTCATGAAGTGATTGAAGGGGTTAAGGGATTTGAAGGGATTGATTGAAGAAAATTATCCAATTTATAGAAGAATTGGATAAATGACAAGATTAGCATGATGCAATTCAAATGGAAATTGCAAATCAATATGTTAATTATGACAAATTATGCAAATTATGCACTTTCCATGCACAATTTTGATTGATTGATTATGACACATTTCATGTCAAAATTGATTGATTAATCAATTATGACAATTTCATGACAAATTGAAATGCCACTCCCATAGAATTAGGAGATGAAATAGGAGGGAAAAAGAATTAGAAATTTGAAAATTAGGAAATTGAAATTGATGACCAATTAGGAAATTGGAATTAGAAATTGATGAAAAATAGGATTTAGGAATTGGTGAATTAATTAATAATTTTTCATTTATTAATCAATTCACAAAGAAGAATAATTAGACAATTAAATAAAGATTTAATTGTAATAAGAAGACTTAGGATTAATAAATAATTTAGTAATCCTAGAGGAAGAAATGGCGAATTAGGTTAAATGACTAAATCATAAAACCCTAGAAGACGAATTAGAAATGCGAAAATGACAGTTAGGTCTTGATTAAAGATAATTAATGTCATGATTTGAATTGATAAAGGACCAATGTGACAGAATGATTTGATTGATAGATGCGCCAATTGATGAGGAACAATGACAAATTGATCCAAATTGACATAATTGAGACAGATAATGATTGATAGTGAAATGATCGCAAAATGACAAGATTGACAAGAGGACGAGGATCGATGATAAAATAGATTGCAAGATGACAAGATTGATAATGACCACGATCAATGACAAATTGATCGCAAGATGACAAGATTGAACATGACAACGATCGATGACAAATCGATCGTTAAAATGACAAGATTGAAGGATTGATGATAAATCGACAAGATTGATAAGAGGACAAAACCCTAATCAGGATTAACGATGTCCAAAATGATAAGATTGATGATAAGATTGATAAGATTGATAGGGGGACAAAACCCTAATTAGGATTGACGATGTCCAAAATGATGACAAATGAATACGCATATTGATGTGACAGAGTAAAATCGATCAAAATCATGACTGGATAATGTTGTCGACAAGACCAAATTCGAGGACGAGATGATTGAGGAATGTAGAAGAATGACTCAATGTTCGCAAATGATAAAGACCAAGTGCGTGACATAGGAGAAATGTTAATGCGACGCAAAAACCTAAAATGAGGCAATGCGCAAATGTTAAAGTATGACCTCGCAAGCGTTGACCATTTTTGGGTGTCTACATTTTGCCCCTCTTTGAGACAATGCGATTCTGAGCGTTGTTTCAAAGAACAATAATGAAAATGCCCCAGATAATAACAATGACATATGCATGCCCCCTCGAGGAATTGGCCGGAAACATGCAGAAAAGAGGCCAATTGATCGATAAAAATGACAGGATCGAACGGACCGACAATCGGAGATCGGATGCATGACAGACAATCAATTTAATGTGCACAAGACCGCGACCAACATAAGATGGAGAGGACGCACGTCCATCTATGCAATGACAAAGAGCTATAAATGGGACCAAGAGGGTGAAAATGACTCATTTGCACTAGCTAAAGAGGAGGATTTGTTGCTCTGGACAAGAACACTTGCAGATAGATGGTGAACATTCCAATGGCGGGTCACCTTGGAGAACGTGTACGCACATTCAGACGACCGGAGGATGCAGGAGCAGCGGTATGTATCGCGAAAACCCATGTTTTTGATTTCATGAATTTTGATGGCTTACGGGACATTGCGGGACCCACAGGGGACACCAAAATGAACTCCTACGCTTGTGTGGTCTAAACCTGCGCTTGTGTAAGGAGTTCTGCGCTTGTGTAGGAATACACAAGCGCAATTCATCTAACACAGGCGCAAGTTTTTCCAACACAGGCGCAAGTTGTCATAAAAACCCTAGTTTTGAGGTGAAAGTGCATGCAAATGACCTGCAGGGGGGGGAAGGGTAGGATAGGGTAATGTGGATGAAAAACACCCTGATTTGATCATGAAAATGAAGACATGCAACCTGTAGGAACAAACCCTAAAACTGACAAAATGATGCCCCGATTGTGATGCAGAGTCGACAATATCCATTGATCGCACGGGAGAATCGACCGGACTGTTTCATGCTACGACATAGACTCAGGAGCATAGAGAGAGACACATTAGCTGGACTGGGATTGGCGAGGAGAGACTGTACTGGAGGACACTATATGAGGGTGCAGTTCCACCGGAGCGGAGAGCACCTTCATATCGGGCACGATCGAGGACAGAGAGCAGGTCACGCTCTCGGAGGACATTGAGCAGCATAGGAGTGAGTGGATCGATGAGACCACCACAGCCAGGACCAGGAGGGACATCATCTGCGAGACATGGCAGGGATGAGGAGGACAGAGGGAGCACCCAGTGACAGAGGCACGTGCTCCATATGACAGACAGTGGACATCATGTAGTTTGCCATTATGCAGTCAGCCTGCGGGTCATACTTAGGACAGACAGTCCGATTTTGTACTCCGACATTATTATGATATGTGATATGATATGCATCGATATGATGGATGCAATATGTTATGACTTATGGTTTTTTTTTTGCATGTATGGATGACTTATGCACTGGTTTATGAACATGTATGGATGCATTTTTATGTATTTTGGATGTATTTATAATATGAAATGTATAAAATGCGTGATGTAATGTGTAATGGAATGCAAATGTATTGACCAAATGTATGCAGGACACAATATGGTTTTGGATATTGGAGCACTAGACCGAACTGACTATCTGACCGGACGGAAGAAGTGTTAGTAAGAAGAAATAAGACAGAGGACAATTAGAGATGATGAAAATTTGCTTTCAGTAATGCACTTTGTAGGTGAGAACCTTTATTTTTATTTAGCAAAATGGATGCGTAGCATCATGGCATTGAGACCAGAGCTGAAATGCAACCCGATTTGCAAAAGACAGACACATCACAGACAAACGACAATCACAATCAAAAAAGAAAAGAATCATGAGCCATCCCGGTTACTCTAAATCACTCAGTGACATCATCGAGCAACATAGGGACATGATCGAAGCCAAAGATAAATCAATAAAATGAGAAGACTCACAAATTCAAGCAAATCAAACAAACATCTTGATCTTTATTGTCAAAAGTTGAACGTGCTGATAGGACGATCATGCTGTCTGGTTTCAGGAAATGTGGTACCCCATCTAAGACAGGACACAGTCTGGTTTCGAGTATACCACACCCTGTATAAGACCCATGATAATGTGACAAGGACAAATGATTTTCGATGCTGATATTCGATTGATATGACAATTTTGATCAGGTTGGAATGTTTGATTTTGATTGAATAAGTTCATCTGTTAATGCACGATTTCATTAAAGCACGATGTTGGATTGCGAGTGTCATTGGAGGAATGCTCAGTGATCTGTCGATGCACAAAGGGAATAATTTATTGCAGAATGTTTGTTTTGGTTTTTGGAGTTTTACACTTTTTTTGTGTTTTCAATTTTTTCAGGACTTTATTTGATTTTTAGAGATTTTTTCAGGACATTTTTCGATTTTTATGGATTTCTTCAGGACATTATTTGATTTTTAGAATTTTTTGCAGGACTTTTTTCAATTTTTATGATCTTTTTTCAGGTCATGTTTTATGAATTTTTTTCAGGACATTTTGAGATTTTTATGACTTTTTTCAGGACATTTTGAGATTTTTATGAATTTTTTCAGGACATTTTTCAATTTTTATGACTTTTTTCAGGACATTTTGAGATTTTTATGAATTTTTTTAGGACATTTTTCAATTTTTATGACTTTTTTCAGGACTTTTTTCAATTTTTATGATCTTATTTCAAATTTTGCCCCCAG